>NC_058370.1:44342500-44707500 GCF_018350175.1 Felis catus | reverse complement strand
AATAGGAAACCTCACATTCAGCTGTAATATGACACGGGCTCTCGCATTAGCCATGCTACCCTCAGGAGCATGCTTCATGATTGGTGATGCCCCTCTAGGAAGAGAGCCTGACTGTGGCTTCGTAGTGCACAGATTTAGGGAGTGAAATAGAACATCTCCTTGCTTTTGGGCAGACTGTCCCCCAACCTGGTATAGGCTAGGCATAAAATGTTTTCTTTCTGGAAAGGAAGACTGCCCTTCTCCTTCCTTCCCCTCCTGATTATGCATACCAATATCTAAACCCACTTCCTGACTCTGAGCAAAACTTTCAGGATAGAAAAATGTGGCTTTCACCATGCCATTTTAGAGTGCAGTGTGTCCCCTGAGGTTCTTGTAGATAAGCCAAAAGCCCATGTCTGAATTAAGGTCTGGCCATAGGCACACACTAAACCTGCACCTGTCCCTCACCTGGGAGTCACAGTCATTTCCCATGTGGATGCTGACTGGGGTCACAGCCTGTGCATGCAGGTTTCTGTGCCCCAGGCAGGAGGTGTGTGGCTGGGGATGTTCTCTGGTTTCTTAGGAAAGAGTGTGAAATGGGGGTGTGGGATTGTTTGCAGGACTGGGGGCCTTGAAGGCCAACTCTGGTGTAAACTTTTTTTTTTTCTGCACCATGACATCTTTGTCGGATAGATTTGCATCAAAATAACCTTTTTAGATAAGAAAGTTAGCTGTACCTGGTTGTAATGTGTGAATTGGAATTCATGTAAAGGAAATTTCTCTTGTACTTACCATTAGTTTCTCTTGTTAAAGTATATAATTAAACCTTTTTCACCTTGAACGAATTGGTCATTGCCTGCGTCCATTTCTACTGAGCTAATAACTCCACCCAGAATCTTGGCTTTCCCTCATCTCATCTTAAATCATTAACTTTGATCTGGTTTGGTTTTATATTAAAAAATTTTTTTTAGGGGCGCCTGGGTGGCGCAGTCGGTTAAGCGTCCGACTTCAGCCAGGTCACGATCTCGCGGTCCGTGAGTTCGAGCCCCGCGTCAGACTCTGGGCTGATGGCTCAGAGCCTGGAGCCTGTTTCCGATTCTGTGTCTCCCTCTCTCTCTGCCCCTCCCCCGTTCATGCTCTGTCTCTCTCTGTCCCAAAAATAAATAAACGTTGAAAAAAAAATTAAAAAAAAATTTTTTTTAATGTTTACTCATTTTGAGAGAGAGAGCGAGAGAGTGAGTGAGCACAAGTCGGGGAGGGGCAGAAAGAGAGGGAGAGAGAGAATCCCAAGCAGGCTCTGTGCTGTCAGTACAGAGCCCAACACGGGTCTTGATCTCACAAACTGTGAGGTGATGACCTGAACCAAAATCAAGAGTCAGACACAAGCAACTGAGCCATCCAGGTGCCCCTGATCTGTTATCTTATAAAATTTTTTAATGTTTATTTATTTTTGAGAGAGAGACAGAGTGGGGGGGGGGGGACAGAGAGAGAGGGAGACACAGAATCCAAAGCAGGCTCCAGGCTCCGAGCTGTCAGCACAGAGTCCAACTGACCCACAGACCATGAGATCATGACCTGAGTCGAAGTAGGATGCTTAACTGAGCCACCTAGGCACCCCAGGTTTGGTTTTAATTTAACAGTTGTTTTTGGCTGGGAACAAACATAGTATAGGATGACAGAGAATGTAGATTATGAAGAGTTGACCAAACTTCTTTTTCTACTTTCAGCCATGTGTAGATCTCAGTGGAAATATAAAGAAAAACGAATTTTGAAAGAATGAAAGAAATAGTACATCTGTGTATGTGTGTGCACATGCGTGTGTTTTCCATAAGCTATATACCAGTGATATCAGTAGAGGCTGGTATAGGCTTTCTGGGCAAAGGACATTATTTACACCAGTGACTCTCAAAGTGGGACTCAGACCTAGCAGTGGTAGCATCTGGGGGTTGGTGAGAAATGCAAATTCTTTGACCTACTGAACCAGAAATGTGTATTTTAATAAGTCTCCAGGTAATTCTAATGTATGCTTACATTTGGGAGACCTGGATTTTAGACAATGAGTAAATGCAGGTAAATGCATTTTCTCACACATGAAGTTGAATAGAGTAACATTTAAGCAACTGGAGGGAACAATTCAACGTGAGAAGACAATAAATTTTTACCTATTCTGGAGCTGGTTTTTCGGAAACCTGGAAAAGTTGACAAAATAAATCCCCCTGAAACTGAAGCAGCGGGCATTTTGGTTCCAATCCATTGGTGGTTAGAGAATTGATGGACGGAGCATCTGTATCATCCTGCATCAAGCATGGAAGGGACATGAAACACCTGACTTATGCAGCAAAAAGGAAGATACAAAACTGAGTAGAGTACATTTTTTTTCTGCAAAAATTTAAAAGTATTGGTTTTCTGCTGAAAGCATCTTTGTGCACAGGTGCATCTCTTTTTAGCAATGACCTGTGGGCATGGCTCCGAATTCTTCCAAACAACTGCCAGGATCCTGAAATTTCTTGTCACACTTCATTCCAAATTTTGTATGCAGTTTTCTGGAAGCAGTTACTGTATTAATTGCCTCAACACACCAGAAGATGCGATATCACCAAATTCAGTGTTTGATAAGTAGGGTAAGTTTGAAGTTACATAAAGACGAAATGTGATGTATGTATATATGCATACATTTATGTAAGTTAATTGTAGCAGAAAAACCCTTACATGGCATATATACTAACACTTACTTTTTTATCTTTTTACTTTAGAGAGAGACCATTCAAGCAGCAGAGAGAGGCAGAGGAAGAGAGACAGAGAGAGAGAAATCTGAAGCAGGCTCCAGATCAGCAGCACCCGACATGGGGCTCGCCTGATGTGGGGCTCGATCCCACAATCCTGCTCCATCATTGTCTTAAATCTTCCTTTCCCTCCTACCTGTTGCAAAAACAAAAACCAAAGCCAAAATGAGTAGTAATAACTATTCACTACATTAAAAACCTCAGGCCGCCTGGTCAGTTAAGTGCCCAACTCTTGGTTTCGGCTCAGGTCATGATCTCACGGTTCATGGGTTTGAGCCCCACGTAGGGCTCTACACTGGTAGGGCAGAGCCTGCTAGTGTTCTCTCTTCCTCTCTCTGCCCCTCTCCCACTCGCACTGTCTCTGTCTCTCTCAAACAAATAAACTTAAAATAAAATCTCTACAATTTGATGAGTGCTAAATTGAAGTTCAGTAAAAAATTAACAGGACTACTAGCCACACTTTATTAAGGAAATACATGTTCTGAGTGCAGCAGGGAGCCATCTGAGAGATTTTGGTGTTTTACTACTCTGCCCTGTGTTTCAAAACTAAGCAGAAAGCTCAGTGTGAAACTACTTCCGGGGGATCACATAATTTATCTTATGTATGGTGCTAATCCTCTGTCCATTGCTTCACTGCCTTTTTCAGCATCTCTTAGCGCCCCACATCTCTGGAGGATGATGCAATGGACACATGGTTTTTTATTTATCAGAGAAATGTTGGCTGAACCCACCCCATTCCTCCTTAAGTTGTATCATAACAGACAGCTGGATATTTGGAAATTTTTCAAAGATCCACTGGATTGTTTTCACGCAGAGTTTTGGTGTCAGATAGATGGTGTGTGTGTGTGTGTGTGTGTGTGTGTGTGTGTGTTGAGAAGACACTGCAGAAAATATACAAGTAAACGAGACTCATAAATTAGTATGAGCCTACACAAAATTCAACATGAAAATGTTCCATCTACTTCAAAATAGCTGATTGAAACGGGTCAGAATAATTGGATAATTAGCCTGGACAGTTATACTATTTTGGAAAGCTGAAGATAAATAACTCTTAGAGCATAGCCACCACCAATTTTCCACTTCTAATTTCTCCCAACAACCTGAATACTTTCATGACCAGTTAGGTAAAGCTCTAAGACTACATTTTATTACATTTATTGCAAGTTGGATGTTATTCCTACTTTATGTACCACAATTGAAAACCGTCTGGACCTTATGATTTTACCACCCCTCCCATCTCCTTCCCCCCATTTTTAAACATTCAGGCTTTTCTTTGAAGCCTGTGTACCTAAAGTGAATTCAGATTTGCTGCCTGAGATCTAGAGTCTCCAATCTCCAGCATTTCAAATTTATGACTGTAATCTATAAGAGTCTTTAGCAACAGACTTAGGAAAACATAATCCACGGACTTCACACACCTATCCTCCAGCCAGATCTTTTTGGAGGTAGATAACAGACAGACAGACATATGCCTAAAAAAGTGCACTACTCCTAAAAACATAGGGCTGATACTTTGCTTCGGAAGGGGGAAGAAACCATCTGGAAACTCTCAGTGCATCCAATGCCACATAAAGGGTATGTGTGCTGGCAGTGCCCCCAGCAGGCCAGGGCATGGTTGGGAATATGCTTTCCAGAAAAAAAGAGGACGTTCTGGCAGTTCCTCCCTGTGGGATCAACTACGATGTGCTGAGGAAGAAGTACAAACCAGTATCCGCCTTCCCTTGTCCTCTTGTGCACAAGAACACAGCCTGGGGAGTTAACTGAAATGAGCACACTCCAGAAAACTGCTGAGAGGGTTCTCTGGTGTTACTGTCAGGTATGAGATATTGAATAAAAGTTCTTCCCTCAAACCCACCCTAACCCCTCCCAAACAAATTCCAGAACAGTGGGAGCAGTGAAAATAGCAATATGGACAATTTTGCATCATTGGAGAAGCCAGCTCATTTAGAACCACATTCGCAGTCGACAATTCAAGAAACAATCATGCATGGCAGGGATCTGGGCAGAAATAGGCTAAATGCTCATTTCCTATAGGAAACCTTCCAGTTCCCAGGTTGGCAGTCATTACGAATGGGAACTTTACCCCATACCAGGATTTTCTCTTTGAGAAATTAAGCATGGAACTATGATTTCTAAAGATTTCATAGAAAGTATGCTTAAAAGAAAAAAAAATCAAGTTTCAGATCAAATGCTGTGCTTAAGACTAAAGCGAATTGAGACCAGTATAACAAAATATTTGAAGTGAAAGTATCTTATGCTTTGTAAGCACCAATCAGAATAATGACAATACTGTCTGTGCCCAGCGTGTGTTTATTAAATGCACAAATACAGTGGTAAAGCATTTTTAGATGTCAACACTCAAAACAAAGCTAAGGACCTTTTCCCTCCAACCTGGGAATATATTTTCTTAAAGAGTTAAAACTTGGTGCTGTGCCTTATTGGCAATTTTTTTTCTGGTTCCTATAAATGAAGTCTGTTGCTTCAGGTGGACACCTGGCTTGTTCACTAACCTTGGTCTACTTTTAGATCTGGATAATTATTTCTTGGGAGTCATGCAGGGTAAGAATGTGGTGTATTACAATGATGTGTTACCCTCTCTTTTAAGGAGTTGGCTTTGGGGAAGTCTGAGTTTTCTGGATAGAAAACTAGTACAGACAGGATGGAGAACTTGAACTTCTGAACAACTGTCAGCCATGCTGGAATCTGTTCCTCCCACTTTAGCTGCAAGAAAGAATTCCTAACAGAGCACTGCACGTATTCTATAGGATGACAGATCCTAAGCCCCTCCAAGATTTAGAGAAGACCCATGATTTGCCACTTCATACCAGAAACCCGCCATTTTGCCAGCTTTCCAGGTTGAGTCCACCCAGAAAGAGCAGAAGCACCAATACCTGGCGGCTTCCTTCCAGGCATACTGGTCAGCATAGTTAAAACAGGCAACACTCCAGGGGAGGAAGTAACGTGCGTGCCACTCAAGGAAGGATATAGAACAGAGAAGTTTATTTTACACTATCCGTCCAAGAAAACAATCTCCATAAACCAGTGCAAAATGTGCAACAGAATCAATACGTGTGTCTTAGCTCTGAGAGCCCAAATTGGTGATTTCCTCTCCCGTTCCTTCTTCGGGCAGGTGCCTCGTCGGCTGGCTAACGCTGGCCTTGGTTTGCACCACTGACAGAAACATTCAACCAATTTGTAGCAGGTTATTTTTACAATTCATACCAGAATGTGTACAAGGGACGGGGGGAAAACCATACTGAATGAATGATAAGTGATCAGTGCTTAAAGTAAATACAGGGGGCGGCACGGGCAAGAATCCACAGTTTCAATAAATACAAGTGTAACAAGCATGGGTGGGTCTCAACTCGGTGGAATTAGTCTGCATAATAATTCAGCATCATACAAAATCTAGCAGGGCTGTTGAGCAGTGATTGGCAGCAACGTTCACAATAACTTATGCCCTTGAGCGAGTCTGCATTGAACACATTCTGCGGTTCCCAAGGTGTCAGTTCTCTGTTTCCTCCTTCCCTCGCCATCCCTCCAGGATGGGAGGGGTGGAGCTGGGGCAGCTTGGTGGAGGCGTCCCACGAGGAAGGACGCTGGCCCAAAAGCCAGCTGTCAGGGTCCAGTGTACTCAATACCGAGTGGCAAATTGGGACTTTATTGACGACGTCTGTGCAAAGTGCGCTTCTCTCCGTTTTCCAAGAAACCAGTGTCTGTAGCTCCTGCACAAAAAGCAGTGGTGGCCTCTGGGTCTCTCCCTGTCACCCCGAATACCAAGTGATGAGAGCGCATCTCAGGGACTCTTGGGCTGGGAAACTTCTGGCGCTGACTTCCCGGCACCTCCAGGAAGGGTGGTGTAACCGGGGCCCCTCATCAAAGGCCTCAGGCAGGCTAGAACTATTGCTTGAAAGACTAGAAGGAACCTAGTGACAAAATGATTGTGCTAATGGATATGTGGGAAGCTGTCTTCTTCCTCGAAAGCCTTGTGCCCCCTAGATGATGCCTACAGGACTTCAGGGAGGCATCCTTGCGTATGAAACGTCATGCATCTGTTCCCCGTGGCCTCGCCCAGATGTTCCTCTACTAAGCACTAAATTCATGCATGTTCCACCATGCCTGGGACTTGATCCCAGAAGACATGGCGGGGACAACCTGTGGATCATCCACTAATCCAGAGCCCGGTGAAAGATGCGAGAGAAGTTCTCCATCTCTGGAAGAAAAGGAATAAAAAGGGGAGCCCCTCAAAGTGAAACAACCCCACCCAAACCCAGTAGTAACCTAGGTATCGCCTCAAAACATAACAAAATCCCAAACACTCCCTAGCATCAATACACCCTCTCCTCTCTATTCCTTCGACAGTCTCAGGTCATAAATTAGGTTTGTCTTCCATCCAATAACTTAAAAAAGGAGGAGGGATTGTAGTAAGTTTTGCCTGGCTTGGGCCAGTTAGCAGCCAGTTTTTCTAGAATCTCAGTCACTGTTCAAAAATGGAGCTTGAAAATTCACGCGGATGTCAGAGTCTTCACACGGAGGAGGCAGGAAGGGGTGGGTGAGAGAAACCCATGGAGGAGGGGGAGCAGGGAGGGGTGGGAACAGCCTGGGCCACCAAGGCAGGAGCAGAGGCCTGTGAACAGCGCGGGAGAGCCGGATGTGCCGGCTCTGGGGGCCCGCGTGACTCGGGGTGCGGCCGGGTCTTGTATTGCACAGTAAAGAAGGACTGAGGCTCGGTGGGTGGCCAGGCGGCTCAGTGGTCCCCGCACATGGGCAAGTTCACAAAGGTGAACACGTTGAACTCTGTCATGATGGAGAAGCACAGGAACACACCGTACAGGAAAAGGCACCCGCACCCAAGCTTCTTGTCCAGCTGCCACTTGTTCAGGTGAACGCCAAACACCTGCAACACACACAGCAGGGTCAGAGGGTGTGGGAAGAGGTAGCCTTGGGCCTTGGGGTGGCCGTAGCCGGGGGTAGGGCTGCCAATGGCTGATCTCGTGGAGCACTGATGGTCTCTGAGCACCCCCAAACCCATCGTTCATTTGGGAAGTCAGAACTTGGGAGATAACTTTACAGAGTCATAATGATGGGACCAGTCAACACGGGCATGGTGGCCGTCACTCCTCCGCACTATTCTGTGCTGGTGGCACCTGTTCTGCCTCTTTACCCTCTTGCCCCAGGCAGCCCCTGGCCCCTGCAGACACGGCCCTGCCAGTGGAGGCCACACCTCTTCCATTCCTGCACCTAGAGGCAAGGAGGCTGTACCCCTTGCTCTTCGCTGCTCCTTATGCACTCTTTATTTTTTTCTCCTCTCAAAAAACCTAAGCTTGGAATCTAAAGTCTTCCAGCAGTCATACTCCATCCCACTCACTTGCAGTCAACACTGCAAAACCAGTCTCTTTCGTCCTTCCCCAGAGCCCGGAGTCCTACCCACTGCCACTCCTGTCTACAGCACCTTGTCGTCCTGCCCAGCAATTTCACCATCAACCGAGAGGATCTTCCCAACACCCGTCCTACACCCAGTCTTCTGCAGCCATGCCCCGCACCTGCACTGCACCCACTAGCCACAGGTGGCCCCCCAAATTTAAATGTATATCAAATAACATTAAAAACTCCATTCCTGGAGCGCCTTAGTGGGTCAGTTGGTTGAGCATCCGACTCTTGATTTCAGCTCAGGTCATGATCTCACAGTTGTGGGGTAGAGCCCAGGGCTGGGCTTGGTGCTGAGCCCACGTGGAGGCTGCATGGGGTTCTCCCTCTCCCTCTGCCCCTCTCCAGTTCATGCGCTCTCTCCCGCCTTCTCTCAAAATAGATAGACTTAAAAACTCAGTTCCTCAGTTGTACTAGCCACATTTCATGTGCTTGACATCCACACATGGCCAGTGGCTGCTGTCCAGTGCAGGTACAGGCCAGCGGACAAGTTCTGCTGGACAGCCCTGCAGCTGAGACCTGGTGATTAGCAAGAACAGAAAGGACTCCGTGCCAAACACCTCACTCTCTGACAGCCGTCTCCTCTTTCCCGCTTACTCCATCTTACTCCTACAACTCTGCAGACTCCCAGGACCCAGAATTCATTGCCACCCCCACCATTTCACTGCCCATCACCCCTCTCTCACCTTACCCTGCTTAAATTCCACCAACAATCGTTAGAACCACCCCTAAGCACTCCTCACTATTTACTTGTATCTCTCTAGCACTTTTGTCCTTGTATGGCTAAAACCACAGCCTTTTGGTTCAAGCCCTGCTTCCAGCTATTCCATATTGCTTCCACGCAGCCGCCCCAGGCTGGAGGAAAACGCCTGGCCATGCCGAAGGGTCTCACTTTTTACGTTTGTTTTTTTTTTGTTGTTGCTGTTGTTTTGCTTTTTAAATTTATTTTCAGAGAGAGGGAGGGAGGGGCAGGGAGAGAGGGGAGAGAGAGAATCCCAAGCAGGCTCCATGCTGTCACCACAAGAGCCTAATGCAGGGCTGGAACTCACAATCTGTGAGATCATGACCTGAGCCGAAACCAAGAGCCGGACGCTCAAGGGACTGAGCCATCCAGGTGCACCCGAGGTTTCTCACTTTTGTTTGTTTTTAATTTTTTTGATGTTTTTATTTATTTTTGAGACAGAGAGAAAGCACGGGCTGGGGAGGGACATAGAGAGAGGGAGACAGGAACCCAAGCAGGCTCTGCTCTGACAGCAGAGATCCTGATGTGGAGTTTCAATGCACAAGCCGTGAGATAATGACCTGAGCAGAAGTCGACGCTTAACTGAGCCACGCAGGTGCCCCCCTGAAGGTTCTGACTTTTAATTCAAGCCCACAAACCTTGAGTGAGCCATTTATGGCAATCATTCCACATTTCCCTAAATTCACTGTCTCTCCCTTTCCTGGATGGCTGTTTCTGACCTCTCCCCTCTTCTGAGACCCCCAATACCTTCCTTTTCCACCCTCACTCTCAGTGCATGATGATGTTCCCGTCCACAGAACTCCCACCACCAGATCCATTTGCTCACCTTCTCTCCTGCCAGTGAGGACCTGTCGCCCACGACCCTGTCCATGGCCCACTCCCCCACATGTGCACACCATCCCACCTCCCCTTACTGCTCAAGAACATGGTCCCAGAAACTGCCCTCTTTTATTTCCATCTCCCCATCACTCCCCGGGTTACTCCAACTGGAGTACAAGAATGCTGCTAGCTCCCTCATATTAAAAAACAACTACATTTTTTCTGGATTCCCATTTCCCTCCTTTATTCACAGAAAGATGACTTCAAAGAGTTGTAAACACCATTGCATCCAATTTCTCTCCTTCCTTCCTGTTACCTTGTTCTACTCAACCTTCGGCCTTATTGCCCCATGCAGCCACCCTCATCAAGAGGACTGATAACTTTGTATTTCTTTTTTCTTTTAATTTTTTAAAAATCTTTATTTATTTTTGAGAGAGTGAGAGAGAGACAGAGTGAGAGCAGGGGAGGAACAGAGAGAGAGGGAGACACAGAATCCGAAGCGGGCTCCAGGCTCTGAGCTGTCAGCACAGAGCCCAACGTGGGGCTCGAACCCACGAACTGGGAGATCATGATCTGAGCCGAAGTCGGACGCTTCACCGACTGAGCCACCCAGGCGTCCCCTGATAACTTTATATTTCTAAACCAAATGGCCAACACTCAGGACTCCTTTCCCATAACAGAGCCAATCACTCCCTCCACCCCGAAACACCTTCTCCCCTTAGCTTCCAGATGCCATACTCTCCTGCTTTGCCTCCCACCTCTCTGATTGCTCATTCTCTGTTCCCTTTGGTGGTTTATTGTCATCATCCTGACCTCGAACTACCAGAGGGCACCAAGACTCAGATGCTGGGCCTCTTTTCTGTCCTCACTCACCCTTTTGCTGACTGATCCAACTGCTTTAAATATCATTGTGCCTTCAGCTTGGACGCTTCTCCTGAACTCAGACTCATCTTTCCAATGGCTTTCTTGACCTTTCCCCTTGGGTGTCAAATAGGCAGGATAGCTCAAGAGGTTTGAAACTACTCTTCCCACAAACCTACTTCTCTCCAGCATTCCAGCAGCCCCATTTCAACATCCCAGGTGGTGGCCAGCCCCATCTCCTACAGGTGTACATATGTAGCTGTAAGCATGCGCTCTGGTGTCAGATGGCTTGCCCCTTCATTCATTTGGTGTCAACTACCCTAGAGGTCTCAGATGTTCATCTGTATAATGGGGCTAATATAGTGGCTATGTGATGGGGGCGTGATGAGCTCCAAAGGGGAAAATGTATGCAAAGCACTGAGCACAATGTGTGGCTATGACAGGTCTCATAACCCTAAGTCATACCAGACTCAAAGAAACTCCTACACTATGGAAGGAAAATTGCATAGATTTCCACTTTTGCGTAAGACAGTGTTTGCTTTAGTAAATCTTTGAAATTTGACTCACAGTCTGATCCCATAAATGACCTCGCCAGCTTCCTGCCTGCTCTTCTAAATTCCCATTATCAACTATATGGACATTCACATGCCAGTATAATTCAATGATGATTTCCTTGAAGATTTCAGGAAAAACCACATTGCATCTCAATGTTTTTTTTTATATTAAAAAAAATATTTTTATTTATATTTGTGAGAGAGACAGAGCAAATGGGAGAAGGGCAGAGAGAGAGAGAGAGGGAGACACAGAATCTGAAGCAGGCTCCAGGCTCTGAGCTGTCAGCACAGAGCCTGATTCAGGGCTTGGACTCATGAACCATGAAATCATGACCTGAGCTGAAGTCAGATGCTCAACTGACTGAGCCATCCAGGTGCCCCTCAATGTTCACTAACGTGAAAATTTAACCACATACTTGTATATGAATGGATACTTCATGTGTTGGTATGAATCTGTTTCTACCAAACATGGCAGCTGAGTTGGAATATCGTACTATACAAATAGATATGATAGCCAAGACAGTGGAATGGCATGAAAGTATACTGTCAATGAAGTAATGTATTCTTAGTCTCTGAGAATTGGTCAAATCCATGAATTTATAGAGGTGCTTATTAACTTGGAACAGACAATTAATTGGAATCTACCCTTTTCTTCACTAATCCTGCAGAAAAAGTGGCTCTCCCCTTTGCTTTTGATAAAATGGCTTGTGCTTGACATAAGGCAGGGCCTTGCTTCTCAGAGGTGGGCTGGCTCCGTTCAGAAAGAGGGAATGTTTTCTAGTGAGTTGCTAGGATCCACTTATAGAAGAGACAGCCACGAAGGAGATGGGACATCTGGAGGCTGACTGTCCCCATCCACCAGAAGGCCAAGTCCATCTGGTGTCCAAATAAACTCTGTGGCCAAAGAACCCAAGGGTGGGGGTGGGGAGAACACAGGAACTCGAGAGGGGAATAAGCTGAAGCCCTACCGTAACAAAGACGGAGGCCAGGAGTAAGCCCACGGAGTAGATCAGTCCTCTGCTGTTTAGCCGAATCTGTAAGAAAGGATGTGCAGTTAGGCTTCCAAAAAGGCATCTGCTCTGTGCAGGAGCTCAAGCAATTCTGAGTAGCAGTCAGTGCAAATCTCTCCTCTAGGATGGCAAAGGGCAGTTTGGACAGCCTTGCTCTGGGATTGGTAGTGGGAATATCTACTTCCCTAGGACAGCTAGGGGGTGCCCTTGTGTAGTCCACTCTCAGTCCAACCCCGTCCTTCCCTCCAGGGGCAGTGCCTACTGGGCTGCAGCATGGCACTCCAATTCTCTGACGTGTGGCCTGATTCTTATTGCTCACAATACTTCCCTGTGGACCTGACCTCCAGGGAGCATTTGCTTTCCTGGCATATAGCTTTTAGGTTTACCTTTTGAGTAAATTTCCTAACATGGGTGATGGGAGCAAAATTTTGAAAAATATTACTGAAATTTTCTCTCTCTCTCTCTCCCTCTCTCTCCTCTCTCTCTCTCTCTCTCTCTCTCTTTCTTGAGAGAGAGGGAGAGAGAGCAGGGCAAAAGGGACTGAGAGAGCGAGAGAGAGAGAGAGAGAGAGTGAGCGAGAGAATCTTAAGTAGGCTCCACGCATAGTTCAGAACCCCACACGGGGCTCAATCCCAGGAGCCTGAGATCATGACCTGAGCCAAAATCAAGAGTTGGATGCTCAACCAACTGAGCCACCAGGCACCCCATAAAAACTTTTTTCTCTCTTTTGCATTAGTTTGTGACCTCTTCCCAAACTTGACAGGAAGAAGTGGATAAGGGTTGTTACTATGAGCAAGCAAAGAAGAAGAAAGAGTTAACATTCCATTTGTGATATTCATAAAAGGATTTTTGTTTTGTTTGTTTTTCAGAGTAAGACAGTGGGGTTAGCAGCCAAACACTGAAAAGAGAGAAACAATTTTTGGAATTCTTATAAAATAGCTCTGTCCAGTAGAACTTTCTGCAATGATGAAAATGTCCTGTATCTGTGCTGTCCCATATGGCAGCCATTAGGCACATGTGGGCTATTGAGCCCTTGAAAGGTGGCTCATCCAACTGAGCAAAAACTTTAACCTTATCTTCAACCAATTCACATTTACATTCAAAGAGCCATATATGATCAGTGGCTGTAGTAGTGGGCACAGCAGGTAGGGAATATTTAGAGGCCGACCCAGCCAACAAAGATCATAGAATTTTTTCCATAGTGCACAGAAGATGTCCCTTCTGCCCTGACCTCAGTCAAAGGGTCACGAGGTTGGCTACCCTGAGATAGGAGGTATGCCTTAGAGCAGCTGTACTCAAAGCGTTGTCCCTGGATAGGCTCGAGCAGCATCACGTGGGAGCTTGTTAGAAATGCAGGATCTCAGGCCTCACCCAGTCCTCCTGAATCAGAAACTTTGGGGATGGGCCCATCGAGCTGTATTTTAATAAACCTCCAGGTGGTTCTGATGCATGAGAAAGTTTAAGAACCACTGACTTAGAGCAAGTACAGAGGTTAAACCCACTTCTGATCTCCACGGGTTCTGGGGCTTTGACTTTGACATCCCTTTTACACCAGTTCTCTTATAAAGTCTTATCTGCATGGAGGCTGGGGGACCATAGAGCACCACCAATGTACACTGTCTTGCCGGGAGTCAAAGGCTCACCTGTGTTTACAGAAAGGAAAAGCAAGGCAGGCTGATCAGTTCATCAGAGAACAGAGAGTGATTATTGTCAGTAGAAGTGGTCAGGGGACCTTCTGACAAGGTTCAAGGCATCTCTTGGTGCCCCTTTACCAGTTTATCCCTGCAGTGTAGGTATGGAAACACATGGGTATCTCTGTAGGAGGATGTGTTTGGTTTACCTTTTGGTAACAGGAAACTGCTTTCCCCAAACAGACCCTTTGTGTGGGGACCCAGGAACATAACACATCTCCTTATGCAAGGTTCTGTCCCAGAGGGAATGTGCTGGACTTTCTCCCCTGCCTGCACAATCCATGTGAGCCAACCACCTGCCAAACCCCAGCTGGAAATTACTCCCAGCCAATAAATGCCTTCCTAAGAGTAAAGGACTCAAAGCATATCTCTGTGACACTAAAGCAGTGGGTTGACCTGGTTAAATCAGTGTAAAAAAAAATAATGAGGGATTGGATCCATCCCAGTCCAGCTGGTAGTTCACCTTCCTGCAGACCCTCCACCTGGCTATAGATCGATTTTCCTCCTTTGATCAGCTGTGTAGGTACAACGAGGCCAATGTCCATCACAAATGCCTTGTACTGAAAAAGATTCTCTGCCCCAGAGTATTCTGTCCATACTGAACCTATGATAATGCCACATGTACCCTGGCCAGAGTTTAAGGGGAAAGGCAGGGTTTCTCAGAGCAAGATGGCAGCCCCTGTTCAGAGTGAGTAAGAGCCTGCTGGGGCTGTACTCATCACAGTCCTTGGGCTGACCCTGAAACTGTGAACACTCAGAAAACCTTTTGAGCTCTTAATTTTCAACATTACATGGATTCTTCTAAGAATGTGGCCAATGCATTTTAAGCCCAGCTCACCCTTTGAGTTCCAGGGTTGAATCCTTATCAGCAGCAAGAGTTGAGTAAAGTGATTTCCTGCCCATAGGAAACCAAGAGCCAGTGAAAGCCAAGCTCCAAGCAGGAAAATTCTCTTTGGCCAAGGCTTTTGCCTTTTCCAAATGAATAATATTCAACTAGAGCACTGGAACTTCACTCTTCCTCATTGACATAAGGTCTCAAGGAGTGGTGCTTCTAAAATTCTAAATCTGGCTCCAAAGACTAAAGACAACCAACTTTGGTGAGGTTTCTGAGTAGTTTTTTTTCACATTTTCACCTTTTTCTCTGCCACATGCACCCACAGGGGTTATTTTTGCTAGTTCACTAGTTAGAGACCTGCACTCTCAAAGACTGTATTGATTCCTTGCTAGCTGAACCCCCACTTCCACATGGACACGACTGCCAGGGATTAGGGTTCCTTCAGTTGCCTCTGGGTCCAACTTGAACACTTCCCAATTACTGGAGACTATGGATGGTTTGGGGCAGGAGTTAGTCAACTACGGGCCATCGGCCGACTCTGGCCCATCGCCTGATTTTGTAGATGAAGTGTTACTGGAGCTCAGCTTGTTCCTTAGCATGCCGTGTGTCTGCCTTCATGTAGAAGTGGAAGAGCTGATAAGTTTGATAGAGACCATACGGCCCACAAGGCTTAAAATATTTCTCTTCTGGCCCTTTCCGGAAAGTTTGCTAGCCCTTGGTTTAGGGCATGGGCTCCAGACCCAGTTCACCAAACCTCTTCTGAATCCCTGCTTGGCCACCCTCTTGATATATAATCATGGAAAAGTGACTTAACCTCCCCGAGCCTCAGTTTCCTGAGAAGTAAAATGGGGATAATACAATTCCCACCTAATGAGGTGGTTGTGAGAATTAATGGAATTATTCTATGTTAAAGCTTGAACAGGACCCAGTGTATAATGGGTTCTCAGTGCATCTGGGCCATTTTCCTCCACTCACTCAGCTGCCTAATCCCTTCCCTGGCATCCCTGGCTGCTGCTTTTATAAGCTCACCACCCAGGAGTCCCCTGATCAAAGCCTCAGTAGATGTCAAACACCATGAGGGCAGGAACCATGTCTGACCTTTTCCTCTGTCTGGCACAGGGCTAAGCACAGACCACATGCTTCAATATGTAACCAATGGATGGACAATGAATCCATTTCATTGCAAAAGTGAAATGGAGCAGACTAGACTGGTCAGAGAGAGGCTGAGAGCAGAGAGACCCTGGATGCCACTTCCAGATGGGATTCCAGAAGCAATGCATCCTGCCCAACATTCCCTGTGCCCCTTCTCCACTTCATTTTTTATGAATGTATATAGCTTATTTTGTCTACCTAACATTTTATTATGAAAGTTTTCAAGCAGTCAGAAAAATTGCAAGAATTATACCATTTTCATAGTGTTTGATAATAGTTCACAGGTGTTTTGTTTCTGGATGCAATTTCTGTACGGTGAAATTTACAAATCCTAATTGTACTGCTCAGTGTGTTTTGAGAAACACCTACAAACCGCGTAACCTAAACTGTAGTCATGATATAGAGCACTTCCATCCTTCCCAGAAAGTTCTCTTGTTCCCTCATCAGTCTCACTTAGATCAATCACTGTGTCTAAGCTTGGCCTGTCTGAGAAATTTCATATAAATGGAACCCAATAATGTGCATTCTTTTACACCAGGATTCTTTTACTCAGCATAATTTTTTTAAGATTCCTTGGTATTTTTCATCGCATTACTAGCTCACTTCTCTTTATAACAGCATAAATATAACACAGTTTATCTAATTATTCTCCTGCTTATAGGTATCTGGGTTGCTTCCAGTTTGGGGCTACTAGGGTGCATTGTTTTCGTAGCTCACAAACAACATGAAAAGAGATCTACAGTGGTCCCTCCCACCCAGAGGAGAAGAAGGAATGAAGATCATGAAGACCTCCAGGGGCTCTGCTGGGACCCCAAACACACACACACACACCACCAGCATCCTCTCTCTGTAGTTGGGCACTGGGAGCCTCTCCAAATGGGGGAGATTCACCTTCCCCACCTTGGTACACTGCTGTCTCCCTTTCCGGACCTCAGTCGGGTCAGATGGGGTGCTCACATCCTTCCCACCTCACTTCTATTCTGCCGAAGTCCTTTCGTCTTTTCCAAGTTCACTGAGCCCTTGCTGGTCTTATCTCCCCTTGTGATGCAGATCATACCCTGACCTTGCCTGGTCTCCTTCTTACCTCCCCAACTAGTCCTGATGCTCTGAGGGTAGATGCCTGTGTCTTCAGTTTTTCCTCCTTCCACATAGCACCTAGATCTCTACCTCTCTACACACACTGTATGTTTTTTAATTTTAAAGTTTATTTCTTTATGTATCTTGAGAGAGAACAAGAACAAGTGGGGGAGGAGCAGAGAGTGAAAGGGAGAGAGAGAGAGAATCCCCAGCAGGCTCGGTACTGATGTAGGGCTGAGCTGAAGTGGGACACTTAACTGACTGAGCTACCCAGTCACCCCCGCACTGTACATTTAAATAAGCATCTGCTGGTGATGCTGAGCACGTGTGTATCCTTGTGTACATGTGTATGTGCACGTGTGTGCACATGTGGGGTGCATGTGTGCATTGGAGGCAGTGAGGTGGGGTGGCTAGGGGCAAGAGTGCATATAGAGCTGGATGAGGAGACTGACGTGGGGGTGGTTTTAAGCTGATCTTTTTAAGCAACAAAGTGAGGGGGCATCAAAATGTTTTTTTTTAATTGGGGCATAATTTGCATACAGTAAAGGCACAGATCTCAAGTGTACTATTGGATAAGTTTTGACAAATGCATGTACCCATGTGTGTGACATCTCAACAAGATACAAAACATTTCCATCACCCCAGTAAGTTTCCTTGAGGGCAGCAAGTTTAATTTAACCCCCTTAAAAGTAGTTTCTTGGGGTGTGCTAAGCCGGACAATAGCACGGGCCCTCCTTATCTCTGGACCACCTTTGCATAAGCCTCTGGGCTGCAGGTGTGCAGTGTTGCTCTGAATGATGGTTTCGTGCTCCCTGAGTCACAGATGCAGGGGCCATTAAGTGCAAATGCAGAAAATCTCCATGGCAATGCCCACCAGAGAGCATCCTAGGCACAACTGCCCGACATTTAACACTGTTTTTATTTCTTGCCTTCAAAATACACAAATTCATTCTCTAATTCCCTCATGGTAAATAATTATTGCAGAGGAAACAGCAGGCTAGTTGGTTCCAAAGAAAACAGGAATTTGGCCCACAAATGTGGGCCCTCAAAATGTGCATTTGTTTTCATACGGATGCACACACAGAGACCCAGTCAGACCCAGTTTTAAGCATGCACGCGGTTCAGAAAACAGTTCCCTAAATCCTACACAGTTTGGAGAGCCAACATCCCTGGCCTCAAAGATTATAACTTCCCCATATTATAGTTTAAAATCTCTCTATGGTTTGAGGTCAGCTCCACACAACCGGCAAATTCTTGGAGGAAAAATAAGAAGCCCCTGGATTCTTGCTAATTTATTATAACCTGGAACACATGTTACATGTCACTTCGCATTTTCAGATTTGGGTAATTTGAACATTTGTGCGGGTGTAGGCTCCAAATGGAGTGTCTAGCCGTGGCTTGATGTTGTAAGCTATCACTGGGTGGGAATCTCTTTCCCTGACACAATTAAATGAGGTAAAACAATGAATAAGCCTTGAGAAAAACAGGCACTTCGATGGCTGAGTCCTGTCCTTCCCAGAGTGCTGTCATGAACACAGTTGCACAGTTGCTCTCCGGAGCAAGTAGGGTGGGTTTTGTTCTCCCTGTGTAAAGGCGAGGCAGCTGGCACTCTGGGAAGTTCAGCACGTGGCCAAGGTAAGATTCTGCTCACCAACTCCAGTGTGTGTGTGGTGTGGGTTTTCCCCATGCATCCAAGCATTTCTGTGACCTCCATGGGTATCCTACAATTTAACTCAGTTCTGACACTATTCACCCAGTGACCCCGTCAGACGGCCCAGGTGAAGGAAGGGCTCAGTCCTACAAGACTCTCCTTCCCCCACCCCAGACACCAGTCACAAGTCCAGGTGTCACCTGTGCTTCCGAGTGACTGGCTATAGATTGGAGATTCAAAGGACGCACTGTTTGCGTTTGATTAGCTTGTTGGAGTGGCTCACAGAGCTCAGGAACACATTTTATTGACTATGTAACCAGTGTGTCCTAAAAGGGTAGAACTCAGGAGAAGCCAGTTGGAGAAGATGAACAGGACAAGGTCTGGGGAAAGGGACAGGGCTGTCTCTGAGCGCACCACTCTGCCAACCTCCACACGTTCACTAATCCGGAAGCTCCCTGAATCCCCTCCTGGGTTTTTATAGAGGCTTCGCTGCATAGGCAATTGGTTAAGTCCTTGGCTATTGGCAACCAATTCAACCTCTGGCCTGTCTCCTCTCCCTGGAGGTCAGAGGTGGGACTGAAAATGTCAACCTTTTAATCACATGGTTGGTTCCTCTGACAACTAGCTCTCATCCTTATGTGGGGTTGGAAAGTCATCTCATTCACCTAACAGAAGACACCTTATAGTTCTTATCATTTGGGAAATTTCAGAAGCTTTAAGAGCTCTGTGCTAGAAACAGGAATGAAGATCAAACATCTATTTCTTACTATAAATCACAGTATCACACAAGGCCAGGCAGCTGGTGAGGGATCAAGTAAACACTGAGCACTGGAATTCTGACAGTAAATTTTAGACTCTTCTTTGTAGCCAGCAGGGCACAGAGAAAAAGTCAGAGTTCTCTTCATCCACTAAGAACTCTCAAAAGTGGCACCTTGGCCTTTCTTGCCTACCATTTCTGAAACTACCTTGAATGAACCATAAGAACCACAAATGCCAGTATGGCAGATGCTAATGGGACTCCATCCCAGTGCCCCTTCTTACCATTCTGGTGGGACCGGCTGCCTCCCCATGACCAGTACCAGTGTCTGTGCCTGAGGGCTTTCCCCCCAAACCATGGAAATGCCAAGCTGCCCTGCATCAATGACTCTTGGGGCAGGCACATGAACATGAAGCCCCACTGCCCCTTGATATTTCCTCCTAAATATGTTCCCTACCCCCGGCGGTCTTACACATCTCCATGAACCCAACACCCGGGCACTGCAGCATGCAGTGAAACCAGTTCCAGCTTTTATGCAGCCTCCAATGAACACACTGGCCAGAGCACTGCAGCCTCCAGTGAACCCAGATCTGGCGGCACTGCCCCATCCAGTGAACGCACTGCCTGTGGCAATGCAACCTCCGGTGACCAACTGCCTGAGACACTGCCCCTTCCACTGAACCCAGTTTCTCGGCACTGCACCATCCAGTGAACCCAGTACTCGTTGTACTGGAGCCTACTGTGCTGTTCATCCTGCAAAGAATGTGCCTCAGGAAGTCAGTGGTCCAAAGAGGATGACAGACACACGGAATAACCCTGTCTGAAGCTTGGAGCCAAACCTAGATCAGCCAAACACCAGTAACCTCACAGATGCATGAATGGGAAATGTATGATAATGTATGTTTGCTGCTGAGTTTGGGGATGGTTTGTTACACAGTGTTATGGTAGCAATAGCTAACTGATACAAACTATCCTAATCCAGGTCACTGTATTTTCTTTCCCCTGCAAATGTATCATAACTGGTCTTATCTGGCTCCGATGCTTTCTCTATATGGTAGTCAGAATCTTCTTTCTAAAATGCACATGCAATCACACCACTCCCTCCCTCATACACTTCATTTTCTGACTGCCACGGCTCTAGCTCATTGTGTCCTTTAGCATGTGACTCCTGTATCTGGTTTCATCCCAGCCATTCATCCCTCCACTTTTCCACTTCCTGTCCCCACCCTCTACCCCCAGCCTAGGCGCTACCCTCAGGTCCTCGGTGTGTGAACCTTTCTTGGAGCTTGGTCTTCTACAAGCTATTCCTCTTACTGGATAATCATCTCACATTCTTTACCTGCTTGGCTCCAGATAATCTCAGATTTTCAGAATAAGCATCACTTCCTTACAAGCATTGGAGGTCCTTAATCCCTGCCACATACCTTAAAAAACATCACACTTTGGGCACACATCACACTTTCTTTTGGAATTACTTGTATAACTGTCTCCTTCCAGAGGCTGCAGCTCCAGGGGCACAGGACAGTGTCTGGCTTGCTCACCAAAGCATTCCCCAATGGTGGTTACCAGCTTAGCACACAGTAAGTGTTCAGTTAATGTTTGATCAGAAAAAGAATGAGCTGGGCAGAAAGTGTAGGATAAGAATGTTTCTGATCACCAGGGTGACTGGATGGCTCAGTTGGTTGAACATCTGACTCTTGGTTTCAGCTCAGGTCATGACCTTACAGTTGTGGGATTGAGCCCTGCACTGGGCTCCATGCTCTCTCTCTGTCTCTCTCTCTTAAAAGAAATAAACCTTAAAAAATGTATTAAGAAAAGGAAAGTTTCCGATCACCTCTTCTTTTTCCCTCTAAAATTTCTGGAGTTAGGTGGACTCCTGCTTGGAAAATAAAACAGACTCTCCTCCTATTACTTTGTGGATTCATTTTGCATTTTTAAGCCCTAACTCGGAGATCTGAGTTTTGTCTTGGTTTCCTGGAGCCTGCCTGGTGACTTTCTTAATTCTGTTAGAGCATGTGGAACAGACATTCATTGCCAAAATGGGACAAGAGGTGCTCATTTTCCAAACTTTGACTTTTAGAAATATTTATTTCAGGCACTTAGGTAGCTAGCTGGCTTCCAAGCAAACCACAAGTGCTAAGAAATGTCAAAATTTGTAAAATTGCCTTTATTCCACACTATCAAATGCCTGAAACTATGCACAAAACAGCTGTCTTGATGGTAATTATCCAATAATTATGACTTGGAAACCCCAGCAACTTGAGATGGAAACATTGCTTCAGAATTGTCAGCAGGTCCATTGTGAGGGCAGGAGAGGCCATTAAAACCCACACGGGCTTCTTGGTTTGATATGAGAGATGCAGAGAGATATCATGGGGTTACCACTATGCTAAATGAAAGGAGGCCCCTGAGTGTCCTTCCAGAAATGAAGCCTCTCTCTCAGGAAAAATTGGAAGTGGAGAAGAGGGAAGACAAAATGCTCATGGCAAATAAACCCTTAAGTTTGCCCCTTTTTCATGAGCCTGGAACTATTTTTCCAAGCGAGTTCTGTATTGTGGCGTGAGGTTATACAGAGCCCCCAAATGTGGCTGGGCATTGGGGACTGCATAGAGGGGCCTGATGAAAGCCAGGTGGGGACCCAGGGACTGAATAAATGGGGATAATCCTCATGGAAGGATCCAGAATGTTTCCTCCAACCTTTAGTTGGGAAACCACTGTAGACATATAATGAACCATAGCCTAGGGAAGCGAGGATTTTAGCTGCCACAATCACTCTGGAACGTATAGAATAGGAATCTTGGGGTGAGGAGTGGTCTTTTTCCTCCAGGTCCTTCCTTCCTTCTTCCTTCCTACTCTTCCTTCATTCTCTTTCTTTTCTTTCTTTTCTTTCTTTCTTTCTTTCTCCTTCCTTCCTTCCTTCCTTCCTTCCTTCCTTCCTTCCTTCCTTCCTTCCTTCCTTCCTTTTTTCTTTTCTTTTTTCTTTTCTTCTTTTTCTTTTTTCTTTTTTTTTTTTTTTTACAGAGAGAGTGCAAGCAGGGAAGGAACAGAAAGAGGGAGAGAGGGTCCCAAGCAGACTCTGAGAGGTCAGTGCACAGAACCCGACACGGGTCTGAAACCCATGAAACCACGAGATCATGACCTGAGCCGAAATCAAGAGCGGGATGCTGAACTGACTTTAAACCACCCAGGCACCCCCAGGTCCTTCTTTCTTTAGTGAAGCTTGCAGAACTCACTTCAGCCTTATAGGCAGACCCTATTCTCCCTTCTAGCAAAGATTCAAACTCAGGGATGGATCTGGTCTAAAATCCTACCCCAGCAATGTCCCTCATACCTCTGTGCCCTCAGCTGTACATGGCAGCACTGTGGCACCGTTTGCTTTGGGCGATATTCTCCTCCCTGCTGCTTTGGTCTCTGGTGTTTTGCAGAGAGAAAAAAGTCTCACTGCCTTCTCTCTGCCTATTACTGGCTGTGACAATCTCTCTGAACCTTGGTAGTTTGATCTCCAGAAGAGGACTTGGGACAGCAGTGCACTTAGAATGAAACCCATTACCCCTGTAAACCTCACCCCTGCATTTCTATTGCCTGGCTTCCCTTCTATTATCAGATACAGCATGCTTCAATGCCTTGGCATTTGCAGTCCCCTCTTTCTAAAGTGCTTCCCCTGCCCTTCAGATACCCAGCTCTTTTTTTTTTTATTATTCCCTACTCGGCATGGAACCCACATCCTGTTCAACAAATCCAAAGTGACACGTGCTGCCCATTCTATGATACCATTGTCTTCATAAGGCTTTTGCTCTCCCAAGTTAGCGCACTCACTAATGAACTGTCTATCTCCCCCAACTCTGGTGCGTGTTCTAACGGGGAGGGTCTATTCTACCCAGTTCATTCTGTGTTTCCAGCACTTTGCCAAGTTCTTCGCACATAGCAGCTGCACAATAAGTGCTGGCTGAAGAAATAATCCTTGCCTCATTTAGCTATAGTCAGGATTAGATGAGGCCATGTGGGCACGGTGTCCCTAGAGTGCCTGGCACATAGTAGGTCAATGAATGTTAAGCTATTCTTATTGCTGTTTTCTTCCCACCCCCACCCCCCATGCCCGCTCTTTTCTCAGGTCAGGCTTTTCCTTCATTCTGTTCTGCTCACATGTCTTTCATCACCCCAGGTGGTAAAGTTTAGGATCATCTATCCATCCATCCATGCAGCCATGCAGCCATGCAGCCATTCATCCAACAAACACTTGTTGAGCAAATTCTAAGTACCAGGCACCACCACCAGGCATGGGGGAAACAACAAATGCACAAGACGGGTACAATCCTTGCCCTAAGGGAGAACATGTGTCTGGGGGAGACTCAGACAAAGGGAAAAAAGTAAGCTATGATGGGAATTGCTCGAAAATACAGGAATGACACCTGACCCAAGCTTGGGAGATTACAGTAAACATCTAAGCCAACACCTGAAAGATGAACTGGAAGAAGACCAGAGAAGCCTCTTGTAATGGCCCTTTTACCCCTTCTGTGAGGTGCTCTGGTTCTAGATGGCTATGTTCTGGGACTCCTAGCTTCTAGGAAAACAAAAAGACACAGGTTGGTTGGGCAAAATCCTGGGCCACTATTTTGGTCTACCATGACTAGGCAAAGATGTATTCTGTACAAGTGAAGTCTCCCAGAAAATTGAAGTCCACCTCTCTATAGGCCAGCAACTGTTTTTGATCAAAATATTTCATCACTTTTTCTTGATGACTCAGAATCACCACCATGAATATAAATTTTTTACCTGAGGTGAAATATGGCAAAGCTCTCAGGAGCTATTGATGTATATGGAGTTTCTTGCCCCTACCATTGAGAAAATAAAATTTATTCTCTATTTAAACAAGTAAAATGTCCCACTATGTGCATGATGGTAAAGGGTGCAGTGTGAATGGCAAACACAAAGTGGACATGGTCCTACACTCAGACTCTAGTAGCAGACAGATGATGTGGGTACCTAACCATCAGACAAGGTAGGAAACAGAATGGATCAACAGGGACATGGAGAAGAGATTATTACACAATTTGCAGCATGAGGCTGTATCTGGGCAGCAAATGGAAGGGCTAGAGACCTAGGTATGTCGTCGGGACTCAGAGTATTCTTTTGCTTACAGGATTTCCTCCTTGTTGGATGCCCTCTCAATCAAAGAGATCAAACTATCTGAGTAAAATACAAAAAAAACCCCACAGCATTTTAAAGAAAGCCACTAGGCTCTGAGGATGGTTTTGTTAC
Source organism: Felis catus (assembly GCF_018350175.1). Lineage (NCBI taxonomy): Eukaryota > Metazoa > Chordata > Mammalia > Carnivora > Felidae > Felis > Felis catus. Next base: position 44,682,903 of record NC_058370.1, on the reverse strand, counting down.
TCTGTTCCTCCTTAATTCAGCTCACCCGGCTGTCCTTCCCTGCTTCTTGACCATTTACCTTTTAGTTTCTGACATAGTTAGGCTCAAAAATTTTCCTGACAAGATTTTACTACTTATAAAATACAAGATTCTAGACTACACAGTCTTAATCATATATAATCATTGGCTTCCTAATAGCCCCTACGTTGTGAATATTACTGAAAAATAAGTAGACATCTTTCCAAAGACATGCAGATGGCCAATAGACACATGAAAAGATGTTCAACATCACCCATTATTAGGGAAGTGCAAATCAAAACAGTAATGAGGTATCACCTCACATCTGTCGGAATGGCTAAAATCAACAAGACAAGAAGTGACAAGTATTAGCAAGGAGGTGGAGAAAACGGTATCCTTGTGCATGGTTGGTGCAGCCACTGTGGAAAACAGTATTGAAGTTCTTCAAAAAAATTAAAAAATCCAAATACCACATTATCCAGCAATTCCAATATTGGGTATTTATACAGAGAAAACAAGCACACTAACTTAAAAAGATATATGCACCCCTATGTTTAATGTAGTATTATTTACAATAGCCAAGACATGGAAGTATCCTAAGTGTCCATCAATAGATGAATCAATAAGGAAGATGTAGTGTGTGTATGTGTATATATACACATGGACTGAGTAAGCCACAGGAATAAAAGGCAGAGCATAAGGAATACAGTCAATGATATTGTAATAGCAATGTAATGGGACAGATGGTGGCTACATTTGTGGTGAACAAGGGATTATGTATAAACTTGTCAAACCATTAAGTTGTATGCCTGAAACTAAGGTAATGTTGTATGTCAACTATACTCAGATAAAAAAATAAATAAATACAAGAGGGATTCCTGGGTGGCTCAGTTGGTTAAGCGTCCAACTCTTGGATTTAGCTCTGGTCATGATATCACTGTTCATGAGTTTGAGCCCACATGGGGCTCTGCACTAGCAGTGCAGAACCTGCTTGGGATTCTCTCTCTCTCCCTCTCTTTAATAAGTAAATTAAAAAAATTTTTTAATTAAAAAAATAAAAAATAAGTTAACAAATATTTTCCTTTGAATTTTAAAAGTTCAAAATGAAATCTTTTCAACATATGGTGCTGAAACAACCATATGTCCACATTCTAAAGAATGAAGCTGCACCCCTACCTCACACCATATACAAAAATTTTGATTTCCCTGCGATTCATAAACTGTTTATAGATTATATTGCTGATTTTGTGCTTTCAAAAGAGAGCACTACATTGGATATCTGTATCCTGGAAATAAAATGAAGATCTCTCTGGGATGGAGTACAAAAATAGCAGCATTTGGAAGAAAATGCAACATGACACATCTTTCTCCAGTTTTCTGAGCAAACATTTCCCCCAGGAGCACTCTCTCGTGTGCCATGCCTGTTGATCACAGAAGTGGCCTGTTTCTTCTCCTGTCTTTTCCCCTTCACTTCAGTTAAGGGTGATCTTCAACCACAGGATTCGATGTGCACAATCCCAGCAGAATGACCAAAGTGACCCAATTATGTCATGTACAGATGGAAAACATGAATTTGGACTAAAAATCTAATAGGGCCTGAATTTCTGTCTTCATGATGTCACCCTGTCACTAAAGTCAGGAACCTGAAAAGCATATGTTTTCATGACTGTGGGTGTTACTGAATGAGAATTATGTTTAATTTTCTGTTCTTTGAAGAGTGTTGGGAGAATTTCAGAAGGACAGGAAAGGGGGGCAGATATCAGGGCTCATTTATGGCAGACAATATGCCTTGCTAAGTTGGGATTTCAGGCCTGATATCCACGTTCAGTCAGGGAGATTTCAAAGCTGATGGGGAGGAACTGGTTCATTTACAGGATGAATTCTGAGTTGTTATTGTTGTTGTTGGTTGAAAGGCTTTGCTTTCACATTATATGATTGCACCCTCTAACCACAGTAAAGAAAAAAATAAGCACAATGGATCTTTGGTACACTGGAAGGATTTGCGTCTCCTGCTCCTGTCTGTCAATCCCTCCCTGGAGAGAGTCCATATGGTAAAAGTCTATTATATATGGATCAGTTTTCCAGGTTATTTAGAACACCATTTCTTTTCATCTTTTTGCTGCCTGCTTTTTTTTCAAAACTATTTTATTTATTTATTTTTTTTAAGAGAGAATGCCAATGCGGGGGTGGGGGGGTGCAGAGAGAGAAGGGAACAGGGGATCCAAAGCAGGCTCCATGCTGACAGCAGTGAGCCTGATGTGGGGCTTGAACTCATGAACCATGAAATCATGACCTGAGCCAAAGTCAGTTGCTCAACTGCCTAAGCAGGTGCCCCCTGCTGCCTGCTCTTTAGCCACTATTCTCTGGTCTTCACCAGAGGAAACAAAAAGCAGTTGAAATTTTACTGAATTTTACTTCTTTATAACTCTGACAAGTGGGGAAATGCAACAGGGGCACACACCAGGTGGATCTGCTGGTGAACTCAACAGATCCACACCCAGTGCTCTGAGCTGGGTTAAGGTGCACAGAAACCAGGCAGAGATGGGGTGCTGATGAAGATAGGCTCTAAAGACAGACCAGGAAATGAGAGACGGAGCATTGCGTTTAGCAAAGTGAGAATCTCTGGAGGGAGAGAGACACCCAAGGCTGAGTGTGACTGAGTAACGATAGAGGGTCCCTAGTAGCACTTCAGAGGAAGTTATGTTGTACTATTCCCATTATATTCAACACTCTTTTCATGGCTCAAGTATGTACATGCCCATACTATGTGCCGCAAGGAAGCTCGCCCTCATACGGCTTCCTCTGGTCAGAATGTCAGGGTAATGCCTGTTTTTTTTTTTTTTTTTTAAAGAATGTGAGGGTGCCATGAAGCTGTCCTCCAAATCTCAGGAATGAAACAAGGACAAATGAAAATGTAAGGAATATTGCCATTTGCAAGAAATAATTAGGCACCAATAAAGAACTTCAAGGTGTTCATATTCTTTATAACAATTCCAGCTTTGGGAAAATAGCCTCAAATGTAAATACAGTTTTATGTAGAGTTTTTTTTTTGTTTTTTTTAAAAATTTTTTTTTAACGTTTATTTATTTTTGAGACAGAGAGAGACAGAGCATGAACGGGGGATGGTCAGAGAGAGGGAGACACAGAATCTGAAACAGGCTCCAGGCTCTGAGCTGTCAGCACAGAGCCTGACGCGGGGCTCGAACTCACGGACCGCGAGATCATGACCTGAGCCGAAGTCGGACGCTTAACCGACCGAGCCACCCAGGCGCCCCGAGTTTTTTTTTTTTTTTTTTTAGATGTCTAGAATCTATAAGAGTGATTTACAGAGATGTGTGTTGCATCATTATTTATAACAGTGAAAATCTTGAGGCAAGATGTGTCTAACAGCAGCACGGTTAAGGAAATTTTGGTATAAGTAAAGAATATGCGGTTGCCTTTATTTTTTTATTTTTTTAAACGTTTTATTTATTTTTGAGACAGAGAGAGACAGAGCATGAACAGGGGAGGGGCAGAGAGAGAGGGAGACACAGAATCGGAAGCAGGCTCCAGGCTCCGAGCCATCAGCCCAGAGCCCGACGCGGGGCTCGAACTCACAGACCGCGAGATTGTGACCTGAGCTGAAGTCGGACGCCTAACCGACTGAGCCACCCAGGCGTCCCTGAGGTTGCCTTTAAAGATGATGTTTCTAGTGAGCTTTTAAGGAAATCTTGATATGATGTTTGATATAATGAGGAGTATAAAAAGCAATGCACATAACTGTAGAGTGGAGTGTCAGCTATATAAACCAATATGGAAAGGAAAACATGCTGAAATATTGAGAACTGATAGTTACAGATCATATTATGCATGATTTTTATCTCATCCTCTGAACCTGCAGTCTCATGGGCAGCCACAAGCCACATGTGGCTGTGTAAATTGAAATTAATTAAAATAAAATGAAAAGAAAAAACTCCAAGTCTGCCCTTGAACGAGCCACATTTCAAGTCCTTAAAAAGTCTCATGGAGCTAGTGGTTACTATATTGGACAGTAAAACATACAACAGCTCCATCATTACAGAAAGTTCTACTGGGCAGACACTGCTCCAGAGTTTTCTGGCATTGGTTTCTCTAGTTTTCGATGAAGACCATGTGCTATTTTGATAATCAGAAAAAAGGAAAAACAAAGTCAAGTTAAGGTGACTCGACTGTAGAAAAACCCAGGAGATTGTCTGAGGAATGGCGAAAGAGAAGCAAGGTGATTTGTGATTTAAGGAAGCAGCTACTTTAATGAGAGAGATTCAATATAATCAATAATATGTTCTCAACGTGGTTACAGGAAAGGTGTATTAGCTGGGAGGGGGAGGGTCCACATATGACTCAGAAAAAGGAGCTCAAAGAGGCAGGATTGGTCAGTGTGCCCCAGGATGGCTGTCATGACAGGGAGAGGAGCCCTATGATACGAGCTGATGCCTCAGACAATAGCAACTCAATGGCTCCTGTAAAAGGTTGTCCATTAAATCCTCTTTCTTGTTTGGCCCCCACTCACAACCAGACACTCCAGACTTTAGAGACTGCTAGTGTCCACTGACATCTTCATTGCCTCTCCTTCCTGGATGCACAGCTAAACAAGTGTCCTGGATCCTTCTTGCATCTAGGTGGGAATGTTTGACTTATCTGCACAATGGGTGGGAGCAGAGAGGACATATACGAACTTCAGTCCTCATCACAAAACCATCTGCATAATATTCCATGCCCTTGCTTTCTCTGCTTCCTGTGTGTCTACTGGAGAAGGACTTCAGGAGGGTAGAACCACAGGATGAAATAAGCCCCAATCTGAGTCTCTGTCTGAAGAGCCATGGGAGCTGCCAGGATGGAAATATCTGCAGGGGATTTGGAGGAAGAAATAAACGTTTCTTGGGCTGCCCCAGTGAAATGCTGGGGTTGTTTATGATACATAGTAGTAGTGATACTTTAACACATAATTTCTCATTTGATCTTCTATGCAGAACGTGTTAATGCAGCAGGTCTGGTTCCTTAACCCTTGCATGCCTCTAGGGGAGCCTAGAATGATGACAGATCCTCAGCCAATCCCCAAGAATGCGGTCCTTGGAATGTTCTTTGTGTTACTGATGAATGATGTTGTTTTGTGCTCCAAAAGCAATGGGGCATGCTGTACCAGCTTGTCAGGATTGTTTAGCGAGCTTTATGATGTATATCTGGGGTCTATGCTGGAATTCTGAATTTTGCTATCATGGCTGTATACTGAGCAGGAATGTGTCTACCTGACCAGCACTCCATAAAAGTCTCAGATTCCAGTGGACTGCCCTGGATAGAGGTATCTCACACATGTCCGTATAGGTTGCTGCCAGAGAGAAAGCATGTCTTATGTGACCTGGTGGGGCAGGAATTGGTGCGTGCATCTGACCTCTCTGGATTTTTCCTGATGCATTTCGCTTTTCTGCTGCTTTTACTCCATATCCTTTGCTATAATAATAAACCTTGGCCACGACTAAAATCTGCTACTAAGTCCTGTGAATACTCCTGGTGAGTCACTGAACTTGTGGGTAGTCATGGGGCTCCCTAAATGCCTCCCACCCATGGGAGGTACAGGCTCTAGTTATGGAATGAAGAAGTCATGGGGATGAAAAGTACAGCATAAGAGAATATAGTCAATGGTATTGTCATAGTATTGTATGGTCATTACACTTGTGGTGAGCATAGCATGATGTATAGATTTGTCAAATCACTACTTTGTACATCTGAAACTAATGTAACATTGTGTGTCAACTATACTTAAATTAAAAAAAAAAAAGAAAGAAACGGGCACCTGGGTGGTTCAGTTGGTTAAACACTGGACTTCGGCTCAGGTTATGATTGCACAGTTCGTGGATTTGAGCCCTGCATTGGGCTCTGTGCTGGCAGCTCAGAGCCTGGAGCCTGCTTCAGTTTCTGTGTCTCCCTCTCTCTCTTCTCCTCCCCTGCTTGCCCTCTCTCTCTCTTTGAAAACTAAATAAACATTAAAAAAAATTTAAAAAGAAACTGTAAACAGAGGGGCCTGGGTGACCCAGTCCAGTTAAGCATCTGACTTGATTTGGGTTCAGGTCATGATCTCACAGTTCATGAGATCAAGCCCTGTGCTGGGCTCTGTGCTGACAGCATGGAGCCTGCTTAACATTCTCTCTCCCTCTCTCTCTCTGCCCCTCACCTTCACATGCATGCACATGGGCTCTCTCTCTCTCTCTCTCTCTCTCTCTCTCTCTCTCTCAAAATACATAAAGAAGTCTAAGGAAAAAAAGAAACACACACAAAAAAACCAAAACGAAAACCAAAAAACAAACTACCTCCTACATAAGGTCTTCACCTAGGAAAACAGAACACAAATTGTCCAGAATAAGTATGCTTTCTATCTTGCACTTATATATCTTACTACCCATCTGTTGACATTCTAGCACATACATCAAACTCTTGTGAATCTGGCTGATGTGAGTCTCTTCATAAGTGCCTGACTGACAACAGTGTCACTCATAAAAATCTTAGAAAGATTGTCTGGAATCCTGTGACTATCCAATTTGTGATGTCCTTTCAGGGGCCAACCTGGATGACATTTCTTCAGTGTCTCTTCTACATTCATCACTTAACATGTAATAAGATGAAGCCAAGTTCAAGGGCCATGAGTGAGATAAAAACAAAGGATGTGAAGGGATCCCATTTAGTGGTGGGGTCCAGAAAGGAATCCTGAATGAAGGGGCAATAGAGACCCCTGGAAGAAGGGACATCATTTCAAATGGGACGAGTGACAAGGTATGTGCATCTGAGGCAGAGTAGTCTGCAGGAGGGGAAATATAGGGCATCTTCAGGGACAGTGATTCTGAGGGGCACTAGCTTGGCTCTAAACAATGTCAGAGGTGGCAGGTAGCTTGGGAAGTATGATGTTCAGGGTACACTGTTTGGGGGCTACTGAAGAATTGGCCTTTCTGGTGGATATGTATCTGTTTACATTACAATCAGTCAAGGCTTGGTGGTCCTTATTCCTGGGCTCAAGGCCAGGAATGATTTTGAATAAGCAGGACATTCTCCAACATGCCAAGTGCATCTCTGCCTCAGGGCCTTTGCACTGACTGTTCCTTTTGCCTGGAATGCCCTGCCCTGCCCATTTCCCCATGGCTGGTTCTCTCTAGTTATTTAGATTTCATCTCCAAAAACCAGCTTCCCCCCAAGGCAATGTGGCCTCTCTCACCACATCATTACCCAATTTCACTGACAAAATAGAAGAGATCTCCACTCCTTAGAACATATTCTGCTTCTTTCCATCCCCTTATGCTTATCTTTATTCTCTGATGAAATCTCTCAGTCAACAGGTAATTTCACATGAACCAAAAACACTTTCTGTATGAATTTTGATTTCATTGCAACTGGCTGGACACACCTTCCCTAGCTGAAACGGCCATTTGTCAAACAACTTTGATGACAACCCTCGTCTGAGCCGCAGCATTTTCTGCAGCATATACAATTACTGAACAAATTTTGCAGCTAAACTAAGGTAATGCTCAGTAACACACTGAGAGAGGCACTCAGCACTGGGTTGGGTGTAAACACTTTGGAGGCATGCTACCCTTTTCTTCCTGTGTCCAGGCACAAATCTTGAATTGTAGTTTCTCCCTCAGTCCTCAGTGTCGAGGACAGTGGTGCCATCAGCAGAGGGGGAACATTGTCAAAGAACGGGAAAGAGTGCCAGACCCTCCGGGTCGTTCACCTGCAAATCTGCCTGAGGTCACAATTAGCTCAGGCTTGAGAAAGAGCACGGAGGCCATCGCCTCACAGTCTGACTGTCACCAGATCCCTGACAGAGAGGGTCTATTATGTTTTGTGTCCCTTCCTTCACGAATAAAATTATTTTTCCTGTAAAACAAATACACTAGACAGGGGTCGGCAGATGATGGCCCATGGGCCAAATCTGGCCCACCTCCTGTTTTTGTATAACCCATGAGTTAAGAATGATTTTTATGCTTTTCAGTAGTTGAAAAAAATGGAAAGAATCATAGATCATGTATCGTGACATATAAAAATTATATGGAATTGAAATTTCTGTCTCTATACATAAAGTTTTATTTGCACAGCCATGCTCATTCATTTACACGTTGTCTCTGGCTGCTTTCAGACTACACAGCAGTAGGGGTGGATGGTTGTGATAGAGACTGGCCCTCAAAGCCTGACGTATCACAATCTGGCCCTTTACAGAAAAGGTTTGCCAGTTCCGTTCTTGAGTCCTGAATGTGCCCACAAGCCTGACTTTGGAAGGACTTGGATAAGAAAGAGTTCGTTTAACCCCTCGATATTAGTACTACCGCATCTCCTTTGCCCTGAAAACAGTGTCCGTGTAGCCCTAGATTTAAAGAGAAATCACGGAGAAAACCCACTTACATAGGATCCATAATCCACAGCCAGGGTCTGCAGGGCCCATGGGAGACCAAGGCCAATGAGGATATCAAACACGTTGCTCCCAATGGAGTTGGACACAGCCATGTCTCCCATGCCTGCGAGGATGAGAGGTCACTTGAGTTAGAAAGGAGATCTCAGGGTAGGACAGGGAACCCCAGAGAGACTCTCCCAACCCTTTGGTCTGATAGCCAGAGACTTAGCTGGTAGGTCTGCTAGCTCATTTGCTAGGTGATTCCCTTCCCAGGCCATCACCTGTATTTTCAACAGCGTATGCATTTTTAGTAGAATGGAATGGAATATGACAAGAACAGAATAGAATGAGATGCACATTCTAGTGAGTTGTTGACCTTTACTTCAAACATGACCGCTGGCTAAATGGGAATGATTCCAAACACCAAATAGAGTTCCAAAGATTCTGAAACACCCTTCTAGAAAGGAATAAACTTGATAGTTCTGTTAAACCTCTCATGAGCTCACCAACCCATATATTTTAGTACCATCTCCCAACTGCTCTACCCTGTTCTCAATTCTTCTAAATAATTGAGTACTATTAAGAAAAAATAATGTGGAGTGCCGAGGTGGCTCAGTGGGTTGAGCATCTAACTCCTGATTTCTGCTCAGGTCATGATCTCATGGTTTCATGAGTTCCAGCCCCACGTTGGACTCTGCCTGCTGACAGCGTGGAGCCTGCTTGGGATTCTCTGTCTTTCTCTCTCTCTGCCCCTCCCTCGCTCATGTTCTCTCTGTCTCTGTCTCTCTCTGAATGAATGACTAAATGAATGAATGAATAAATGAAATCAGCAAAATTTAGTGAGTACATCTAGAGGATACTATGCTAAGTGTTACGGCTGCACATTGTGTTTGTTGAAAACAAATGCCGTCTAGCACAAATCAGGCATATAAATTAGAGTGGTGCTAGCGAAGGGCATGGCCATCCGGAAGGGGCGTCCACCTGTGAGCTTGGTTTTGAAGGAGCAGAGGGTGGGCCATACACTGAAGACTGACCTGTGGCAACCATCACTGTCAAGGGAACTGCAGCTGGGCAGACCTTAGGTCATGGAGTCTGTCTTCTCTAAGCCTCAGTTTCCCTAATCCATAAAATGGGCATATGATTTTCCCTACCCCATGGAGTTGTTTAAATTAAATAAGATAACAATACCTAAACTGCTTTGCTCAGTGTGTGGCACTCAGCAAAGGTTAGCTATATTACATTTATTACTATTTTTAATAATAGAAGAATGGTAATACAACCTTCAGAAGAGGTTCTGGGTGCTACCTAGAAAACATCTCTGCCTTTCTTAAGGGTAGATCTTCTGGCTTATTTCCCTGTTCTATTGATGACAGTTAGCTTTTTTTTTTTTAATTTTTTTTAATGTTTATTTATTTTTGAGACAGAGAGAGACAGAGCATGAATGGGGGAGGGTCAGAGAGAGAGGGAGACACAGAATTGGAAGCAGGCTCCAGGCTCTGAGCTGTCAGCACAGAGCCCGACGCGGGGCTCGAACTCACGGACTGCGAGATCATGACCTGAGCCAAAGTTGGATGCTTAACCGACTGAGCCACCCAGGCGCCCCGATGCCAGTTAGCTTTTTGACCAACATAGCACTGAAGTCACCCATCACCCTGGTAACTGCCATGTGGATCCCCCAAAGCTCTTCCTGCCCATAGGGAGGCCTTCCTTCCTCCCCTATCCCTGCCCCCATCTAACTGGAGGCCTCACCTTGTCTGGCCACGATGAGGCTGGCCATGCAGTCAGGCACACTGGTTCCAGCTGCCAGGAAGGTGATCCCCATGATGACATCAGGAATCCCCAGCGTGTATCCAATGATTGTGACCTGGATGAGGCAGGAAGAGGTGGTGAGCAGGGAGCCGGTGCCAGCCCGACCCACTTGTGGATCCTCTGCCTGACAAACAGAAAAGGTTGCAGTCTGGCTAGTCTGCCCAGGGAGCAATGCCCGCTCTCTGTATCAATGCAGAGGGCCAAGAACATTTCATGGAGCAGACCAGGACTGCAGGTCAGGGGACCAGGGTGCGGTGATGAAGCCCAAGTTTTCCAACCAAAGACTGGTGTTTTATACATGTTCCTTTCAGGCGAGGCAGCCATCTCGAGATAGGAGAAACAGTTTCTGAGAAAAGTTGATATTGGGACAGAATATTTAACCTCAGACTGGTCCTGGGAAAGAAACCCAGAATGGATGACTGCCATCCTGTGCTGGGAATTTAGGTATCTGAGTTCCGAGCTGCACAACTGGAATTCACGAGAACTTAAAGCGTGGGAACAACAGCCACACTATACTCGCTTATGTTGATTGATTTAGTACTCAGACACCGTGCTAAGTGATGTTCATGAGTTTTAACTTGTTAAAGTTTCACAACAACCCTACAGGGTAGGTGCTAGATTACCTCCACTCTTCAGATGGGAAGCGGAGGCAATGCTCAAGGAACGCTGGGGACAGCCAGGCTCCTCCCCACAGGCAGCATCACCATTTGCATAGAAGGGGTTAAGCCAGAAGGCAGAAACAGGTGCTACCCAGGCAGTGCCTGCATTATGCAAATGTGCCCATTCTTGGCCCCTGATTTCCAGAGGGGGGAGGGGAAATAGGCAGGCAGTTGGAGAGGCTAGCTGTTGAGGGGCCAGTGGTAAAATGGAGGCAACTGGAAAAAGAAAGCAATTCCCGTATGTTGACCTAAGGAGAGGTCCATCCACAGGAGCGGAGATGATTAGGTCATTTCACGATGCCACCTGAGCGCCTTCGCTTTCCAGAAAATTAAGAGAAATGCAAACCATGTGTTGTAAGTAGCACGCTCTCTTTTCAGCTCTACCTGGCCTCTCAGCCCCACTGTAAGAGACACGTATCCCTGACTTGGCTCCAAAGGTCACAGTTGCTCCTTCCCCATCCAAAGGTTTGGGGGATGGCAAACCGCTGGGATACCTGACTTCTTCCTCTCAAACCAGAAAATGCACTTGATGTCCATTCAGTGCAGGACTGATTTGGGGACGGCCTTGGGGCTCTCTGTCTCCCATTCTCCAGGGAGGAAAGTGAGATGCACTTGTTCCCAGGGACCTTTTGTGAAATGGAGCTGGCCAAGCTGTGTTTCTCCCTTCTTAACCCTCAGCTAGGTCCCTGCAGGGACTGGTTTGGCTCAGTGGCATTTGGCCTGGAACAGAGCTGGGGTTCCTGCTCTTGCTAGTGTCATTATTACCAGGTTTGCGGTTTTGTCTGGAGTTTGGGGAACCGATTCTCCAGGGAGCTGGGACCAAGTCTTGTATTTCTCCTTGTGTTCTCCCTTACTCTTGGCCATTTCTCAGAACTTCTTAGAACCTCCACCAGGGTGGAAGGAAGAAAACAGGAGGGGCAACTCCAGGTCTCTTGGTAGGCTTGCAGGTTGGTGGACCTGGGAAAACCAGCTAGCACCTGGAGGTTAGGAACACCAGAACTATTCCCCAAACTCGGAACAGAGATGGCACCCAATGAATATATCAAATAAAAACATCAATGAATCCTGCATGGGGGAGAAACCCTACAAGATGTGGGTTAGAAAAAAATTATCTGCAGGGGCGCCTGGGTGGCTCAGTCAGTTAAGCATCTGACTTCAGCTCAGGTCACGATCTCACGGTTAGTGAGTTTGAGACCCACCTTGGGCTCTGTGCTAATAGCTCAGAGCCTGAAGCCTATTTCAGATTCTGTGTCTCCCTCTTTCTGCCCTTCCCTCTTGCCTGCTCACACTCTGTCTCTGTCTCCCTCTCTCAAAAGTAAATAAACAAAAAAAAAATTATCTGTTGATGTTAAAGGCAAGGGATAATTTGTGAGTTAACTGTGTCAGGTTTACAAATTTGCCATGATTTCCAAAATAATCTCTTCAGAACCTTTTTTTTTTAGCCCTTGGATTTAATGTTTATTTAGTTTTGAGACAGAGACAGAGACAGAGTAAGCAGGGGAGGGGCAGAGAGAGAGGGAGACACAGAATCCAAAGCAGCTCCAGGCTCCGAGATGTCAGCCCAGAAACCGACGTGGGGCTCAGACTCACGAAATGTGAGCTCATGACCCAAGCCGAAGTTGATGCCCAACCGGCTGAGACACCTAGGCGCCCCTAGATCTTGGGTTTAATTCTCCAGAATTTATATTACAGTTCTGTGCAATGTTTGAACCAGATTAATTTAGATTTGAGCAGTTTTGTCACAGCTTTTCATCTCTGCCTAACTCTGACTGGACTAGGTTTGTTCCCCAGTTAAAAAGCAGTGTTGTAAATGGGCAATGCACTCTGGATGGTTGTGTTGCCTTAAAATGGCTTTGGGGCAGAGGCTCTTTTAAGCCCTAGCCCCACAACCAATGCCAGTCCTTGAATCATTGTTTTAGCTTCAGAAAGGACCCTTGAGTGGTCTCCGAGTCTAATGACCTTATTTACTGGTTGACAGTAAACTGAGACTCAGGGGAAGTGACTGTGACAGAGGGAATTATTACTCCCTGATTCTTCATGCCTTTCCTTCACACCCTTTGCCTTGTGGCTCTGCTGTTCTTCTGGCTAGAGTAGGCAGAGTATATTTTCCCTACTCCCATTGATGTTGGGCACAAGTCACCAGCCAAGGCCCTAGGAGGCACCTCATGTTTCCACCAGTCCTCTAGCATTCCAATGATCCATCATGAGAAGAACATTCCCTGGGTAGCCACAGGGTCCAAGGAAAATGAGCAAACCTATGGAGTAGACATGAAACCCACCCACAGCCTGAACCAAACATAATCATGCTGTAGCTGGAAGGAGAACTGCTCAGTCGGTCAGTGCCTGCTAAGATGACTCAAACCACAGTCAACCTGTAGATATGTGAGCAGGAGGATAAATTCTTGTGATTCTAAACCACTGAGTTTAAGGATGGTTTGTTAGGCAGTTTCCTGAGGTAATGGCTGACTGATACAGTTACTGGGCTGAAACCCCACTCCCTATTCCCCTCTGATTGGAGCACATTTTTCCCTCTAAAGAAATCTAGCAATGCTGTGGGGTTCTGAGTCTACTCACCATCCACACCATCATGTAGGAGAAGGCTGCAATCCATAACGTGGAGGAAGCAAATGTCACCATGAACCACTTTTCCCAGCGCGGCTTGTTGCAGTTGGGTACCGTGAAGTATAAGACAAAACTCAGTGGCCAGGTGAATGCCCACTTCACTGTTTCCAGTTTTCCAGCTGGGAAAATAAAAAAGGCAGAAAGCACATTAGTTAGCTTCCTCTCTCTGTTTTACCAGCCCTCCATGCTGCTTGCCCCTGACATTTACAGCCTAATTGATGGCCTGGGAAATAAGCCTTATCACGTTGTTCTTTACATAAAAGACACAAATGGCTTTCCACCAGCCACAAAACCTGGCGTTCAAAACCCAGTAGAAAAAAACAAAAAAGTATCCACTGCTCACCTGCTAGTTAGGCACCCAAATGACAGATATGTCACTTCCGAGCACACAGGGCTGGGAGGATGATTTGGCAAATGGGGCCAGGTGGGAAAGGATGAGGATGATTCTCAGACACAAAGGGAGAGGAGTGTGTGGGGGTGGGGTGAAGGTGGGGGAGGGGAGCTAGGCAGACCACCAGTCTGCCTGGGGTCTCTTCTCCCCATGATTAGATAACACAATCTTACAAGATTATAAAGTGTTAGTGGTCACAGCGCCATCTAGTGGAATTGCTCAATATTGTCTGTCAACTCACTGAAATCTTGAAAGATGGTTTGAAAGCTCTCAAAGTTGTCAAAACACTGCTTGGGGGTATCTCAAGCTGATATGAATTTGCAAATTAGTCATTGATTTCTGGCTTTCTAAATACCTGCTTTCAGGGATGAGGTGATGGATTGGCCAGTGATGACCTGATCCTATCATCTCTGTGTTGTCTGAGCTCTGTGTTTCAGGCATACCCATAAATGCTTATTTTGGTGACTCTATTTCCATGAGTTCCTTGTCGTCTCAGATTTGACAACCATATCAGGTCTCATTTGGCCTTTATTACAATCCTGCTTAAGGGCTAATACCTCTGGTAAGAAATGCATTGTATATACTCCCTGCTCCAATGGAGATAAAAGAACATTCCACCTTCCAGAAAGTTCCCTGAGTCTCTTTCCAGTCAATCCTCCACCCTCTGCCACCATAGATTAGTTTTTCCTGTTTTCCACCTTCAAATAAAGAAAATCACATGGTGCATGATTTTAGTCAACATGTTTTTTGAGATTCATTCGTGTGTCAGGAATTCATTCCGCTTAGATTGCTGTATAGTCTTATTATACACAACTTATTATCCATCCTCCTGTGGATGGGACTTTGGGGTTGTTGCCAGTTTTGAAGTATTACAACTAATGTGGCCATGAGCATTCCTGTATACTTTTTTTGGTGGGCATGTTTTTATCTCTCTTTGGTTGAAGACCCAGGAGTAGAACTGCTGAGTCACAGGGTGAGTGTTTTTTCTAACTTTGTTAAGAAACTGTTGAGAAGTCTTCCAAAAATGATCGTCCCATTTTATACTCCCACCAGAGTTAAGGAGGTATTTTTAAAATGACACTTTGAACAGTGATTAATAAACTGCTAAATGAAATTTATTTCGTAATTTTATAGCGGTATCCAGCACTTTCCCAGTTCGCTGCTACGAGATGGGAACAAATGCCACAGACACCAGGGACTGTTTGGCTGGATTTCAAAGCAAGAAAGCTGTCGGGGGATTTTTGTGAACATTTTTACAAATGCTGTAGAATCCAGAACATAGTCAGACCCTTGGATCCCAAAGGCATCCTGGAGTCCTGTGTGCTGCTAAATCCTGTGATGTAGGGATGTCAGTTACGCATCTCGGGCTCTGGGGACCCCCTCACTGGCCTTCCAGTCTTCCTGAGGCCCCTGCACAGACAGACTTGGTCCAATTTAAATACACACACCCCATCAAAGTTATAAAGAAATACACCAATGGGAAGGGGAATGACTGCCATCTGGCTCCTTGTCATCCTTCAGAAATTCTTCAGAAAATTAAACAAACAAAAAAAGAAATCGGAACTTATGACTGCAGGAGCTTAAAAATGATATTAAGTAAAGCTGGAAGCAGTACATGTTAGGACCAATGAATTTTGAGTTTTCTTCTCTCAGCTGCTTTAGAAAGTTCTGACTTGACTCTGGTTAGGGCCTTATATCTAGAAAAGAGTCTTCTGTTTCACGATATAGATGCTTTCTGCGAGTTATGGCTCCACTGCAACAACAAACATACAGCAGAAATTCAATCAGTATGGGGAACCTGGGTGGCTCAGTCGGTTAAGCATCCGACTTCTGCTCAGGTCATGATCTTGTGGTTTGTGAGTTCGAGCCCTGTGTCGGGCTCTGTGATGACAGCTCAGAGCCTGGAGCCTGCTTCGGATTCTGTGTCTCCCTCTCTCTCTGCCCCATCCACCGCTCACGTTCTCTCTCTGTCTCTCAAAAATGAATAAACATTAAAAAATTTTTTAAAAATTCAATCAGTATAATCTGGAATGTAATGTAACAAATACAGCTCCTTCAGCAAACCAAGTGATACAGAAATGTGCTTTTTAAGTGATTTTGAGGAACTGCAGCAGCAAATAAGGAACATTCCTATATTTTGGTGTGTTCTTTTTCCTGTGGAAGTGTGTTTACCTACATTCACATATAAACGTTTCTATTTCTGTTAGTCAATGGTAAGGCTTTCTTCATGCAAGGATAAGAATATATGTTAACTTATATTCTGCATAGGTGTATATGATTTACATATATGCCATATGAATTTAACCTCTATGTATATTATATGCACATATAAACACAGTGATGCATGTGCATATTTTAGCTAGCTTAAGTTTCCATTTCTAAATAAAGAGGTAAAAATGGTTTCCTTTCCTCTCTGAGTCAACAGTATTTCTGGATATTTCCCCATCTTTTCTTCCATTGCTATGTGATCCAAAGAGAGTGCCCTGGGGACAGGTTTATTCCTTCATTTAACGAATATTCATTGAATGCTCCTCTGCCAGTGTGCACCAGGTGCTGCTTCAGGTTTTAAGGATACAGCCATGAATGAAGAAAACAAAACTTTCTGTGCATGAACCCGATGTACCAGTGATCATGTGATTTCTCGGAAGTCAGCCAGTAACTGAGAGATGAAGCCAGGGGACATGAAGCGGGGACTCTGAGCATTACAGTATCCCTTTGAGTGTGACTTGCCTCTAAAAAGCAAAGGACCTGTTCTTAAGTTATACTCCTTATTGAGTTTTTAAAGAAGCTTAATTCTATTGAGAAGAAAAAGTCATTGCTCATTATCATAGGCTTAGATTAAATATATCAATTTGTTCTAACTATACAGGCAATAAAAATGTTTTAGAATGGAAAATTTAGAAAAAATTTAAACAATAATTCCACCTAGGATAAACATACTCATATTTTGGCATACTTCTATTGAGTCTTTTTTTCTGTGGAAGTATGTTTGCCTATGTAAACATTTCTATTTCTGACAGTCAATAGTAAGAATTTCTTCATGCAACAGATATGAATATATGTGCAATTTACATGTATATATATGCACATACATATATACTGTGCATAGGTGTATATAAAAACATACATACGATATGAGCTTAGCCTATACACATATTATACGCACATATAAAAACAGGTATGTTAATATCTGTGCATATATCATATAAGCATAAAACAGTATACAGATTTATATAGTATATGAATAAACATGTTAGACGTATACATTATATCAACATGTGTACACTGCACATATATGCACATGCTTATATTCAAGCATGCCCATGTATGTGCACATATATGCATACACAATGTATGTGTGCACATGTACATACATCATAGATATGCCTGTATTTACATACTTCTACATAATTTCTTATTATTTTTTTTTAAATGTTTACTTATTATTGAGAGACAGAGAGACATAGAACGTGAGCAGGGGAAGAGCAGAGAGAGGGGGAGACACAGAACCTAAAGCAAGCTCCAGGCTCTGAGCTGTCAGCACAGAGCCCGACACGGGGCTTGAACCCACAAACTGTGAGATTGAGATCACGACCTGAGCCGAAGTTGGTTGTCTAACCAACTGAGCCACCCAGGTGCCCCTCTACATAATTTCTTAAGTACTAATTATACTCATTATAATCAAATTCTGGAGAGAAGAAAGCCCTACAGCTGTGACAGGAACAAAGACAGCCCATGCCCCTGCAAGATTACGGTGAGAAGGAGAAATGTCCTCATTGTGTGGCCAGACCTTTTTCAGGCCAAAAGAACTTAGTGCAGAGGAACTGGATGTTCCTAGACTGAGTCCTCCCAGCTCCTCGAGTGGCCTCTGTTGGCCACTGCTTGAAGGGGTCTCCCTGCCCAAGGAAGGGCCTGCTGGGCACTCAGATCAAAGTTCGTGAGTCCGGGAATGGGTTTTGGCCTCAGTTGGTGGAAGGGGACAGAGGATCATAATTGGACGAACCCACTCTCCGTTTCAAAGTCAGAACCAGGCTCTGAATGAGGCTCCCCTAAGGCTCAGGGGAGCTGTAAAGATCAGCCATGTGAGGGTGCTACTCCCTCACTGGCTCAGGTGTGGCCCACAGACAAGCGGCACCAGTGTCACCTGGGGGCTTGTTATAAATGCAGAATCTTGGGCCTCCCACCAGACCTTCGGAATCAGAGCCATTTTATCAAGGATGCCCAAGGTGAAGACCTTGGATTCCATTTCATGTCTTGGTAGCTCGGGCGGGGGGGGGGGGGGCGGGGAGGGGTGGGGGCGGTGGGTAGGAAGGCCCAGGAATGAAGCAGAGATCCTGAGGAGTGGCAGGACCACGCAGAGCATCCTTTCTCCTCTCATGCCTGTGCTTCTAAAGGATGTGGAGGCCCCGAAGTGGGCTTCCCGAGCCCTTGTCTACAGCCACATCTCTTAATGTACGAGGAGACAAGATGGATGATGTAGCTGGAAGCCCCAGGC
Organism: Felis catus; assembly: GCF_018350175.1. Taxonomy (NCBI): domain Eukaryota; kingdom Metazoa; phylum Chordata; class Mammalia; order Carnivora; family Felidae; genus Felis; species Felis catus. The sequence continues at coordinate 44,664,538 of NC_058370.1, read as the reverse complement.
CTCCTCATCTGTAACTAACCTGAGACAAGAAGGGAAGGTGAGCAACAGTTACAAGGTACCTTGAAACCTCAAGGGTTGGCCTGGCATTTATCCCATTCAGGTTAGAAACACAAACAAGTGATCCGAAGGGGGCCCCTTTGTCCTACTAAGTAACGAGGCTCAGTTGCGGAAGCCACACGTCTGGTGTCACACACGTATCTTTAGTGTGAGGTAGGGGGGTGTACTTGGGGCTTCTGGGAGGCCGACATGGCCCCTTACAGAGCATTAATCAGTGAAAGACTTTAGCAAAAGTTATTTTTAGAGCTTGGTTGTGGGCTGCCAGTGGTGAACTCTGAAAGCAAAGGCCAGGCTAGACAGAATTTGAGATGTAGGCCCCCAAGAGTCTATGCCCTGACTCTCAGAACCTGTGAAGTGGGGCTGAGCTATCGGTTCCATGACTATGCTATGCTATGTAGCAGAGCTGACCTCCTCATGGGGAGGTTATATAGTTGGGCCTGATCTAGGCCCCTCAAAATCTGAAGGGGAGGGCCAAGATATTAGAAGCGTGAGAAGCACCCAAAGCACCATTGCTAATTTGAAGAACACAGGCCCTCAAGGGCAGTGGGAAACCCCCAGCTGACAGCCAGCAAGGAAAGAGGACAGCCTTACAACCACAAGGAACCAGATTTTGCCAACAGTCTGCATGTGTCTGGGAACGACTGTCCCCAGGGCTTCTGGGAAGGACTAAGTCCCGTCTGCACCTCTAATATGGCCTTCGGAGCCTCTGAAACCCAGCCACACTGTTTTAAGCCACTAAATTTGTGGTGATTTGTTATGCAGCAATAGAAAATGGACATGAAAGTTCATAAGGGAGAAATAGAGGGGACTGGTCACTTCATCCTTAAAATGCTTTTGTCCTGGCTGATAGGGAAGAAGGTTACCACGAAATATAGCCAAAGGTGGCAAAATGGGTAATGAGCCAATATACTTTTTTTCAGTCAAGATAACCTTTTAACAAGTAATGATTTAACTCTGGCTGGGCAGTTGGGGACTTTGGGATATAGGTTCTGAGAGAACAGTGTCTAGTTAATTTTGGTAAACATTTGATGAGGCTGAGATCTGAGGAGCCCTGAGGGGGCACAGGAGGGCAGCTCTGGTCCAAGTTCAACTTGATGTCCCCTCGCATCTGAAAATAACACAGAACTCTGAGACTCCACACCCACATGCTACCATTAAATGGCCTTTCAAGTGGGTCAAGCAATCCTTCCAGAATTCTGTCCTCCTGGAAATTTAAACATCCTGGAGAAGTTGCACACATTAATTAAGCCTCACAGATTTGACCAGGGCACTCTTTCCTAAAGCAGCCAGAAGTTTCTGGAAGGTCTGGCAAATAGGTAGAAGAATTCTTTGGGCTTGGTCCACTTATTCCAATAATGGGTGGGGTAGGAGGACAAGGTCTCTGGAATAGCCAAGTCATTGTTGGGTAGCAGTCAGGAGAGGACAACTGCCTTGGTGGCTGGGGTCCTGAAAACTATACATGCCTTGCTCCTCCCCTTCAAGGTACCAGGGAGATTCCCGCTACCAGTGTGACTGTATGAGATTCAGCTGGGGATGGGATGCTTTTGCTAGGTCTGTATCTTGGTGGTATTTTAGGTCATGGGAAAGGAGAAACCTGTAGGGGGGTGGGTGAGGGGTAGGAAGTGAGCAGAAGAACAAAAGCCAACTGGGAAGGCTGCACATGCTCCGCTAGACTGGCCTTGGCAGGACAGCTCCCCCAGCCAAATGTAACGGGATGGGTGAAGGTGGGTGAAGAGCTTCTTCCCTTGAGCACCAAGCTGTCTCCCCAACATGGGTTGTGAGAATTTCCTCCTTAGCACCAAAAGGTCCCACAGAGCAGCTAAGAGAAGATCTTTCTCCATGAAGTGTCGACAATTTTACATTTTGCCAAAGAACCCACATTTCAGCTAATGATCATGTGTCACCATCTTGTTCATCTCTGGACCCTCTAAAACAGAGTCTTGCCCATGGTAGAAGTTAATATAAATATTTCTATATTCATGTATAGAGATAGTTCTTTGAATTGGATGGCAAAAAGATCATCAAAGTCAAGGACATGTACTCAGTGCCCAAAAATAGCTCCCGATCCCAGCCCACACATAGGTCCTCTTACAGGGGAGGTCGAATGGTGTGTATGGTCCTTCATCATCATCTTCATCCTCCTCTTCCTCTTCATCATTCTCGTTGTTGTCATTGTCCTCATTCTCATTCTCTGTCTCGTTACCAGCCTCAGCAACAACATCATCCCTCCGAGTCCCATTCACACCTCTGTCTGGGCCACTGCTGGGCCCTGTCCCATTCTCCACGGTGTGCTTAATTGGGATTTTGATGGCCACCTCAGATTCTCCATTGGCGTAGGCCCTACTGTTTATGAGTCTTTGCCTCTGGAAAGAGAAAGTCACATTCTTACCACAGTCAGAGGGAATGTAGATCCTTACAACTAGGACACCAGCTATTAGGACCTTTTTCAGGCTGTGACAGGGAGATGCTTCCAGAAGACTCTTCAGTGAAGTCTTCAGGGATTCTTCAAAGTAATAAGCAACTCAGACAACCTCCTTCTGGGAGGAAGGATTCACATGTTATGACCCACAGGAGTTTGCAAATCCCTTTAGAGAAAATATCCTCTTTCTCCAATGTGCCCTTCATTTCTGTCAGCGTTCTCAATTCCCTGGGCACTGCACTATTATCTTTCTTCTTTGGACTGTAGGAATCACTTGGTCCATATATGAGAAAGCCACAAAAATGTGTCTGGACTAGTGTATCAATATGGCTGCCACTCCAGAGAAAGGGTTACACAGGAGAATTCAGGTCAGAGACTACATTACTTTAAAGTAAGGCAACCTTGATTTAGCAACTGCTTCTGTGCAAGTTCACATCAAAGGGTTTAACCCATATGAAAGATGAAAAGAAAAAGGTAGGTAGAGGGGATAAGAAAGTTTTTCTGTATGACTGGGAGCCTGATCATATCTTTCAACACGTGGACACGTAGAGAGAAGAGCAAGAAATAGGATGTACAGCTGGCTCCATCAGCAAAGATGTTGGGAAATATCTGAGGAATATTATTGTGTTCAATGTTGAGTTTGGTATTTCTGTTTTCAGACCAAGAAATGTCCTCCCCTTCCCAAAGTCTCCCACCCTGCTCAGTGGCTAATGCAGTGTTTCCCAGATACCTCATTGATCAACATGCGACTGGCCATGGAGAGTCGGGTCTTGGGGGGGAAGTGGCTGGTGATCATGATTCGAAGTCCAGCCTCAGAGAAAGAAAGCTGGTGAGGGTAGGCTGACAGCAGCTCATCTACCATGATCACTGACGCTTTGCGGTGGAAATTGGCTAGGGAAATTAAAAACACAAAGTAAAGAAAACATTGAGGCTAGGAGCAGGAAGGAGATATTTATTTAGACTTCTTTCCCTTCGTTTTCTCCCCTTTCCTTCCCTCGTCCTCCCTTCCTCCTATCTACTCACTTATCCATCCATCCATCCATCCATCCATCCATCCATCCATCTGTCCTCTCATCCACCCCTCTATCCTTCCTTCATCTACCCAGTCGTCCATTTATCCATCCATCCATCTACCCACTTGCCCATCCTCCCATCTACCTTTCCTCCCTCCCTCCCTCCCTTCCTTCCTTTTTTCCTTCCTTGCATCCATCCAACCACCCAGCCATCTATCCAAGGAAGGCTGTAGTGGGCAAAATTTAGAGAAGAGTCAAACTCTTCTTTCCATAAGGCTCTTTGATATAGCTTATTTGAAATGTCTTGAAACAATTTAAGCATCATTCACTGGCACAGTAAGAATGAGTGATAACCTAAGAGAATTCTTTTGTGTCTTCAAAGGATTTTTCTCCCTGGGCACAGGAAAGATCCCAATAAGATTTAGTAACCCTTTCTGCCTTTCAAATGTCAACAATGTTCAATGTTCTGAGCTGTTAAAAGCTGCAGAACTGACTTTAATGTCCAGTGGAGGGCTTAGTGGAGGAACAAGAACACTGCTGTAGCCCAGTCTACGAGCAGGGCTGACAAACAGGCGTAGGTGGCTGAGCTGGCCACATTACAGAGGCCCAAGGTCCAGTGGGACCCAAATTGGTACACAAGATTTGCTGACAGGCCTGATAAAAAAGTTTCACCAAGGCCCAAGTTCCCTCTCCATGAATGTGCAATCCGAGCACACAGCTCACAGGTACCTGGACGTACACTCTCCTGGTCCTCACTCCTGTTTTCCAAGCCACTAAACCATCAAATGATCTCTTGAAACACTGACTAATAGGAGGTAGCTCTTTTTGGTTCCCTAAGAGTATTCCTTTTATGGTTAAAAACTCTCCGGAAGAGATTAAATTCTGATGTGGGATGGCACTGAATACTCTAAAGTCTTTGGTTAAACATAAGTAGAGAAGTGTGTCACATAATCGATTTTCAAATTCAAATAATTACCCACAGATTTCAAACTCAGACATATATTTGAAAATAACATAGATTTTCTAATTTCTTTTTTGTTTTTCCTACAAAGCAACCATATGGGACCAAGCAGAAATAAACCCACACATTTTTGGACGAAGTTAAAAGAAATTAAGTGATAAACAAAACACATTCTAAGGCAAATGTAAATGACAATTTTCTATGTTCCTCTAAGAAAGAATATTATTAGGGAGCACTATCTTAGTTCTTTTAGTATATCAACTGCTTAATGAGAATGAGAATCTATTGACTACAAGAATTACTTTGTAAAAAAAAGGGGAGGGAGTAATTTACCATGTCATTTTCAGCTTGGAAACTGAGGTAATGTGGACTGAAAGTGAATTTGGATATAGTAATACACTAACAACAATTATCGCAAATGGAATATTTTACATATTTTATCTCCTCTACTCGTTAAAAGGTTATCCCCATTTGGGAGAAGAGAAAATTGAGGCCCACTTGCTTCATGGTTATACAGCCAAATTGTGACAGTCAATACCTCAAACCACCCTCTCTCCCCAGTCTTCTCTCCTATATGGTCCTGCCCTAATTCTCCCTCCCCCTTGTCACTCCCAGCAAATGTTTTGCTCAAGAACTTCAGGAAACCTTCCCAGGCAGCTCATCACCAGGTATGACTGCCCCAGGATGTAGCCAAGGGAGCCTTTGGTCTGCTCTGGGACAGGCAGCATCCGGCCAACCCAGCCATGGTGCCCCAGGCAGCCTCCCAGCCCTCCTTCCTTGGACCCAGGCTCCACGCGGTTACCTTTCTTGAGTAGCACCACAGTTGCGTCACAATTGCTGCTGTCATCGATTTCTGCATTGTTGGCTAAGCCGTTGACCATGTTTCCAGTACCTTTCGTTCTCCTTTCGAAGCACTGATGGATGCAAGCGTTATATCTGAACAAAGTAATGAGCAGAAGGAGTCTGTCAGCGTTTGCTGCTGCCCCATTTCCCATCCCCCATCCAGTGTTGTGCGCAGCTCCCAGTCTAGGCGTGTTATTGTCATTGTTATTATTTTGTCCTCCTGTTTTCCCTGCAGAAAATGCACCCTGTCCTATTTTCCAATTTAAGGATCTATGGTAAATGAAAATAAAACCAGCATTACATAAATAAATAGAGACCCACTGCTTTCTTTGCAGCCTCTTCAAGGTCAATGGAGGCACCCCAGGATTGAGGTCCCCTGCTTGCAGTCTGTGTGTGGAAGGGTCGCCATGAGGCTCAGTGGGATGGGCAAGGTCTACCTTCTTTTGGCCGTGTCTCCAGGACCCACTGCTGCAGGGACCTGCTCAGTGGGGGGAAGGAGGAAGGAGCAGGTGTCACATCCACGCTGCTACCCAGTGTGTCACAGGCTGGCTGGCACTCTAGGTCTCTGTCTGTGTTTGGTTTTCTAAAATCACAGGTTGGGATCCTGTGAATCTCTTGTTAATGCTGTATTAGGGCGCCTGGGTGGCTCAGTCGGTTAAGCATCCGATTTTGGCTCAGGTCATAATCTCATGGTTTGTGAGTTCGAGCCCCGCCTTAGGCTCTGTGCTGACAGCTCAGAGCCTGGAGCCCGCTTCGGATTCTGTGTCTCCCTCTCTCACTTCCCCTCCCCTGCTCACTCTCTGTCCCCCCCCCCAAAAAAATAAATAAACATTAAAAAAAATTTAATGCTGTGCTATAATTCCAGGTCTGATGGGCTGCTGGGTTCATGGAAAAAATTCTGGGCTATGATCCTTAGAATGACTGAGTGACAACATTGTGCAGTTCATCTTACATGTGTGTTAAAAAAGGAAGAAGCTTATTCAAATTCCTAGCACGTTTTTGGCAGGTAAATGTTCTGGTCCCTTTATCTTTAGTATTAGAATACCTCACCCCCCTTACCAAAGAGGAATCCTAGAAAACTCTTGGGGAAAGGGAGGGGGCATTGTTCCCAGGGTGTTGTAGGCCACTGCTGCTTTTTGCCCCGCTCGAAGACCTAAAGGCCTTGGTGGCTTATTGGCCATGGGACAACCCACTGAGGTGTCTCTCCAGCTTGATCTCTGGCCTCCCAGAGGAACTGCAGCCAGGCATGGCAACTCTAAATTGCCAGCTGGCAGGCCACTCAAGCTGTATTTCCTCACACAAGCTTCTCTTCCACACCCTTTTTGCTGCTGCAGACAGGAGGCTCTGTGGAGTACTCTTCACTGAACCTATGCTTCAGTCAGAGCAGCACTGGGTGGCTGGGCCCACTGGGATATGACAGCTATCGTGGAATAGATGGAGGGACCCTCTGTGGCTGGACAGCCCCTTCCTGTACTCCCTGGGAGTTGCGGTTCACCCTCCATTGTGTGAGGGAGAGAACATAAAACTAGTCAAAGGTGATGGTGGTTTCTGTGAAAAGGGAACCAGGCAGGCCAATCCTAGAGCAATCTTTATAAGAGGTGGAGAACAGAACCAGAACATCACTATTTTGCAAACCTAAAGAAATGATGGAGCCAGATCCTGAGCATCAGTGGCTGCCAAAACCACAGACAGGAGACATCAATGTGCCTGTTGATGGCAGAATTCACCACCACTTGGGACACAGTCTACCTTGAACTGGATTGATGGCTGGCATATAGGAAACACAGAGGTCAGAAGAACAGGATGCACCATAGCCCCGGATGTAACCAACAACTTCCAAACTGTGGGAGACTATGTAGCTAATAATCCAACTTTGTCGAAGAATAAATTGCAAGGAAAAAAAAAACAGATGGGGGATTTGTAGATTAAAAGTTGGAGCAACTCAGGGCACCTGGGTGGCTCAGTTGGTTAAGCACTTGATTTGGGCTCAGGTCATGATCTTGTGGTTTGTGAGTTTGAGCCCCGCATCAGGCTCTGTGCTGACAGCTCAGAGCCTGGACCCTGCTTCAGATTCTGTGTCTCCCTCTCTCTCTGCCCCTCCCATGCTTATGCTCTGTCTCTCTCTGTCTCTAATAAATGAACATTAAAAAAATTAAAAAGAAAAAAAGGGGCACGTGGGTGGCTCAGTTGATTGGGCGGCCGACTTCACCTCAGGTCATGATCTCACGATCTGTGAATTCGAGCCTTGTGTCTGGCTCTGTGCTGACAGCTCGGAGCCTGGAGCCTGCTTCAGATTCTGTGTCTCCCTCTCTCTCTGCCCCTCCCCTGTGCATACTCTATTTCTCTCTCTCTTTCTCTCTCTCTCTCTCAAAAAAAAAAAAAAATAAACATCAAAAAAAAATTTTTAAGTTGAAACAACCAATTATAACAAGTGACATTTATTTGGATTCTGATTTTAAAAAGATTTATGAGATTAAAAGAAAAATGTAAGAAATAACATTCATGAGATCATTAAAAGTTTGAACACAGATTTGGTATTAAATACACTAAAGAAGTAGCACACACTTTCGGGTCTGATAATGACACGGTGGTTGTGTGAAAAGTGAGTCCTTTTAGAGATGTGTACTGAAATTTTTATAGATGAACTGGTATGCTGTCTGGGGCTTCAAATCATGTGGAGGGAAGGAAATGGATAGAGGTGTGGGCTGCTGGCCATCAGGGCTGGTGATGAGCATGGGGAGTTTGTTATACTATTCTGTTGGCTTTTGTAAATATTCAAATTCTTCTTAATGAAAAGGTCTTCCCACTTTCTAAACTCAAGAAGAATATCTTGTCCTACTGATAGAGCTATGGGGGAGAGGCAGTATTTCTGTCATCTTGACTCAGAATCCATAGATATACCAACTCGCAGTGCAACTGTATGTTACACATTTATTTGGATTTGGATAACAAGGTAATAACACTACATGTAGTATTGTTACGAGAGCTTTCTTGAAACCAGATATCGGTTAATAACTTAACCATGCTGTCACATTTCATCCTTACAAACAACCTTTGTGGTAGGAGGCATAATGAATCCTGTTTTGGAAGAGAAGAAACAGATTCAAGATGGCTGAATGACTTGGCCGAGGTCTTACTGCTGTGACCAGACAGAGCTGAACGTGACACCCTTGTTCTCAACCACCAAACCACACTGCCTCACCTGGGGGCCAAATCCCAAGAAGGAACCCAGATATACAGAAATCAGTCCTCACTAAGGCCAAGTATGTCTCATGCTCCCTTAAGATCTTTGTCTACTTGGCCAAACTAAAATTGCTTTTTGACCTTCACACAGAATTTTTAAAGTCATCCACCCAGGAGGCAGCTGACAACTCTAATATATGCTGTTTTTAACTGATGCTACTCAGTTTTATATTTTTAATTGAATGTTTTAAATTTTGTGCCTGCACCCTGAAGCTATTTTATTGTGGAGCGTGCAATTTTATAAATCAGATTTTATAAAACCCAATGATTAAAGCCTCTGATTGCGGATGGGGATAGCTAAAGAGCAGAGATTTCAATTTAGAACTTGGGACCAGAATTTATGCAGAAAATTCTGTGAGCACAGTAGCTGCCATTCCCCATTTTATTTGCATCCTGCTGGTTTGAGCAGCTGGAAGGTTGGTAAAGTTGAGGCATCAGCAGAAACACACCTCATTAGCTTTCACACTGGGCATAGTTTGGGGGCGAGGAGAGAAATTGTTCACAGTGTTATCTTAATGTACACAAGCCCTGCCAGCAACTCATGGGCTTTACGATGGTTCAGTAGAGGGGTGCAGTGGTCACACTATGCATGCTAGCAAAATTCCTCAACCTTCCTTCCCTTTAGACCTGCTCTGCTGTGAGCCTTCCTTATTCTGTGAAGCCTCTAGTGAATGCACAATGGGACAAACTGTCATCTAAATTCAGATTCAAAACCCAAGATCAATGTTGGGCACAGAGTAGTAACTCAGTCAATTCTTCTGGAATAACTGACTGATTCACCTTTTCAAAGGGGAAGGAAAGGACGCTTGACTCTTTGGGAACTCGAACTTAGAGCCTCAAAAAGTTAAAAAAAAAAAGGGAGTGAAATAATCAATTTAAAAAACATTGAAGAAGATGTGTGCATTATTGAGGCCTCCTCATAGTGGCCCTGATTCCCTAATGGTTTTGCTATTTAAGAGAAAGAGGAGCAAGATGCTTTCAAAGACTTTTCTTCTGAGGTCTAGAAACTCTGGAAGGCCTGTGGGCCAACTCTGGTTTTGGGGGGAGCCCATTTAATCGGTATTTTTAAATGGAAGGTGATGAGTCGTAAAAGCACCTGATTCTTTGTCAGTTACCCCATGGTAACTCCATACCAGGATACACTAGAAATATGCTCTTCTAGTAACAAGACCCGGGTATCAGGACAGCTCCAGAGGTGAAGGCTGGACGCCATATTGAGTGGACTGACAGCAGATCACTTACAGCCCACACTGAACATCAGCTAAGCCTGTTCCTACCTTTACTCTTAATGTGACGTTTGCCAATGGCCAGACTGATTTCTCCAAACACATCTCTCAGACACTAGTGGCCAGAATTAATTTTTGTCAGACCTCAACAGGAAAGACAACTTGACATGTCAAATTCTAGACTGCTACCTGATATGTCCAAACTGGAAATTTCTGAACGTGTTCTACTTTCATGCCCCCTGAGAAGTAGCCACATATGCTGGGGGAAGTATGGGTTAATTTAGAATGAAAGAAACAGTTCCCAGGGGGTCCAGCAGCTGCAGCATGAAGTGTCTCTGCATTATTTATAAACTCCTCATCTCAATGGTACTTGGCAAAAAGATGAACCAGCAGGTTCACAGCTTTACCTTAGAGTAAGGGAAACACCAGCAATTTAATTCTTGATACAAAGAGTAAGCCACCCAAACTCCAAGGGAAAAAGAATGTATGAAGTGGTGGTTTTAAAATACATCTGCAAATTCTTTGACGCTCCTCCTTTTAAAAGGTGAAGCAGATCCCTTGAGTGTGGGCTAGACTTACTTCTAATAAATAGAATATGGCAGAAGTGACAGTGTATGACTAGTGAGACCAGATTATAAAAGGCACTGGGGCCCTTCTAGCTCTCTCTCTTGACTCACCTGTTCCCTTGTTGTGGAGATACTCAACCAACCCCAAGGAGAGGCTTATGTGTTGAGAAACAGAGGACTCCAGCCAACAGACAGTATCAGCTCGCCAACACTGCAAGTGCGCCATTTTGCCTTCCCAGTTAAGTAGGTGATGGCCACCCCAGCCAACCTCTTAACTGCAATCTCAAGGAAAACCCTGATCTAGAACTCCCAAGTTAAGTGCTCCTGGACACCTAACTCAGAAGTTGTAATGAGATAACACATCCTTCTAGTTTTAAGCCACTACATTTTGGGGTCATTTATTACCCAGCAATAGATGACTAATACAATATGAATAATGGAAGTCTGTAGATTTTTGATCCATGGTTTTACTCATCTCTTAATTAGCTCTGGTCCCATCTTCATCACCCTATATAGAAGCATAACATAGTGCATTTTACCTCCTTTCTTGTTATGAAAGAGAGTTTAAAGCATCCTAAAGAGCCAAAAGTTAGGTTGCCAGGTCTTAAAGAGGGTGCAAGGGTTTGTCAGATCTCTCAAGTTAAACACTAAAAGCTTTGATTCCGTCATCACATGTGGGTTGGAAGAATCTTTGCTATTGTCACTAATCAAAACTGCAGTGATTCGCAGCAGGTTGCTGAGGGGACCAATGAGTTTGTGACAGACTGCATTGAAAGCTGGCCAGCTAACTGCCCTCCCCTCTGTTTCCCTTTCCACATTATCCCATAATTCTAAATGTAGGAAACAGTTTTGGAAAAGAAAACCAAGACGACATTTTACTTACTTCATGATGACAATGTAGACAAGATACATCAGCACAAGGACTAAAGACTCCCACCTGTGTAAAACCAAGAATGGTTTGTTAAAGGAAGTCACCACAGGCAGGCATGCAACACACCAGCCTGTCTCTGAAAATCCATGTGATGTCAATGGCAGTTAAACCAGGTGAGCAGGGCAAGGATGAAGTGAATGTGTGGACTGGCTACAAATATTTCCTGGTCTGTAGACATTTCTCCATTGCATACAGCTTTCAATGCACTTTCTTTTCCTTCTCTACCTAAAAGGAAAATGCTCCTTCCCCTGTCATTCACTCACCCAGAAGAGTTCTGTGAGAGCAGCAAGTCTACCATAATATTGCTGAATATAGGCCTGTATTTATAAATCTGTGCACAGCTTAATCATTCACTAAAACTATTCAGACATATTTACAAAGGGCAAACTAAAGGAATTGATAGGGGGTGACAGAGGGATTGCTGGATACAGAGGAGTAAGGCAAAGAGAGAGAGAGAGATATGGGATGGGGGAGAGGGAGGGGAGAGAGAGAGAGAGGGAGACTGGGGGAGATATAATGGGAGAGGGAAGAGACAGGGGGAGGGAGAGAGAGAGAAGGGGGGAGAGAGAGAGAGGGAAAAGATAGAGGAGGGGGGAGGAGGAAGAGAGGGAGAAGGAGGGATAGGGGGCAGGAAAAGGGAAAGAGAAAAAACCTAGGCAGGGAAGATATCAGCAGGAAGGATAAGAATGGACAAGTGGAAAACGGCCAAGAGAAAGAAAGAAAAAAATAATGAAACCTACTGGAATGTACCTTGAGCGTCCGATAATTTGAATACTCCTATTTTCTTCATTTTAGTAACTTTCCGTTAAAAAACTAGGGAATTTGATTTCTAGGTTCCCCTTTAGCTGTAGAATTGAGGGAGAAATTCTGGTTTCAAGAAGAGGTTGCTGGAGAATGGTCTATGAAGAAATTCTAGGTCATGCCTTTCTTTCCAGTTTTTCTTTTCAAGCTCCATGTCTAAAAATTGACCCTCAGGGGTGCCTTGCTGGGATAGGAGGTTAAGCATACAACTCTTGGTTTCAGCTCAGGTCATGATCTCACAGTTTCATGAGATTGAGCCCTGCACTGGGCTCTGTGCTGGCAACATGGAGTCTGCTTGGGATTCTCTCTCTTTCTCTCTCTCTGCCCCTCCCCCACTCATGCTGTCTCTCTTATAATAAATAAACAAAAACAACAAAAAAAATTGACCCTCAGGAAATATGTGGTCAAGTGTAAAAAGGATGCACACATAAGGGTCTTTGTTGCCGTGGTGTTTATAAACACGCAATGCAGGTAAGAAGCAAGACAGTTACAAGATGGGAGCCTGGGTACACATGTTAGGACACGTGCATCCACAGGGTGGGGTCCCATGCTTTGGTTCAGAATGATAATGCAAACGTGTGTGTATGTGGTATAGAAAGTGCTTTTGATGCTAGTAAGAGAAGAAATCAAGGGGTCTACACCTCTCCATCTTCTGCCACATTTCTGGGCTTCGCTCTTAGTAAACCATCTCAAAGAATGCACACACTTTACTGCAGTACTGCACTTTCCCTTGGCAAATCCCTCTAATGTCCACATTCATCCATCTGTTGAAACACTTGTCCACAGCACCAGCGACCTCCATGTGCATGACTCCAGGGATGGTTCTCTGTCATCCTGTTCAATTTCCCTGCAGCATCTGAAGGCTGGTCACTTGCCCTCCTGCATACAGCACTCTCTTCTGACTTCCGAGAGGCCATGCTCCTGGTTTTCCTCCTGTCCCCTGAACTTCTCCTTCCCTCTGCCTCCTCCACTTCCCCAGCTGAACCTCTAAATAGGGGGCCCTCTTCTCTTTTTACCTACCTGTCCCCTGAACTTCTCCTTCCCTCTGCCTCCTCCACTTCCCCAGCTGAACCTCTAAATAGGGGGCCCTCTTCTCTTTTTACCTACACGATCTCCCTAGGTGATGTCATCTGGTCCTCCTGATGTAAACACCAGCCCACACACCCACTCCACTCCTCTTCCTGGGGCTGTGCTCATATATTACTGTCGATGTATGTCCCATGTGGTTGTCTCAATGCACGTCGGAACAGAATTCTTAATTCCTGCTTCCTGGCTTTGTGCTTCCCCAGGCTTTGCCATCTCAGCCAACTGTACCTCTCCCTGCCCAGTCAAGCTCCAAGTCTGGAAATCAGTCTGGAGCCCTCCATTACCTTTGCCTCACATCCATCACAACCCTACATCCCAAATATTTCCTGAATTGTTGGATTCCGTCCACCCTGCTGCTACTTGCTAGTCCACCTTAACTTCAGCATCTGAACTGGTTTCTGCGAGGCTCCTGGGTCATGTCGTTCTTCTGTTTAAAGCTCTTCAACTTCTTCCCAACAAAGTTAAGAAGAAAAAAACAAAAGCTGCCTCCCCATTCCCACCCCGCAAAACCGGTTATTTTGTTTTTTAAATTGTTTGTGCCCCATCACACTGTGTCTGTGTTCCATCACACTGGTCTCCCTTCATTTGCACACGCCAAGTTCTTTCCTTCTCTCCAGAGCCTTTGCACTTACTGTTCCTTATGCCAGGAATACTTTTCCCTTTATTCCTTGGCTGGCCCCTTTGATCCTGCAAATGCCAGCTGAAATGCCACCTCCTCCAACAAGTCTTCCTGTCTACCCCTCCTTTGCTTTCTATCACATGACCTTGTGGATGTTTGCTAAACAGGTGACCAGTCTGTGACTTCCATGTTGATTTATTTATTCATTACCTATTTATATGTAATGCCTGTTTCTGGCAGTCACTTCATACCACTCCTCACATCTGACCCCCACCTCAGTTATCTGGTTTTTCATCTTCCAGAGACTTAGAGCCGACCCCCTGACAGCTGACTCCCCCAAGCACATACCCCTTCCCTCCCCGGCTGCCCACTATTCTCTTCTCAGCACACAGCAGTCCTCAGCTCCTCTGTGCAGGGCGAGACTTCCTTTAAAACCCACTTTCAGTTGTAAAACACCTCCTGAACATGGTTCTTACCTCATTAAAACCAGTGTATTATGTGGCATAAAGTTAATTGGGAAGAATAAGATTTTATTCACAGCCTTCATTTTGAAGGAGGAGATACCTGAGATCAGAAGGGATGCCGTATAACAGCTTGGATGCATTTTAATAGACTCGGTGAGGGTCACCAGAAAACAGACCCATGTCAACGAAATATTTCAGCTAGGCTGAATGAAGTCCAATGCTTTGTAAACAGGTATATTTATACTCTAATTCCTTTAGACCTTTTTTTTCCCTACTCAAAACAAGCTCTTCCATTGCAGTGTTCAAGTCAAGTTCTCTTCTGTTATGTATCAGGGATGCTTGTGAGATGGGGGTTCTCTGCTCCTGCTGACACTTCAGCTTGGGTTGGTCAGTGTCCAGACTCAGGGCTCACCCAATGCCTCCTCCATATGAAATACACCAGGCTCTCTAAGACCTCTATAACATCCATCTGCTGTCCTCTCTGCTTTGGGGCCTGATGAAGAGTTCATTCTAGTTTAATGCATTCTAGTTTAATGCTTTTCAGAGTCCCAAGGCTCCCCACCTCCTGCCCTTGCCCCCTATCTCTAATGACCCTGTGATGACATGTCAACTGTCTCCCTTCTCTCTAGCCCAAGTTCTGTCTAGCCCAAGTTCTATCTAGCCCAAGTTCTGTCTAGCCCAAGAGAGCCTCCAGGTCAGGGCTGAGTTTGGTTTTGTGTTCAATGTCTGGTTCTGGAACAGAACCTGGCATTCAGGAGGCGTTTAGGAAACAGTTGTGGAATTGGACAGAGTCCACATGCAGACCTCTAAGGTCACAAGGCTCTTGTCCCCCGGCTTTCCCCTGGGGACACTTCTCCATCTGCCTCTCCTGACTGCAGCCTATCCACTGTCCTCTGAGGACCTGGTCTTGTGGTATGATCTCGGTTTGTTTCTTCCTTTCCCACAAACTTCCAATTTGAATCGCCTTCAACTGGCCCCTGGTTCTCCTGCCAAAGATAATTCTTTCCTGTATTGGGAGGGTTATTCCCCATTACTCCGTGTTCTCACCCAGAGGGCGAGGCCCTGCTTTCTTATGGTCCAGAACAGTGAATGCTGGTCCCAAATGCTCCACATGTAGATATGCTCCAAGTCATGTCCCCTGGCTCTCCTTTCTCTCCCGAAGTTACAGCTTGAGGCTCAAAGAAGAAACAAGAATATCAACCTGAATCCTTTTGCTTTCTTATCAGGACTTCAGACTCACTGAAGACATATTCCAAATTCCTTCTGGCAATATTGTGGGCCTCACTGAGCTGTCATTATGGATTCAGGTTGATACAATGCATCTTAACCGGTGGATCTCTGATATTTCTATTTTAACTGTAATCTTTAGGGGTAGTTCTCTAACTGAGAAGCACCAAACATATGAAGAGCACCCTGCCTCTGGCTTGCTAATAGAACTACAGAACCCTACGAGTTGAGACAGCAAGTGGGGACTACTGGATCTGAAGGAGGGTGGTCCTACCTCCAGGATAAATAATGATTGGTCTAGGGGAGCCTGGGTGGCTCAGTTGATTAAGCGTCTGACTCTTGATTTTGGTTCAGGTCATGATCTCATGGTTTGGTTCTTGTGAGATTGAGCCCCGAGTTGGGCTCTGTGCTGACAGCTTGGAGTCTCTCCTGCAGGCATGTGCATGCGTCTCTCTCTCTCAAAAATAAATAAATAAAACATTTTAAGAAGTAATAATGATTAGTCTAGAGTTGTAATTCTATCCTGCCTGGCCACTTGTTGGTCAAGGTAGACCCAGTTGGGACCGAAGAGATGTAAGGTGGAAAAGAGTCTTCCTTCTTCCTCCTTCTTGCTGTCAGTCCAACCTGATGCCTGGAACTACAATAGCCTTCTTGACCATTAGGAAAGGCCGAGAGAAATGCGGAGCCATCTCGTACCACCACCATCTGGAGCACTTGTTATGCAAGAAAAATAAATCACTATTTCTTCAACACGATTTAGCTGGCTTTCTGCTACTAAAAGCCTTCTGCTTGCTATTTCTTGTCTGATTGTGACCTGCTGCAGACACTGATCCAGGAGCGGGAAAGCTGTGTACAACAGGGAAGCCTTGCCTTTGTGTATTTGTATTTGACAAGGCTCATAAAGAGTACTCTTGTTTCAGGGAGCCTGGGTGGCTCAGTCAGTTAAGCGTCCGACTTCAGCTCAGGTCATGATCTCATGGTTCATGGCTCTGACCCCCGCGTCAGGCTCTGTGCTGATAGCTCAGAGCTTGGAGCCTGCTTCGGATTCTATGTCTCCCTCTCTCTCTGCCCCTCCCCTGCTCATGCTCTGTCTCTCTCATCTCTCAAAAATGAATAAACGTTAAGAAAAATTTAAAAAAAGGGTACTCTTGTTTCAAAATAAACACAACTGAAATGAGTTTCCTTTTGAGGATTTGGGATGAATTGGTTACCTCCCTTGAAATCGCTAGGACATGATGGAATGTTCTACAACAAGGAATGGAATTTATCATTTAGTAATACTGAAATATTATTGTGGTCTAATTTGTACAGGTTGAAGCAGCTGGCGTTAACTGAGAAATCAGAAATCAGCTCCTAGACACACCTTTTCAGCAAAGCCAATGCTTGTGTTTGGCTGGGTATGAAAAATACCCAGTATTCTGGTGGACGGTGAAAAACACCTTAAAGTTCAATATACTTTATATTTAAACCAGGAGCTGAGATCCCTGGAAGTCTAGAAGCAGTTACGGGTCCGTGGTGTAGACTTCAATTTCTCAGCCTCACTCGTATGAAAAATGTCCTCTGTCAGCCCATCCACATAATAGCAGTCATTATGTAACAGGCGGCAGTCTGGGAATGATGCTCTGATGCCATGAGCTTCCTTGTTCTTCCCTGCAACTACTCCTGTGCACGAGTTATGATTCTAACCCAGCCCCGGCTGGAACAAAGCATGCTGGGAAATTTGCACCTCATTCATCCATGGCCTTCCTATCTCTTTACTCATGTGGGAGCATTGGTGCTGAAGCTGGGGATCTGAGGACCTCAGAATCTGGCTCTTTGGAGCAGGCCCAGGGTTCTAACCTCCTAACATCTGTAGGAGATTTGACCTTTGAATGCAGAGGAAATGGTCTCTCCCTTTCTTGCTCCATACCACCTGAAATATCCTAAAAGACATTTTAAAAAAGTGTTTATTTATTTTTGAGGGGAGGGGCAGAGAAAGAGGGAGAGATAGAGAATCCCAAGCAGGCTTCGTGCTGTCCATGCAGAGCCCAACACGGGGCTCGAACTCACAAATCACGAGATCATGACCTAAATGGAAATCAAGAGTTGAATGCTTAACTGACTGAGCCACCCAGGTACCCGTATCCTAGAAGACATTCTGAGGATAAGGACCGAAACTGGCTGGTCACAAAGCCTGCCTTTGCCAGCAAAACCAGGCAGGTGTAGAAAGAGAGCTCTACTTAAGAAAAACCAACAGTATACCACCCATGGATATCCTTTCTTAAGGTTTCTGCACAGACAGAACACACACACACACACACACACACACACACACACACACACACACAACAGAAAAATTGCTGAGATCAACTGTGATCATAACTTGTCTGTATAGAAGCATTGTTAGCTAACAGCAGCAACACTGAGCAACTCTTAAGCACCTACTGTTTGCTAAGGCAAAGTGGTGGTCATGCTAAATGTGCCATCAGTTTGAGAATATTTTTGCAAGTTTTCTTGTTCTGCACTTAAGGACATGGGGGGAAGAGGTCACCACTCTACTTGGCCACTACATCCAGGTGGATCCCATGAGGCGGTTCTCCCTGGCTTCTGACCTCTGACCTGAGACATCTTAATCCCAGTTAGCCTGCTCATCACAGTTTCCCAAAGAAGACCTCCTTATTTTTTATGGGTTGATATAAAGATTACGTGTCTTAAAACAAGTTTTCCTAGCTGTCTTTTCCTCGCCCCTCCTGAACAGATGAGAGGGAGAGTTGGCAAAAGTATACTTAAGACCCTGGCCTGATGAATAACATTTACCATCAATGAGACAAGTTCATCTGCAACGCCCAAATTCTGAATATCAGAGATAGCCTAAGACAAAGAAATGTCACTCTGACAAAGGGCCAGTTGAAGGCTCCTTTTGCTGAAGGCTCATTCTTAGCTTTAAATAATATCATGAGGGGTGCCTGGGTGGCTCAGTCAGTTAAGCATCTGACTTTGGCTCAGGTCATGATCCCGTGATTCATGAGTTTGAGCCCCGCATCGGGCTCTGTGCTGACAGCTCAGAGCCTGGAGCCTGCTTTGGATTCTGTCTCTCTCTCTCTCTCTCTCTCTCTCTCTCTGTCTCAAATACTAATAAACTTAAAAAAATAGTATCATGGAAATTGTTTACCTACCTTCCTACAGTGCCACACTTATCTATCCCTAAAATGCTATTTCACATTCTTCTATATCTACAGATCAAATGTTTGAAAAACATAACAGGAATGCACAACATACCCAATTTCTATTTCTATTCCAAACATATTTGACTTGTTTAGAACCCACCTGAAAAATGGGGATTTGGATAGTTGGCCCAAATGCACATGTTCCCATATATTTAATTTGGTTTAAGTTTTGTATCCATCAAAAAAAAATCACTGATTTTTCATCGGCCTAAGATCATCTTGAATGTCAGGCAGAACTTTAGTGGGTTAAGGATAATGGAAGTGACTCCATCTCCATTTCCTAAGATTTACATGGTATTTGAATATGCCAATGTGGTTTGGACGCAATTTGAAAAGATTAGTCAAATCTTAACCACGACCTAGCAAATGGCTAACTGCAGAAAGGCACAGCTAAGTCATGCCATCTAACCTGGCTGATAAAGACAGTGAAGTATTAGCATCCCCAATGGAAGGCCACCGTCCCAGCCCAAGGGAAAAGGTCTCTGCTCTGTCAGAGCTAATTTAGTTTCTTTGTTGTGGTCAAATGGGTCCCAAGAAATGCTAGTTGTTCTAAGCTGCCATGACATCCCCCTTTCTTTCCTAAACCCTGACTCTGGTCTTCAATATATTTGGCTCTGTAACACAGCAAGGAGAAATTGGAGGGGAAAAAGAGGTACTTACCAGGAAACTTGTTCGTCATAAATGAACTGTAAAAAAAAAAAAAAAAAAAGAAAGAAAGAAAAAGAAAAAAAGGACAATTAGACATACACACATATGCAATGTCTGCACGCATACGCGTGCTTTATGACTGCACGTCTTCCAACCATGTAGCTGGTTTGGTGGGAATCAGGCTGGGGCTGGCCTGGAACACGACGAATCTGCAGATAAGCTTCCCTCTGTGCTGGTTTCATGTGTGGCTAATGTTAGTGGCAGGAGGTGGTGTTGGCGGATGGGGGTGGCACATTGAGGAGGACAGAAGCAGCAGACCATCCTGTCCCTCCTGGCAATTTCTGTCCAACAGTGCAGTGAGAGGAACGCATGACCCCCTGCTATGCAGAGCAAGCCGCACTGTAGAATTTTAGATCCAGAAGGGGATGGGGAAGCCTGGCAGGTGCTTGCAAGCATTAGCCACTTGTGGGCCACCTGTAAGACGTCTGCATGTGCCTGTGCACTCTGTAGTACCTTTAAGCTTTTAGGCAAGCATGCAGACTTCTATGTACTCAATATTTTTTTAAGTGGGCCTATTTTGTTTGTTTGTTTGTTTCTCTAAAAGAATTTACTTTCAAAGGAAACTCTGCATCACAACCAAAAGTAGAGAACCAGCTTCACTTGCCACCAGTGTGCAGAGGGTGAAAAATAAGTGTGCTGACAACAGTGACTGAAAGTCTCAGCAGGGCACTGTGGGCTGCCCATGCCCTGGGCCACGGGCCTGCCCTTTTGCTAAAGGAGATAAGCAGGAGTCAGAGGCAGCTGGAAGAAATACAAGAACCAAATGGAGATTTTGCCCCGATCAGATAGTATCCAAAAGGAATATACAACAAAAATTGAATTCATTTAACCCCTAGCTCATATATCATTCCAAATCACTTCTCACTTTAGGGGAAGAAGTGGTATAATTTTGGCCCTTTGATTCTATATGGGGAAACGGAGCCACAGAGAACACAAGGAATTTTCTTGAGGGTTCACAGAGTTTGTTTTAGAACTCGGGACTGGCTCTTAAATCTTCTTTCCATGACGCATTTATGTGCCCAAACGGTGCACTGTTGAAAACAAGTGGGAACGCCTATATTTTAGTCAAGCAGGAAGCTGAGCGTTGCTTCATAGCTTGCACTTTCCACCTTCACCAGATATGATTGCTTCTGGGTATGATCATCTCTGAGCAGGTGGCCCTCTGGAGACTCGAAGGCAGAAGAAACATCTGGGTTCAAAGTGTCAGTACTGCACAGATTTGGTAAAGTCAACAAATGACACAGGCATCGCTTCGGTCCCCAGAGATCAGAATAACCATATGTTGCGAGAGAGAGGCAGAGACGAGCAGGGGAGGGGCAGAGACGAGCAGGTATGGCTCAGAAGGCACATGAAAAGACCTCTCTCCAATTATCCCAAAGGCGTAAAGACAAGAGGAAAAGAAAGGGTCCTCACTTATTTGTACTCACACTTCCTGACAAGACATTGACAAAGATGTTGTCTTCAGCAGCTTTGTGACTCTTGTTATGGGATTCAACAGGTTGACATTTGCATGGAAATGTCAAACCAGAATGGGAAGAGAATTAAAGAAATAAAGGAAACCATCCCGTGATCTAGGCTGGATGGTATGCAATCCATCCCTTGGAAGGCTCCCAGACCCTTTTGTATAATCACCAGCTTAAAAAAATTATTGTTGAGAAATCATGAAACAGAACAAATGAATTAAGATGGAAAACGTTTCTATTAATTGAAGTTAATTCAGTATCAGTCTCGAGTAGCACGCTGGAGCAATCAATTCATCGTCACTTAAGAGAGCACGAGACACTGGTAAGGAGTTTATTAAAGTGCCAATTTAATTTTCGCGTATCAGGGAAGGCAGGCGATACTGTATAATATAAAAGCAGCTATAATATAAAAGAAGCCCTTATTCTATGCCATGTGATGGACAGGTGAGGGCATAGATCAGTATGCCTCTAGTGATTGATTATCTCAGTGATCATAACAATGGGGAAAAATCAGAATAGGCTGAATTGTACAAAATGAGAATGGAATTTACACAGGACACAATGAATTGGGGAATAGTGGGCTCTGAACTAGATACACAATTAAGGAGCATCATGAATCCAACGTTAAGGCAGTGGCTGTGGCCAGGGAAGTTGGGGGTGGGAATGTGCTTGAGGGAGGCAGGCCAGGAAAGCGAAATGTCCATGGCCTCCCTACAAATTCTGACAAATGGTGGTGACCTGAAAGACTCCGAATAACGGATGAGGGATATCCCATCACTGACCACTGACAGCCAGGAGCCCTTAGCTACCCTGTGGCTAATGAGCAAACACAGTCTGGGTTTTAATCAACTTCTTTAAGAAGATTGGGTGGGAAAATGAGAGGACTAAAAAAAAAAAAAAATAGAAAAATAGATAAAAGGAAATAAAAGTTAGGCCTTTAAGAAAACCTACGAGGAAACAGGAAAGGAGGCGGACGGCGAGTTATGTCTCTGAGCCTTGTTGGTGGCCTCTGGATGAGGTTGAGCCACCGATCATCACACACTGAGAGGGCTGAAAATGAGGAAACGGGCACTATTCACAGAACGTTCCTGTGAGAGAGTATGGCACTGGACCACCCTGACGCAGTGCTGGAATCGCTCTGTCTGGAAACTTAAAATGACAAGGACAGGCAACTCTCCCACTCGACATTGCTGATGGTTCCAGGGAATGGATTTGTTACTCCTAACAGTTTTATTTTATTTTATATTTTATTTTATTTTAGTCTATTCTATTTTTCTTAAGGCAAATGTTGAATATCCCTCTGTATTTCCACACTCTTTCCATGGCTAAAAGAAGACGAAACCACTGCCTTGGCCCCTTACAGCCGCATTACTAGGGTAGAAAAAAACCCCGAGATCGTTTATATAGGTACCTGTCTGAAACAGGAAATCACACCCCCACTCCCACCCATTCACCACTAGGTGGTGCTCACGTCCTACCCTCTGCTTGTCCATTCTGCCAAGGCAGTGAGCGGGGTTGGAAGGAAGTCAGATCAAGTCCATTTCAAGGCTCCATGAAACTTCCTGGTAGGAGGGTAAGCACCTCAAAACAGACGGCTTCCTAAAGGAATCTTCAGCCAACGTTGGGGAGGCAGGACACGTTCTGAGTTGGGGACAGGCAGGTCCCTCAAGCTCATGCCACCACTCAAATCCCGTGTTGCAGTCGAGGGTCCTGCTGTGTGGCCTTTGGAACTGACTCACCTTTATCCTGGTCAGGTTTCTGAAAACGAGCCTTGCTTGGGGAAGCAGCTCTTTGTGCTTTTCTGGTTGTGTTTGTGCCAGACGCTGCGGCCACCCCCAGTGACCACACCCGGGTGGTGCTAAGTGGCACCTGAGCCCCAGGTTTGCTGCACACGGCTGGTCAGCAGACCTGCTCTCTGACCCCAATGTGATTCATCCAAAGCTACCTTTGGCTTCACCCTTAAGCTTTCCACGTGTTCCACAGACGAGCTAAATGTGAACACACACACGCAAGAGTGATTTTGAAGAAAAAAAAACCTCTCTTTTCCTTCAGGCCTCAGAGAAACAGTTGGGTACCATGGAAACCAGCTTTCAGTCCTGGTATCTGCTCTAGAGTTCTTCTAAGAGAGATAGGCTTACAGCAGGCAGGTGAATCCCTGGATGACATCCCAGGGAACTGCTAAGGATGCGGCACCCTCAAGCAGGGAAAACACGGGCCAGGAATCGCCCAGGTGTGTGGACAGCAGACAGCCTGGCTGGCTTCTGAGCAGAGAGGCAGGTGGCTGTCCCCACACTGCATGTCAGTCCATGGATTGGCTTACTACAAGCTGTAGCCATGGAGCAGAAGCAGCCGCACTGAAGAGCCTGAGATTTCCGTAGCTTGCGTTACAATCACTGGCACCATTAGGATGTTCAGCAGCACACGTAATAGAAAATCAACACCACTGTTGTCTTTCAAGAGACTAAAAGAGACTAAAACCTTGAAAAATCTTTCCTCCCTAGATGGAAACGGAAGCTGCCCTGCTGCCCCGACTTGTCACTCAACAGAATGGAGACACCCTCGGGAGATGTGCCCAAGTGGAGTTTTGACTTCCTCAGCTCTGGGGACTTGGGGTGCAGATGGCTTAGGCGAGGCCATCTGAGGGAAGGCCTTCTGAGGGAAGGAATCTGATGGAATGCACTGGAAAGCTGCTGTTATGCACTGATATGGTTTACACTTGAAGGTTAAACAGGAGTTTCGATGTCAGGATCTCTAGCAGGTGGACGACAGTGGTGGGAGCTGAAGGAGGGTAGGAAATAAAGACTATCTAAAGGCAGGGCTTGAGCAGAACTTGCACTATGAGCAGGGCTTGAAGTTTGCAGAGGCAGGATACCAGGGGAAGGAAACGGATACAGGGACAGATTTAGGATACGGGGAGGATAGTTTGCTAAACCAAAAAGGTTGGTTTGCTGGGCAGTGCGAAACCAGAGAGACGTTAACTACAACTTCCAAGTTGTCTTCCTTATGAAAGAGAAGGGGGTCCTCTCTGCATCCCACAGTCTGGCTGACCCACTTCCCTGCTCCTGGAGCAGACCCAAGGAAGACGCGGCTTCCTGGTGTACCCCGACATCATTTAGAGCAGGCCCCTCCTCCTCTCAGGGGCGGGGATAATGACACAGGCCACACTTTGTATGATCATCGTTGATTTGTTTAAAGAACTTAAAATTTCTCACATTCATTCCCTGGGAGAATCTTCCAGCTTCCATGGTTATTTCTCACTTTGCTAGAAGAGGAGCTGAGACGTAACAGGGGTACCATGAGCATAAGAGCTTCAGTGTTGCTGAACTGGAGAGAGAAGAAGCAGGGAGTGCCTTGCAAGAAGGGGGCCAGGAAGGAGAGCCTTGAGCCAGAGGGGCAGGGCCCTGGAAGCCAGTGGAGGGGTAGGGGGAAAGGACAGGCATCAACATGACTCTGACATGTCTTTTCTCTCACAGATAGGGCAACATAAGAAGATTCTGGATCAATTACAGTCAGCTGTCTTAAGGAAGGAATTCCAGGAGAAGGAAGGCAGAAGCTATTCCCTTCAGTCTAAAAATAGGAAGAAAGCACAGCCAGCACATACTTACTCTCTAATGGTGGACTGCATGGTGGGTGAGGGAAAACAGGATGATTTCAAGATGAAAAGGCAGATTTGATTGGAGGGAAAATCCAAATTCTTTTCTAGGGAGGCACAGATGTACCATCTTAGACACTTCCTCTGGCAAACCTGAGCTATTGCTGCTCCCTGACCCTGGGCAAGTCCCTGAATTTCTGGAGCCTCAGTTTTGCCATCTGTAAAATGGGACCCCTGTAATTCGCTGGCCTGCATAGTCGTGAGTACTGAACTAGAAATCCTCCATTGACAGACCCAGCACTCGGTCTTGCAGTATTGAGTCTATGCTTGTTAAAACTTAGGGAAGGGGGAGCCTGGGTGGCTCAGTTGGCCAAGCGTCCGACTCTTGGTTTTGGCTCAGGTCATGATTTTATGGTTCATGGGTTCGAGCCCTGCATTGGGCTCTGTGTTGATACTGCAGAGCCTGGTTGGGAATCGCTCTCTCCCTTGCTCTCTGACCCTGCCCCACTCGCTCTGCCTCTCTCAAAATAATAAATAAACTTAGATTTAAAAAGAAAAAACTTAGGAATGCCTGTGAGAATGTGCATATATTTTCTACGGATGGATTTGCTCGCTACGACTGTGCTATCCGGTATGATAAGCACTAGCCGCATGTGGCTACATACATTTAAATTGATTGAAGTTAAAATTCAGTTCCTTGGTCTCCTTAATTGCAAACCAAGAGCTCAAGAACCACCTGTGGCCCGTGGCTACACTCCTGGACAGTGCTTCCCACGCCATCTCTGGCGGCTGGGTCAGCTAAGTGGTCTCTCTGTGTCCCCACAAAATCCCCTTGGGACGGGGGATTGCAGTCAGAAGAGAGGGAAGCGTTACCTCGAATGGGCCTCACCCCACATGCCCATGCTCAGTTGCCCCAAGGGCCCCCCCCAACTGCTGCCAAGTGCTTACCGGGCCCTTCTCCAGGTAGGTGGCCTCCTGAGTCTGGATTTGTGAGCCAATGAAGTGATCTAGAACCTGTCTCTGAGGCCTATCCGCTCTCCCAAGAGGTTTCCCTTCTCTTAATGCCCACAATCTGCAATCTCAAAGCAGAGACGAAGGGTAAAAATAAAGTATTCCTTTTTAGGGCAGCTGTTAGACGGAGGATGTAATGAATCATTTGCATTTATGTAAATTACACGATTATGTAAATTACAGTAACATTTCAATAAAAGGGATGGGTGGGGCCCGCTGGAACTGGGAGAAAGTAGGGCTAGGCAGAGCTGCGCTGCTGACGGAAGTCGGTTGGGGGTGGGTCACCGGCATGGGACAGATGCAGCAGGACGGTCTGTAAGAGTTTGCAGATGCACATAAGGACATGCACCAAGAACCCAGAATGCTTTCAGAACCTAAGAGGGGACACTTCTCTTGCAGAGAGAGACTCAAGTCATGGGGTGAGCCTCTGGGCCTTGTGCGGCTTCCCCAGGGCCTGAGGCTTCTCTTTGTGGAATGTCACCAGGGCTAGAGAGAGTTGCCTGATGCGGTGGGAAAGGCAGACAGACACACACTGAATGTTTCTGATACTATAACTGCCATTGACAGTAACACATTCTTAATTTCTTCTGCTTTCTCCCTTCAAGACAACAACAAGCCAAGCAGAAAATAGCACAGAGCCAAGGTAGATGGAACCCAAATATCCAAGTGAACCGAGTCCCTGGTCTCTAAGTTAACTGTCTTTTTTTTTTTTTTTAATGTTTATTTATTTTTGAGAGAAAAGGAGAGCAAGTGGGGAAGGGGCAGAGAGAGAGGGAGACACAGAATCTGAAGCAGGCTCCATCCTCTGAGCTGTCCGCACAGAGCCCAATGCGGGATTCAAACTCACTCATTGCGAGATTATGACCTGACCCGAAGTCAGACGCTCAACCGACTGAGCCACCCAGGCGTCCCTCTTAGTTAACTGTCTTAAGCCCTGTTGGTTTCAGTGTGTACATGCTTGTCTTGTTCCTATGTGTTTGCTTGTTGGTCTTATCCATCTCTCAAGCCAGCTTCCATTTCAGCTGCTTCAGACCCAGGTAATCATGACTGTCTGCACTCTCCTGGTCCAGCGGCACAAACGTCCCTGTGGAAGCTGTCTCTCCTGTTGTCTGGATCCAGGGCCCCACAGTTTGTCCTTGGGGCACCTCTGAACGGGGGTCTGTAAGGCCTCTCACTGGGATGTACATAGAAATAGCCATCTGGTCCCACTTAGTCCAGACTTGCCCTCTGGGTGAATGAGCTCTTTATTGCATCCCCCCAGGGGACCAGGAGTTCTGTCTTCTGAACATTTCAGAACCATAAAGAGTGGGTAGGTTTAAAAAAAACCCTAATAGTTAAAATAAATTGTTCGGATGGTTGGTAATTATTTGTGGATAGGAGGAAGGCTTTTAAATACAGGAATTTTAAGTGTCCACTGCAGGGTCCCATAGGGAACCCCATATTATATAAGGAAGGCCAGAAGGAAAGTGATTTTGTTACCATGACATTGGGGGAAACATAGAAAAAGAACAGGAAACCCTGATAAAAACAGCGGGTGTGAGCAGTAGCCTGGGGCTGGGCCATGGAATAGATTTGGGGACACTGAGAAACCCTTTCTGCTAAATGCCATGCTTCTATGTATGACTGTTCTACTCCTTACGCCAGTTTTAAGACTTATGTGAAAATGACCCCAAAAATGAACAGCAGTCAGAAATCTAGACAAGTGGGCTGCCACGATGTCTTGTGTTTGAGAATCTCAACATCTCCTCTGGAAGCGATCACTGCCAGGCAGCAGAGGACTTATCCCAAGGAAATGGTGTCCAACCGCATTTGAAGTTGAGTTTCTGAGGTGAGCATGCATCAGAATCACCTGAGGGGCAGAGAAGATTGTGGCCAACATTCAACTTCCTGGGATCTCCTCCAGAACCTACCTGGATTGAAATCTCAGAGTTACACCTTTTAGATAAGAATGTTGGGTGTTTCCAGGGTGCACTGAAGTTGGCAGGACACCAGTAAAAGTCAGAAGAGCCAAGACTAAACGCTGAGGACTCAAGCTTTATCTCTGCCATTACTTTCTAACAGTGGAGAAATGTAATTTTTCTCAAATCGGAAAACTCCAGCCTTGACATCTGGTCTGTAAACACACAGTATAGACCTTCAGGGAATAGCAGAGAATCACTGGCTTTTGCACCTTGCAGCCAGCCATCTGAGGAAAATACAGAGCTGCGGCAGCCTGGGTATTTCAGCTGGCTCAGCTCTGTGATTCACAGCCATGCATGAGGCAGATTACTGGTTGGCCCAAAGACCCTACTCGGGTGGGCATCACCCGCAGCCCAAAGAAGCAAAACCGCTTTACATCTTTACACATCATTAGCAACAATTATATTAAAAAAAAAAAAATCATGGGCATGTCCCGATAAATCTGACTGAAGACAAGTTACTTCCCATCGAGTCCAGGAGGTGTCTGTACTGAGAACAGAGAAAGAAGCCAGTGTGGGCAATTCACTGTCAGGAGTGCACATGCCAAGTCTGTGCCCTGGGGAAATCTCAGCCTGTACTTTCTGCCTCATCACCTCGCCTTTCTGGGAATGGTCTTCTCTTTCTGAAATGCAGCAAAATACAGAGTTGCATTCATTTGCGCTATCTCCAAGCCATGTCTCTTGAAAACAGTAACTTTCAAAACCCGTCCTAAATTACCCTACAGGCAGGTTGAGCAAATGGCACACATGATCAATGTGGGTTCCTACGTTGCAGGACAAAGCTCAAAGCTCACTGCAACGAGTGTTTGAGAAGTCTGGGCTGTGTGAACAGCAGAATCTTCTAGATTGGGGGTGATCATACCTTTCTCACAGGTAATAACTGAGAATGAGAACACAGAATCCACACATGTCTTTAAGTCTACCAACTGAAAGTTCAACAGAAGAGGCATGTCTCTAATTCCAATGCGGTGTAAATGAACTCTCTATTCTTGGTCAGATCTTTACCCTCCCGACGGTTAACGGCCCTTGGAAAGAGGTTGTAAACCCAAGATCTTCACTGTCAGGAACTGCTGTTGGCTGAAATATCTACTTGTTCCTTGTAGAAAGCCTTGTATTAAACATCACTTTTAGCTTAATTGTAGAGATATTTACAATTAAATAACCTACAGGGAAGTGCTTTGTAGACAGGTGAGTAAACCCTTCAGTGGATCTATTCCTGTTCTGTAGGTAAGAAAACTGAGACTTGAAGAGACTTTGATTTCTCCAAGGTCATTAGAGCTAGCAAGAAGGGAGAGGACCACAATTAGAAGTCAGATGTCCTAGCTTCCATTTCAGGTCTTTCTGATTTGCCCCCTTTCTTCTGGATGACTCAAGCTAAGGGGTCTGGATTTGTCCCCACAGGTGACATGGAGTCACAAGGGACTGGCATGTACAGGCAGCTCTGAGGACTGCCTGGGGGTGAAGGAGGGGGGCTGGCAGCGATGTTACTAGTTTTAAGACTGACCTGCGATGGGCTGTGTCAGTTCAGGCCAAAGACATAAAGAGCCTCAAGTAAAATGGGCTATGAAGGGACATACTGAGGACATTTTTACAAGAGGAAAATCTACAATTAAGCCACATGGGTATATGGTGGAATTGGGAGAAAGGTCAACTTAAAGTCATTCTCAGATTGGGTGGCTAAGAGAGAAATAGGGGCTGAAATACTAGAAAGGGGGTCCTGTCTTGGGGAAGTCATCCTAAGTTTAGAGACATGTTGGGTTTGGGACAGAAGATGTGCGGTACAGAGTGGCTTATCCGTGACTGGACCTTTGAGAGATGCCATTGCCAAGAATATAGTGTGAAGGTGTCCGCACAAAGGTGGTAATGACCATGGGCACTGTCCTGGGAGAGCATACAGAGAGGCAGAAGTAAGGTCCAAACCCAGGGACACCGACGCTAAAGAGAGTTACAGAGGAGACCATGAGAAAGTGAGAGGCAGTGGTCAGGGGATCACAGGGAAACAGCAGAGGACTCTCATGGAACCAGCTAACCAGAGTCAGTCAAATCTCTTGTTGTGAGCACCAAACTATCATGCTGGGGTTCTGGGTGATCAAAGTAGCTGGAAGAAAGAAAAGCCACCTCCATGCATAGACATCCATTTGCTCATTCATCACCAGAGACCTTGAACTTACTCCATGCGGAGGAGCTGCATATAACCCCGAGTGGTGAGAAGGACGAGGAAGAGAAACAGCAAGGGACTCAGGTGAGGTGTGCATCCCACACTTACCACGATGAGCGCGACCACAGACAGCGTGTAGTAAATCGAATCCCTCAGCAGGCACCACGAGGAAAGAGCCACAACCTGAAGGGAAGGGGGAAAAGACAGTAAGAAACAGACTATTCCACAGCACAAAGGAGA
Source organism: Felis catus (assembly GCF_018350175.1). NCBI lineage: Eukaryota > Metazoa > Chordata > Mammalia > Carnivora > Felidae > Felis > Felis catus. The sequence continues at coordinate 44,634,746 of NC_058370.1, read as the reverse complement.
AAGCCTGGCTCCTGGTGGCTCTGGCCAGTGATAAGCTGGAAATACAACCAAGTATTTCTGTCTCCCGTGCTGGTCCCAGTCAATCTGTCCGGTGATATGAATTTACTGAAGGCCTTTGGGCATATTAGTCTGGATCTTCTGAAAGGCAGATTCCAAGGTAGGATCAAACCTGCAACAATTCTGTGAGGGGGAGACACTCATGTGAGAAAACGGGGAGGGAGTCAGGGCGAAGGTAGGAGTGACCCCTGTGAAGGAGAGAGGGAAGGTCGGGGGGACGTGTTCCAGGCTGCTGGGCAGCGTGGGGAAGGCTCGGCAAAGCTGACTCAAAGACCCGTGTCTCCCAGGAACCCACCAGCCTTAGCATCCCTTATGCCAAGGGGACGTTAGAGCAACCTACTCTGTGTCCTTGTCCATGCTCTAGCGTCTGCTGCAGCCCATGCTCCTGTATACAATGAGCCCCAGGCCTGGGCAGCGGGTGCCCTTCAGAAGGGGCCTGGAAAAGCCCAGTCTGCTACCCTCTTCTCTCACCTCTATTACATGCCTGTCCTTGTCAGCACCTGACTCCTGGTTTCATCAGAATTTTTAAAACATCGATTTGCATATTTATCTGGAGAAAACATTATTCTTGGCAGTTGGGCAATGTCCCTCTAAGGATACGATGGCTCTGCTGTGGGATGAGGCCAGGAGACACACTGCTGGGGGCTACGGCAGCCCTGACCTGCTGCTCCCAGACTTCCTGCAGGAGAAGAAAGCCCCTGGGTGAGACAAAGGAGGGCAATGGAGCCGCAGCTGGGCCATGGGGAGGAGCAGCTGCGGGCAAGGGGGGGAGCTGCAGACGCTAGGTCAGGATCCCTGTCCCGGAGGAAAAGTCATTTCTCCTTGGTAAGCCCTTCCAAGTCTCTTTTTAAGGGATGCATGCTATTTTCTCTTTGCTTTGTGGTGCAGGTCCATTTTGACTCTCACAAAGAACCTGGGACAGTCTGGAGAGATGTGTCGGACGTGCTTCCTGGGCTGTCATTCATAGCTCCCTCCTGCCTCCCTAGACAAGTGTCAGCCACCCCATGGCCACAGGACATGTCTAGCTGCCTTTGCCCTTGGCCTCGTACGTGAATAAGGACACAGCAAACGTCAGCTGTCAGCCGGGCCAGTGACAGGCACACGCTGCACCAAAGACAATAGAAAAAGGGATTCAGGGACAGGGCCACATTTGGAGCCTCCTCTCTCCCTGACTACTGTGTCAGTCTATAAAGAAAAGATCAGGCAAAGTCAAACCAGAAAAGGATTCAAATAACATGAAAGAATGACTTAAATAGAACCATAAATGAGTAATGAGGCCAGTCTCTTTCCATGAACACATTCTTTCACTTGTTATAGGGACACTTAGGTATTTTCTGGTGCTGATTTTGCCTTATTAGGCTTTGTATTTGCAGATCTAAGTTCCAGATGATGGGGTTGTCAAGAAAAGGACTCATGCCACAGAAATCACTTCAGAACAAATGTAAAGTATTCTTTACCCCTTTAAAAAGTTTTTTTTTAATGTTTATTTATTCTTGAGAGAAAGAGAGAGACAGAGCACGAGCAAGGGAGGGGCAGAGAGAGAGGGAGACACAGAATCTGAAGGAGGCTGCAGGCTTTGAGCTGTCAGCACAGAGCCTGACGTGGGGCTCAAACCCATGAATCTCAGGATCACGACCTGAGCTGAAGTCAAATGCTTAACCGACTGAGCCACCCAGGCACCCCTTCTTTACCCTTTTATCATCCTCTCCCCTTGTACAGTGTACCCATTAGCATCTATGCTCATCTATGGAATGCCATACAGGGGACTGGACTGTCCATTTTCCAGCAGGTCATAAAATGTTGTGAATATTGATTCAATGTATGATGATTAGGAAAATGAACTTAAAACATGTGGCAAATATCAATTCTGAATTTCTTTAAAAAAATCACTTGGGCTTTTAGTCATAGCTCACAGATTGTGGACACATACCACGACCTTTTCTCTTTCTTGTTATAACAGGACAAGGTAATAGTAAAGGGCTTTTTTTTTTTCTTTTTTGCAAGATAGACCCCCAAGGGAAAGAGTATATAAGAGCTGATCAGAGCAACAAAATTTTGGATGCTGGAAAGCAGAACAGTGGGCCACTCAGCTAGGCCATGTGCAGAGCTCTAGAAGTGGGAAGAAAGGAGGGTCTGAAAACAGGGACGCTATTCAATCATTTAATCCATAAACTTCCTCACTCACTTCAGGCAGACCAGTAGTGAGGTGAGGTACCTCCTTCACCTTAATGGAAACAGGAAACCTGGCATGAAGAACAGAAGTTCCAGAAAATAGAGGAGAGAGAAAATAATCAAATTAAGTAATTAAAGAAAAATTCCCAGAAGTTATGGATGGGCATTTTCTGAGTAAAACGGCCTCCTGAGTGTTCATCACAATGGACAAAAAAAAAAAAAAAAAAAAAAGAGAAAGAAAAACGATGTACGCTGAGGCATATCATTATGAGTTTTCAGAGTGCTGGCACAGAGGAAAGGTCCTAGAAACCACTAGAAAGAGAGTAATGGGATTACATACAAAGGATCAAAACCAGAATGACATTTTATTTCTCAACAAAAGCACTGAAAACTAAAAGACAATGAGTGACGACTTTTAAAATTAGAGAGGAAAATGATTTTAGCTTGAAATTCTATGCCCGACCAAACTATTCATTAAAAGCGAGAGAAGCATAAAAATAAAAAGCTAAATTGTCTCAGAAAATTTACTTCCTGTGTACCCTTTCTCAAAGGCTGCTGGAGGATATGCCCCACCAATCACTATGCTGCACATCTAATGTACATCATTTAAAACGCACAGTTGCCTTGGGGCACCTGGGTGACTCAGTTGGTTCAGCATCCACCTCTTGACTTTGGCTAAGGTCATGATCCTATGGTTTATGAGTTCAAGCCCCACGCCTGGCTCTGTGCTGATGGCGCAGAGCCTGCTTGGGATTCTCTGTCTCCCCCCCTCTCTCCCTAAAAATAAGTTAATAAACTTAAAAAAAAAAACCCAAAGCAAAACACAGTTGACTCAAAAAGGTGGGAAATTGGTGCTGGTGGGATTGGACGAGAACTATCTTTCATAATAAGCTTTCTAGAATTGATTGCCTCTTTCAGCTCTTTGCATATATGACTTCAATAAAAATTAAAACCTAAGAAAGTATGATACAAATTACCCACTTAGATGTGCTGCAAGAAATACATCTTGCATCAGGCCTAAATGCCAACTCTAGTTGAAAAGTGGTTCATTCATCCTCCAGAACAGCTTTCAATCACTAGACCACCATCAAATTTAGCTTCAGATTCAGAGCCCACACCTGAGCAAAACCAATTTTTTTTCTATAGAAGGGATGACCAAAAGACAAGTAAGGAGTCAAACCAGAGAAGAATTTCTTTCCGTACCCTGGAGGGAATTAATAGAGCATCGTTGATGAGTCCGTCATGTCTGTATTGAGAGCTGTGACCATGACCTCCTGTCTACCTCTACCTTACCTTCCTGTGATCACCATTCATTACCATGGCAGATATTTACCTGACACTTCCTGCAAATACAGGCATTGGGAATGGTTATGTCATCCAATCCTATAGTGACTGATAAGAAGGGTCACTGTCACCCTTGATGGCCAGCAATCTGGGCAAGATGGTGCAAGTAGCAGTGGGGAAGAGCTGCGATCTGAACCCAGGAAGCCTGGGTCTCAAGCCTCTGTCCCTGCACACTCCGGCACAAGGCCTCCCTGCAGGCAGCAATGAAAGCACACACTGATTCATTACTGCCTCCCACAGAGATCTTTTCTCCATGACTTTAAGTCATTACGTAGGTGTTTTGGAGATGGTAGCCAAAGGAGGGAAGAGCTGAAGGTGGGAGACAAAAAAGCAGTGACCACAGCTCAATTAAAAAAACCATTCTGGGGGCGCCTGGGTGGCGCAGTCGGTTAAGCGTCCGACTTCAGCCAGGTCACGATCTCGCAGTCCGTGAGTTCGAGCCCCGCGTCGGGCTCTGGGCTGATGGCTCAGAGCCTGGAGCCTGTTTCCAATTCTGTGTCTCCCTCTCTCTCTGCCCCTCCCCTGTTCATGCTCTGTCTCTCTCTGTCCCAAAAATAAATAAACGTTGAAAAAAAAAAAACCATTCTGCTTTAGGGGCGCCTGGGTGGCTTGGTTGGTTGTGTCAGACTTCAGCTCAGGTCATGATCTCACTGTTGGTGAGTTCGAGCCCCACGTCGGGCTCTGTGCTGACAGCTCAGAGCCTGGAGCCTGCTTCCGGTTCTGTATCTTTCTCTCTCTCTGCCCCTCCCCCACTCTCACTCTGTCTTTCTCTGTCTCTTGAAAATAAATAAATGTTAAAAAAATTAAAAAAAACATTCTGCTTTAAAAAGATTCAGGGCAAGTAATCAAAGCAGAAAGGAGTTGCCATAAAGACTGTAGACATGGACACGGTATAGACATATTCCAGGAGCAAGAGAGTCCGTTAAACAAACCGGAAACTCCTCTGTTTAGCTAGTTTGGTTGGTTAAAACAAACAAACACCAACGCAGCTCATTGTTCTGTGTCTGAATGTTTCACTTTTCCACAGACTGGGGGACGTGGGGTCTAAGGCGTTCCCTTTGCTTCTCGGTGAAGGGTCTTTTTTCTTTATATGGGGGTCAGCAACCATCTGACTCAGATCCTGAACATATTTATTGATAGAGAGGGACATGTTAGCACTTCTGCATCAAACTGGGAGCCTCTCTGTCATCTGTTGGCAGGTGTCTCCCAACTCAGAGCAGGGGAGGCACCGATGAGAAGACAATGCTTCCTTAGCACTCTGCAAAATGGCTGCAAGGAAGACTGAGAAGTCACTTTGGTGAAGAGACTAGAACAGGGCTCCTGGGAGAAAACCAACAGTGAGTAATCCTGCCCTTGACCTCGTTAATCAATGATACAGATGGTGCAGATTACAGAAGGCCATCGCTGGCACACTCCTCCATAAATTAAAGGCAGAGGCTCTATTTCCCCTAGCTCCAGGAATCCTTCACAATTGAAATTTCATCTTGGTATTTCTTGATCATCTTTTCTATTTCTGGAGTGCATTTCACACTTTTTCTATTGAATATGCAGCTTTAGTTTCCTTTTTATAATTTCATTTAGTTTCACAGTGGCATAATGCCAAAAGAAAAAAACCCCAACACATCACACTTCCAAAACAGAGGAAAAAACACATTCTCCTTTATTCAAATGTTGAGTGATAATCTTCTTGAATTCTGGCTCCTTCGAGGAGGTTAAAAGTTAACTAACTGTTCACAATAAAATGATATATTTTTTGTAGATGATTACTGCAAATCTACATGCAGCTGTTTATATATAGGATAACATACACACATAAAATATTTGGAGATATATGGTATAAATGTATATAATGCAATGTAATATATATGATGATTTTTTTAATGTTTATTTTTGAGAGAGACAGAGAGAGAGACAGAGAGAGAGAGAGAGAGCAAGCACGAGTGGGGGAGGGGCAGATAGAGAGGGAGACACAGAATCTGAAGCAGGCTCCAGGCTCTGAGCTGTCAGCACAGAGCCTGATTTGGGGCTCAAACCCATGAACTGTGAGATCATGACCTGCGCTAGTTGGACGATCAACTGACTGAGCCACCCAGGCGCCCCATGACGAGTTTTCTCGATGAACAGTGGAATTTGACATTGTAGACACATTTTAAAAGGCACAAACACCCTGGGCTTGTAAGTGCTTTGCCTTTTTGAGAAACGATTGAAGCAGTCGGAACAGCATAATAGTTACACGACACAAAACATACAACGATCCTCTCAGAGAAATGTTTGTTATTTCACACAGATTTCACGGAAAAAGGATTAGAAAAATCATAACATGAGTTTTGTTCCAAGCTTTTGAGCTGACACAATTTCTACAGCCAATTCTTATCTCAGGAAAGACAGCCATTCGACGTGGGGCAAGGATGGGCCTCCGGGGTGTTCCCCAAACACTCTGGGAGCACATAAAATTCACAAGCGGTGTTCAGAACAGGTGAGGGCCTGTCCCGGGTTTTCCTCCCATGGGGAAGTCTTGGCACTGCTGTCTGTTCATTATTTAACTACACTTTTTTTTAATGTTTATTTTTGAGAGAGAGAGAGAAAGAGAGAGAGAGAGAGAGAGAGAGAGAGAGAGAGAGAGAGAGAGAGACTCTGTTGGCAGAGGAGCGGAGGGGCAGACAGAGAGGGAGACACAGAATTCAAAGCAGGCTCCAGGCTCTGAGCTGTCAGCACAGAGCCCAACATGGGGCTCGAACCCACGAACCATGAGATCATGACCTGAGCGGAAGTCAGATATTCAACCAACTGAGCCACCAAGGCACCCTTTAAAAAATTTTTTTTTAATGTTTATACTTGAAAGAGAGAGAGAGAGAGAGAGAGAGAGAGAGAGAGCGCGTGCATGAGTAGGGGGAGGGGCAGACAGAGAAGGAGACACAGAATGCGAAGTAGGTTCCAGGCTCTGAGCTGTCAGCACACAGCCTGACACGGGGCTCGAACCCACGAGACGTGAGATCATGACCTGAGTTGAGGTTGGACGCTTAACCGACTGAGCCACCCTGGCGCCCCTCAACTACACTTTTTAAATACTTTGATCCTGGGAAAACCCCTGATATATAAATGACTCCTGCTTTCTGGTTTATAGTCAGAAATGGACGGTAATAATCAGGTCATGTAAAAAGACAATACCATGCTTTTGCAGAATACAGTGAACTTTGGCTTCTTAATCTTCACAAATTAAAATTCACAAAATGAATTTATATTTAAAAATTCTTTTTCTAGGAAATCTCATCTTGAGTTATACTTTTAGGTGAGGAAAACAAATGAGAAGTAAACAAGCTGCCACTGGAGATATAGTTAAATAAACATGAGGCCACACCAGGACAGGGCAGACACACAGTAATGTCTTGAATGGTTTTCATTGATTGTACTGAACAATAACCACGGACGCTCATCATGACCCAGAGCACCCAGGACTCAGAAGTGCCTTCTCAATCATCCAAAACATTAGTGCAGGAGTTTTCATGTCAAATGTAAGCTGTTGCCTGGTAGGTGTTCAAAATGTGGTAGCTTAGACTGTTCTCATACACATCAAACTTCACAAGGAGTCAGCTTTGCCTTAAGGAAGAAAATCCCAGACTTGCCGGCTGTGCTCCTGGAGCCCTTTGTCCACTCTAGGACAGGGTGTAGAGCATACATTCACCATCAGGCATTGCTGTGCCAGGTGCCGGCACCAGGTACAAGTAAATGTAGGGTATGAAGGTAATTTCACCTAACGGGGATGTGATTCCACCCAGAAATAGAGCCCGAGGCAAGGATTTGAGTTCACCAAGGTTATTTGGGAGGTGGTGGTAGGAAACATTGCTAGGGTCTGGGGAAAGTGAGGTGGATGACAGAAAGAAGACAAGGGGCAAATTACAGTAGGGGGCAACTGGGGTGCAATCCTGATTCCTGGTGGGGAGTTCTGGGAGGCCCTGGAGAACACGCTTCTCCCCTTGTCTCGCCCCAGGGCAGAGGGAGCTGGAGTATTTATCCACCCACTCCCATTGGTCATGGTTGAGGGCTGCACCCAGGACTGTTAATACCTGGTACTCCCTGTCCAGGGGCAGTGACCAAGGAGAGCCGTCAGACAGAGAAATGCAGTCAGGCTGGTGGGAACTGAAATGGAGAGGATGAGGGATCACGGGTGGGGCACCAGCAGTGTCTGCCGTATCCAAAACACGGATTTACACAATGAGCCAATAATCAGAGTAAGCATTCTCTCCATCTCTCTCCCCCCAACGCCCTCTCACTCACACACACACACACACACACACACACACACACACACACACACACAGAGTACTGTAAACTTAAAAATACAACCCAATCCCATTTACATAAGGTTTGAAAGCACAGCATACTAACTTATGCTGGTTTTTTTTTTTAAGTTTATTTATTTATTTTTAAGTAACCTCTACCTCCAATGTGGGACTCTAACTAGCGACCGTGAGATCAAGAGTCTCATGCTTTACTGACTGTGCCAGCCAGGTGCCCCCAAAACTATGCTGTTTAAGTCTGGAATGGTGTTCCCCTTGGGCCAGGGATAGAGTCTGAAAGGGCATTCTCCTTCTTGATCAGGGTGCTGGTTACTGGGTGTGCTTGGTTGGGAAAAGTCATTGAGATGTACTGATGATATGTGCACTTTCCTGAATGTTTGTGGTACTCCAATAAAAACGCTACCCACACAAAACAAAAATGCAATTACAGTGCTAGTTATTAATATTAATGACACATATTAACTTTAATAGTAACTACTCCATCACACTTGGAGTTGGCTTATTAGTGAAGTTTCCAGGTAAGATACAGGACACAGGATACAGTTAAATATGAGTTTCAGGTAACAACAAGTAATTAAAAAAATAGAAGTATAATTTCAAATATCACCTGGGAAATATATTAAAAATATATTTGTTGCTTATCTGAAATTGCAATTTAATTGGGTGACTTCTATTTTTACTTGCTATATCTGGTAATCCTCCTTATGACATTTCAGGCATTGGTTAAGATAACTACTTTGCCTTTCCTTTAAATAAGTACAAAATTGGAGGTTTAGTGAGTTTGGAATGAATATTCTTAAGGCAAAGGGAAACCTGAATTTTTTCTATATTGTCTATCTTCTGCTGGGTATTGATTGCTGTTTTATTCTGGTTGTTGGGCCTGCTCAGAGAATCTTTTTCCCTTTGTTTCTTGTTAACTGCAGTAATTGCCAATACCAAGATGTACATTATAGTATTTTGTGGTTGTAGGGGGGATTTCTACAACACCAAGACTTTTGGCTTCTCTTGGAAATATCTGAAGACCTGGCAACCTGGGGCATTCTCACATCACTGTGGAGCCATCAGGCATGCCTTCTTTAGATAAGGACATACATTCATCAGCTTAACACTGACCCCTTGATTCTACTGCCCCAACTCCAAAGTCAAGAATCAGCTGCCAAATATTACTTTCTTTCTGCTCTTGTTCTTAGACTGACCACTTCACTCATGTATTATATTCCTGGGCTCTGCAGGAATATACATTTGTGATTCCTGACCTAAAAGAATTATTTTAATTAGTGCTGACAATACTAAAGGCGCCAGCTGCCATTTCTTCACAGTACAACATTGTTGTTGGAGGTCTTCAACATTTTGTGTGATGCATGCCTTCATACCTTATGGACCCCTTTTCAGAAGTATGTATTGAAAGATATAAAATAAATAACAAAGAATTACAAAGAGGCAGATTTCTTGAAATCTGGTTATCAAAACATTGAGATATTAGTGATATATGTGTTTCTTTATTAACAAGAGCCAGTAAGCTTCCTTATTATAAGAAGAGTTAGCCATTTCAATGTAGTGATGAGTAAGAAGAGCGACCCAAGATAATCTGCAATCTCTGTAATGTAGCATGAATGTATCTTGTATTTCTGCTGGAGATAAAATCAGGTACTGTGACTACTACTATGGCTTGGTGCCTCATGAATAATGAAGTAAAATGTTAAACATACGTGGTCAGTAAAAATAAGTAAGGATGTAATTTTTTTCTCACTCAAGTTCACAGACTCCTCTAATCTAGTTTTTGGAAACAGAAGTCCTGAGGTTCTACTCCTTCTTGGCTCCTGGCTTTTCATTATTTCCTCAGTTGTCCCTTCTGCCAGAAAGGGTGTGGGAGGTGAGGGGGCTCTCAGTCCCTTCTGGGTATGCAGATGAGAACTCAGATGGAGGGGTTTGATGCTAATGGCAAAAACACTATTTGCTTAAAACCACACTCAGATATCACCTCACACCAGTCAGAGTGGCCAAAATGAACAAATCAGGAGACTATAGATGCTGGAGAGGATGTGGAGAAACGGGAACTCTCTTGCACTGTTGGTGGGAATGCAAATTGGTGCAGCCACTCTGGAAAGCAGTGTGGAGGTTCCTCAGAAAATTAAAAATAGATTTACCCTATGACCCAGCAATAGCACTGCTAGGAATTTACCCAAGGGATACAGGAGTACTGATGCATAGGGGCACTTGTACCCCAATGTTTATAGCAGCACTCTCAACAATAGCCAAATTATGGAAAGAGCCAAAATGTCCATCAACTGATGAATGGATAAAGAAATTGTGGTTTATATACACAATGGAGAACTACGTGGCAATGAGAAAGAACGAAATATGGCCCTCTGTAGCAACGTGGATGGAACTGGAGAGTGTTATGCTAAGTGAAATAAGCCATACAGAGAAAGACAGATACCATATGGTTTCACTCTTATGTGGATCCTGAGAAACTTAACAGAAACCCATGGGGGAGGGGAAGGGAAAAAAAAAGAGGTTAGAGTGGGAGAGAGCCAAAGCATAAGAGACTCTTATAAACTGAGAACAAACTGAGGGTTGATGGGGGATGGGAGGGAGGGGAGGGTGGGTAATGGGTATTGAGGAGGGCACCTTTTGGGATGAGCACTGGGTGTTGTATGGAAACCAATTTGACAATAAATTTCACATATTGAAAAAAAACACTATTTGGGGCGATCTGGTGATTTCAATTATGTGTGTTTCTGTTTCAGCCATTCTTGTGGAGAGAAACTTGGCTATATTTATATCATTTTCCAAGAAGAATTGAAGTGGCTCACAAATATTCATTCTTCCACCTCATCCTAGTAAGTGCAGAATGGGTGTCAGTCCTTTGGGTGAAGAGATGCTCTCCCCACAGCTTGGTTCATGCCTCCTATTTACCCCAAGTGTGGTCCAGAACAGCTGCTTTGAACTGCAGCTCTCAGGCCCTGAGCTAGACCTGCTGACTCAGAATCTGTATCTTAACAAGACCCCCAGATGACCCACATTCACATTACAGTGGGAGAAGTGCTGGACCAAAGGACAGAGAATTTTTTGGGTCTGGATCACACCTGTGGAACTGAAATGAAAAGAGCAGGAGGCTGGTAGGGTGGCCCTTGGCCTTCACACTGGGCAGTGGGGCTGGACTCAATGCTGTGGGCATGAGTAGTTACTTAGGATCTTCACGCCAAAGAGCAACTGTATATGTCTGAGCTGTAGCTGCAAATTAGAAGCACCCTAATGCTTCTATATATGGAATTTCCTACTTCATCAGTTTCTAGCATCAACTTTGCTGAAGATGCTGGGAGATCACCCCTTTGTACTGTCCCTTTGTAGAACCACGCTAGAGAATTCCAGCTCCCTTGTGCGCTCTCCTATTCTATCTGCTGAATAGATGGGATAAAGAATCCAAAGAAGACTGGTGCTGAATTTATTTTTATTTTATTAAAATTATTTTTAATGTTTACTCACTTTTGAGAGAGAGAGACAAGAGAGAGAGAACATGAGCAGGGGAGGGGCAGAGAGAGAGGGAGACACAGAATCTGAAGCAGGCTCCAGGCTCTGAGCTGTCAGCATAGAGCCTACATGGGGCTCAAACCCACAAACCGCGAGATCATGACCTGAGCCCAAGTCAGACGGTCAACTGACTGAGCCCAGGCACCCTGAATTTATTTTTAAATTTATACTATTTGAGGTAGCAGCCAGATATACATAGGAAGCAGGCATCTCCTCATTTCATTGGTTATGAAACCTAGAAGGACAGTCTCAAGCTAAAGGATCATGTCAGTGCCCCAATCTGTGATGCATCATCATAGGTAGTAGGGTCCCCAAATGCTGTGGGGCTTCTCTTCATTTGGAGTACTGATGAAAAAGGAAGTTAATACATATCATTTGAGTTCCGACATGAGATAGCGAAGACCATGTATTTGAGTTAGGCTTATGGAAGTAAGACCCTGGCTTAAATTACACAATTACAATAGTGTTTGATGTCCATACAGTGCTACATGCAGAAGCTGATGTCCTTGCTGTCGGAAACCTGGTAGTGGAATCATGAGGGACAGGACACACCATTTCCCTCTAAACATTAAAATATTCAAGACAAAAAGGACAGAAAAACAGTAGAGCCAGCTCCCCCCACCCCCACCCCAGCTCACAGACTTAGGTATGGATTTAGAAGTGTTCCTTTCATCCCTGGAAGGATCCATGTTTCTCTGGCTTCATCAAGTTACAGAGGAGAGGCAACATGGATTATATACTTTAAAAATTAAGATGTCTACCCACTGTTTGACAAAGAATAGGACTTTAGCAATAGCAGGAGTTAGTCTGACTTATAACAGACTATGTGTTCAAAGGAAACGTGGGAGGCCACCACCTGTGGGGGCTCTAGGTTGGGAAGGAAGCACCTGTCCCCTACTCATGAGTGGATGCAGGGCAGTGATATTTTCATACTAAAAAAATACTGGTTGCTACGTCTGTGTGGCTCATCCGGCTGCAGTTGATCTGTCAGGCAATCTATTTTAAGCAATTTCTGTGACTCAGGGCAGGGACAGCAGGTGACGTTCATGAATTGATTCTGCAGCCAGGGCAAATTGAACCAAGAACATTTCTTTAATGAGTGCTTGGAAGATCTCCCCCCCCCCACATTAAGGAAATCAAGAATTAAAACATGGTGACACCAATAACACATCCTGGTTTTATCTGTGTTAGGCAATAAAACAGAGAGCTGAGGGAACAGAGTGATCAGAGCAGCCAGTAACACCAGCCAGCCAACCAAAACCTCCTTCCCCAGGAGCTGAATAGTTCTCAGCCAAAAACTTGGCAAGAGGTTATCTAAGAAGTTAGGTTAATTTTTCACTTTGCAGATGACTGTGTTAGGTGGAAGGTAGTTAGCATCTTAGCTGTTGATGGAATAAGAAATGTAATCAAAATGTAGTATGGAAAGTACAATAGTAGGGATACGTGTTTACACTGTGCAGAGGAAGCCAAGACAAGGAGTGGGTTCCAGGTGACTCCCAGGAATGGAGATCCCTGTCCTCTGTCCGCACTTCCCTCCTCGGCATTCATTCTCTGCACTTTTCAGTTTCTCCCCAGGTTAACCATTAATGTGCTGTGTGATCAGGAGCATGGCCTGTGCTCTTCCTTTTCTCAGTCCTCTACCTGGAATGATAATATTTACCCACACTAGACTCTCAGCAACGTGCAAGGATTTATTTAACAATGAGAAAATCCTATAATTTGGAAGTGAAAGGGATCTTGGGCATGTGTGCATTTGAAACAAAGAGCACTTGGCAAGTTGTGGCCTTATCTGGAGCACCCTATCTCATTTCTAGGCAGGAAAAGGCCTCTGTGAGCAATTTGGAACCTTCCGGGACCAGTAGTAGGGCTGTTTCCAAAGAGGCCCTGGTACGCAGTGAAGCCCCTTCCTATAACAGTCAACGCCTTAAAATTAGTTCTTCTGTGTCAAATATTATACTAAGCACCTTATATGCCTTTTTCCTTCCAATCTTTCAATACTTTCATTTTACAGATGAGTCAACTAAGACTTAGTGAGGTTACACAATTACCTACAGTTCACAGTTTGAAAGTGATTGAATCACATCTTGAACCAGGGGTGAATACCCACAGAGCCCCATGGTCAGCTCCTTGCAGGTGACTGGCAAGAATTATCTGCTCATAAGAATGACCTGGGTGTGTTTGACAAATACAGATTCCTGAGCTCAATCCAGACCTTCTGAATCAGACTCTCTCAGGGAGGCCTGGTTCTCAGCCTTGGCTGCCCTTTGGAATCATCTGGAAGTTTTATGAAACACTCATGCTTGAGTCCCCCCTTCAGAGATGGTGAGTTAGCTGAGCTGGGCTGTGGTTTGGCCGCTGGAATTTTTCACTCGCAGGTGATTCTAACATCCAGCAGGGGTTGACACCACTGCCCCTTCCTGCTATGACCTGTTAGGGTCACAGATGTCCAGATAGTAAGAAATGAGAAACTACCCTGTGCTCCCCAGTCGCACACAGCGTGGAAGAAAACCCCATTCTCTGTGTATGAGGTTTTGAGAGATGACAATGAATTTTATATCTTCCTTATGAATATTTCAGAGTCTACACACTAGGAGTGTTGCCATTCATCACTCTGCTTATAAAGTAAATCTGTTTTAAAATCTCTTCTGGATTTATAATAAAAATTCAGTTTGAGAGTCATGTCAGTGTAAAACAAGAAGTGTAGAATTGTTGGATTTAACTTCATAGCTGAAAAGACGCAAAGGCTAGGGGCTGAAGTCATCGGACGGCTTGCACACTTGCAGGACTGGTGGCTCATATGGGCCACAGACTGAGATCTCAGCTGGGGCTACTGACCAAACTCACACATGGCCTCTCCACCTGGCAGGAGCTTCCTCGCAGTAGGGCAGCCTCAAGGCGGTCAGACACTTAAGTGGGGGCTCAGGGCTCTGAATGCAAGCATCCCAAGAGAATAAGCAAAAGCTGTATAGTGTTTTAGGACCTGGCCTCAGGGATCATATAGCTTCATTTTACTGTCACAAGACTGATAAAGTCTAATCATTATCTGGAGCTTTTATATTGGATAGAAGTACTGGCAGGACAATTTTAATATATTTCCCTTCCAATGAGACAAACACTTAAAGTAATAAAATGTTTAAATCAAATTTCCAAAGGGTGCATTTGGTTGCATAAATCACACACATTTATACAAATGATCTCTGATCCTGGGAGACAGAAGAAACATAAACCGAGTTTTCAGAAATGTCTTCCTACTTCCATCTGATTTTAAAGGAAAAGTCCTCTGAAATTTGTAAGTTTTGTGTAAATAAACTTTAATTTTTTCAACGTTTATTCATTTTTTGAGAGACAGAGACAGAGTGTGAGTGGGGGAGGGACAAAGAGAGAGGGAGACACAGAATCCAAAGCAAGCTTCAGGCTCCGAACTGACAGCACAGAACCCAACGTGGGGCCCGAACCCACAAACCGCAAGATCATGACCTGAGCTGAAGTCGGACGCTCAACCGACTGAGCTGCCCAGGTGCCCTGTGTAAATAAACTTTAAAACATAGAATTGATGATTATGGTTAAAAAAAAGTCACGCTGGGTGATGGGTATTAAGGAGGGCGCACTTGTGATGAGCACTGGGTGTTGTGGGTACGTGATGAATTACTATATTCTACACCTGAAACTAATACTGCACTGTATGTTAACTGGAATTTAAATAAAAACTTGAAAAAGAAAAAAATATCAAGCCATAAACAGGGTATGAAGGGAAGTAAAAATCTTTGGTCTCCCTGTGCTTTCCACTTACCCCATACTCCTGTCACTCACCAGAAGTAACCCTTCTTAACATTTCTTCCTTTGGTTATTTTAGTTGTCACAAAGCTACCATGAAACAGTTTGCTTCTTCCTCTAGATCTTGGTCTCTCTCGACCTCTTATTAGGAAAGGTGAGGAAACAACATTCCCACAGGCACCACAGGGTATATAGCAGAAAGGTGAAGAACAAGGACCCAGGGGCAGAATTACAGAGTTCGAATCCAGCTCCAACAGTCACAGGGTGTATGGCCTTGGGAAAGCTATTATTCCAAGTCTCTGCTTCAGTTTCCTCGTCTTCAAAATGGAGATAATAATAGCACTCCCGTCAAGGGTTATTACCAGGATTAAATGCACTGATACATGTAACAGGTTTAGGACTCTGCATGGCACAATATTAAAGTCTATATGATAAGAGATAGCTACTGTTGTTTCCCTTCTACCTTCCCCTCCCTCTCCCCTGATACTTGAGTTAGTTCTTCTGGGCATTACTTTAGTGACTTTATACCCATATTAAGAAAATTAAATAGCACATATTTAAAAAAACTAAGTAGTACTTACAGGGTCTATTAATGAAAAACAGCTGTCCCCTGCCTCAACCCTCCCACCTCCCAGCAATATACACTTATTAATATCATTTTCCTTTTTGGTTCTTCCAGTTCTTATTTCTGTAATGCCAAATAAAGGGATCATAATAATTCTTACTAGATTTATTCACTTAGACATCATTTATTGAAAAATGAAGATTCAACTCATTTATGTTACTCCCTACATCTTATACACTCCTAATGTCTGAAAGTTTTATTATTCTTATTCTTATTCTTATTCTTATTCTTATTATTAGGGATAATAAATCTTTGAAGGTTTCCTCCTCTATTTCATATTCCATTAGCTTTGGAAGTACTTCTTGATTCCATATTAGGTAGGACAAGAGTGCTCACCTTCCTGCCTGGAGCCACCTTCTTATTCCACCCTCTACTTAAGTATAACTTGATTTTTACATCGTCAACATGAAATCATTTACATTCTAATCTATTACCATCTTTCAGCTGCCAACATTTTATTTTTTAATCATTTTTTATTATATACTCTTAAAAGTTTTATTTATGTAAGTGGTCTCTACATTTAATGTGGGGCTCAAACTCACGACCCCAAGATCAAGAATTGGATTCTCTACCAACTAAGCCAGCTAGGCATCCTGCTTGTTCATGTTTTATTTAAGGGTTGAGTGTAAATGTAGAAAAACAATAAATAGTTATATTAGAACAACTGGTAAGTGAATATTCCCCACTGTAGAGACAAATAGCATGCTAAAAATGTAATCTCTTCTTACAGGTTTGATGTCACCACCCACTTGCTATTCAAAACATAATGTTCTTATGTCAAGACAATATAGTTCATCTTAAACATAATGTTAAACATCATCCTTAAACAAAAAGATTCCATATTTTAGTTTGCATTGTATATTCACAATACTTTTCTTGCATAGATTTTTGTCTTGGGGTTGGAAATGACATTTTTTTCCTTGTTGGGAGACTCGACATGGGGCTTCTTCCCCATATTATCAACATGTGAAGACACATTTTTTAAAACATGACTTGAAATTATTTCTGTTCTTCTTCTCAGAGATCTTAGAACTTTCTTCTTTGAAAATCCGAACCATTTTCTTTTTAGACCTGCTTGCTTAGCTTGCTTTTTGGGATTTCTTCTTCTTTTTAAAAATGTTTATTTACTTTTGAAAGAGGGAGAAAGCATGAGCAGAGGAGGGGCAGAGAGAGAGAGGGGCAGAGGATCTGAAGTGGGGCTCTGTGCTGACAGCAGAGAGAGCCTGACATGGGGCTTGAACTCATGGGCAGTGAGATCATGACCTGAGCCCATGCATAACCAACTGAACCACCCAGGTGCCCCCGGGATTTCTTCTTATTGGACTTCTGCGTTAATTTTGCCAATGTCTTTTTTAGGTTTTACCCTCACTTTTCTGGAGCACATTCTTTTTTTTTTTTTTTTTAATTTTTTTTAACGTTTATTTATTTTTGAGACAGAGAGAGACAGAGCATGAATGGGAGAGGGTCAGAGAGAGGGAGACACAGAATCTGAAACAGGCTCCAGGCTCTGAGCTGTCAGCACAGAGCCCGACGAGGGGCTCAAACTCACGGACCACGAAATCATGACCTGAGCCAAAGTCGGCCGCTTAACCGACTGAGCCAGCCAAGCGCCCTGGAGCACATTCTTAAGTAGCTTACTAAAAGGTTATGTGAGAGGGTAAAATCCGTGAGCTTTATTTTGCTGAAATTCATTTTTATCTTACCTCCCATTTGATGGCTATAGAATTCTGGGTCTAAATTAATTATCTTTCCCAATTGACTGTATCTCTGCTGTCTTCTAGCGTCCAGTGTTGCCAGTTAAAGTCTGAAGTTCATCTAATTCTATCCCTTTGTACATGACCTGTTTCCTTTCTGAAAATTTTAAGATCTGTAGCCTTGATGTTTCAACATTTCATGCAGATGTTTCTAGGTACAGATGTATTTTCATTCCCTTTGCCACTGTGTCAACTCTTTTAATATGTACACTTGTATTTTCCTTCTGCTTAGAGGACATTTTCTATTATTATATATTTGTTGACTTCTCTAATTTCTGTACTCTCTTCTGAAACTCCAGCTAAATTTCATATTGGAGCCCCTGATGATTTTCCATGTTTCTTAATTTTTTCCTTCATATTTTCCATCACTTATTCTTTCTGCTTTAAAATTCACTCTTCTTATGACTCTCAAGTCTTTGTTTTGCTCATTGCCATACCAATTCTATTATTTCTGTCCTTTTCATATTTTTTTACATTTTAGAAGTCACATTACAGATTTTTAAAAACAATTTCTTTTTTTACTGATCATTTCCTCTTCACCTCCTGCCCCCCCCCCTTTAGCAGCCTGTTCTGGTTTTTATGGATTTAATATCCATGTAAAAAATCTTGAGAATATGAATTAAAAATTTCAAGTTTATTTCTATCACCTCAATTATCTTTGGTTACTTGGTGGACAGCTCTTCTGTTCATCTATTTTGATCCTTCCTTTGGGAAGTTTTCTCAAATGACTGACAGTCTTTGGAAGCACACTCATATATAGGAACTAGTGGCTGAGTAATATGGCAACCAGCATCAGTTTTCTTTGCAGGTGTATGGGCCTGCGTCCCCGAAGTCCTCTAAATGAGAGAGCCGACTGCTGACTCTTTGAAGGCACATAGGGTGTGTAGACAGGCAAGCTTCAGTTCAGGGTGTGTGGTCAGTGTTGTAGGGCCCCCAAATGGTAAAATAAAGAGGAGATATAATATTTGAGTGTGATTTACTCGCCAACTTTCCTGCTGAGTCCCTCTACAATATTAGACATTGTAAGGGTCCAGAGATAGTTCGGACTTTTATTTCTTAGCCATAAACTCCTATAGCAGAGGTTACAAACCTGCCTAGACAGATACTCACTTGCTTTAAAAACCATTTTTCTGGTTCTTCCTTGGGAAAGACACTGGTCAACTGACAGAGATGAGAAAGAACCAGCTGATTCACTTGTTCTAAAGTAGAGTGGTTTTCCAACATGGTCACAAATTCTTCCTGTCATCAAAAATTGGAGATCTATATCCCCTCCTCTTGAATCCAGGTGGGCTTGTCGATACAGTAAGACAGAAGTTAGGCCATACAATGTCTACCTTATTTTCTGGAACACTAACCCTGAGATCCTGGAGCTACCATGAAAGTCATCTGATACCCTGAGGCTGCCAGATTGAGGAGGCCAAAGGCACATGGAGAGGCCACGTGTAGGTGCTCCAGATAATAGTCCCAGCTGAGCCCAGCCTCAAGTTGCCCCAGTCCAGGGTTAAATGTGAATGAAGAATCCTCCAGATGATCCCAGCCTCAGACAGTCAAGTCACCTCTAGCCAGTCCAGAATTTCCAATGACACTGTATTTTCTTAGCATTTCCTAATATTTCCAGTATATTCTTAGACGCTGTGGAGCAGAGACAAATCATCCCTGCTGTGCTCTGTCCAAATTCCTGGAGCACAGATTTAAAAGGTTGTTGTTTTACACGACTAACTTTGGGGTGACTACTTAGACAGCAATAGATGCCTGAAGCGCAAGGATAGTCATTTAATTAATTACCCTAATTATTCTTTCTTGACCAACCTCTGCACACACCACACCTCCTGATTCTGTACTCGAAGCTCTGGGAGCTCAAGTGGACCCGGTTCTACTTTAACTCTTTTTTACACGTGGTCCGGATTGAGACTTTCTCTGCTTTGGATCAGGACAATCACATCTAATTTCCATCCTCTAGAAATTCATGAGAGTGTCTAGACCACTCTTGACATGCCTTCCTGGTCTCTGGGAAATAATAATGGATTCATTCCCTCTGTGTGTCACAACTGTTATTTCAATAAACTTGTAGATAGGGGTGGGGCAATAAATGTCCCTTCTGAGAACGAACCATGATGTGGTTCAGATGAAGAGACAGATGCTCCATTCAAAAATGGGCACATTTCATAGCCAGTAATGAATTAGAAACAGGCTGTGTCTATGAGAGAACAAAGGCACAAATATTAAAAATGTAGTCAGATGTCTTCTTTCTAATAGCACAGGTTTTGAAATTGACAACATTAATTTTCTTTTATCTTAGGTGGATTTTTAAAAATTTTTTAAATTAATTAATTAATTTTGGGAGGGACAGAGAAAGTGTGAGCGAGGGAAGGGCAGAGAGAGAGGGAGAGAGAGAGTCCCAAGCAGGCTCTGTGCTGTTAGTGCAGAGCCCAATGTGGGGCTCAAACTCACGAAACTGAGACTATGACCTGAGCTGAAACCAAGAGTTGGACGCTTAACTGACTGAGCCACCCAGGCACCCCTATCTTGGTTGGATTTTTAAAATTTGTCCAATATGAATCAAATATTTATTATCATGTGCTATTTGGTCCAGTCTTCATGGGATGCATAGACTCAATAGGGAAAACTAGAAATATAATCAGACAATGATTTCAATACAATACATGCTCTAATTTGTAGTTCTTTAAGTTGTACAAATTTTATATTGTATAAATCACATTATATTGCATTTATTTATACTGTATAAATAAATAAATTGTGTATTATATAAATTATGTACCAGACTCTCTTTCAAACATTACGGAAATTCTTTCACTCCTTGCTACAAATTTCTGACTTAAGTCATATTGTAACCACACCCATTTTATAGCTGAGGAGAGTGAGAACATAACAAAATTAATTGCAAGGCCACAAAACTAGTAACTGGGAGGACTGGATTTCAAACAAAACTTGCTTGGGGGTCCATGCCCTTAATCACTCCTTTATATTACTTCCTGTCAGAATGGCAGTTGGAAGAAATATGCACTGGAACCCAACTTATGGTTTTATACAGGAAAGGAAATGTAAGATTTCAGTTTTCACATTTTACTCCTCCCCCACCAGGTTTAAAGATTCTCCCCGGCAAGTAGACGCAGGGTATATAAGCCCAACCTTGGGCAATTATGTACTACACTTCCACAAACCATGTTCTCTGCCATTCTATTCAGAAAAATCACAGTTTGGTGATAGTGGAAGGACTCTTCTACATGATACAGCCTGTTTCCTCATTTACCAGAAGAGAAACTGGAATGTTACATGAATCTGGAAATAGCTCAGAAAATATAACTAACCATAATGAACTCTGAAAAAGAGAACAACAAAGAGGGAGAGAAGGGGAGAAGGAAAGAGAGAAGGGGAGGGATAGGGCTGTCAAAGGGATAGTCAAATGTGTCCTGATTGCATAGACTCAGGGAAGAGCTGGCTCTCATCCCCTTCTCCCAAGCACTCCTAAAAACTCAGAGTACCCCAAAGATGTTTCAGGTGTGGTACTGGCCCACTTGTTCACCTAGAACTGCCATGCAACTTGCACCTTGTTTTTCCTGTCTTTTTCCAGTTCCTACATCTGCTCTTTGCAAATCCTTTTAGAAAAAGAAGTTTACTGCCTTAAAAAGGTCACTGTGCCACATTTTCTTTAACCATTCATCCATCGATGGACATTTGGGCTCTTTCAATGAGCGGGGATGGACTAGATGGGTAAGGGGCACTAAGGAATCTACTCCTGAAATCATTGTTGCACTATACGCTAACTCATTTGGATGTAAATTAAAAAAAAAAATTAAAAGGTCACTGTGCATGGCATCGTTTCTGTCTTTAGATTTAACAAAAGTGCTGAATGTCAGCATTTAGAGGTAGGGAAAAAGGTCTTCTTGATCCTGTGACATTCTTTATCTCCTGGGACAGTCAGCTCTGCACATGCCCAGAGTTTCCATACTTTTAAGGATCACTCCCATTAGATTCTGCCTCTCAATTCCCTCTCTCCTTTGAGAACCAAAACCAACTCAAGGTGTGTGGCAGGTATCTAGGTCTTTCTTCCAATGGAACTCCTCTTTTCCTACTTTGTTACTGAACAAAGTCTTCCATGCAGATGAAGAGAGAAAAACAATTCCTTTGGGGTGAAAGCAAGAATGGGATGGGAATTCAGAGAATGTCTATTAATGGGAGAGAGAAAGAGGGTTCCAGTCCAAAATGGCTTGCTGTAAGAGTAAGTAGTAACAAATAGAGAAGAGGTAAATCAGGAATTTTGTTGATGTTCAGGTAGACATTTATGGACCTACATGAAAGAAATGTGCCATAATACTATTATGATTCCCATCTTTTCTAGTTATTCCAACTTCTTATTTCTTCACCAACACTCCATGAGACAGGCATAAGAAGGTAATATCTCCCATATACAGATGAGGAATTTAGATCCATTTGCTAGTCATGTCATTTAAGGGCCCTTGGTAAATACACAGCAGATCTTGTATTACACAGTGACCAGTTTTTTCTGGATGTTGAACAGGGAACAGCAGAAGTTAATATTCTTTGTTGCACAGTGTCTCCCAGCAAATTGTAATGCTCACTTTCTAAAGTACCAAAACTCAGGCAGAACATTTGCTGATAATTTATAAGAATTCTTTCTTAAAAGACTCTGGACAGAATGTTAGTCAGCAAATAAATACGAAAACCTATTTTAGGCTCCAGGAATGAAATGAGGAATTTAGAGGGCTTTTGAGTTTGCTGAATTTTCACAGTGGATCAGCAGAAAGTTATTTGTTCCAGGCATCCTGGTTGCTTGTGCATTATTCCGATATGTAATGTTCCATGGAACTCTGTTCAAGAGCTCCCAGCCTCACTTTCTCATCTCCAATCTGGCCCTTTGTGGGTAAAGTGCACAGGAATATGAGAGCCAAAAAAGGTCAGCTGGCCTCAGGGCTCTGTCAATATAACCTCAAATTCGAATTTGGAGAAGACAGCCTGGAGCAGGATGCTGGTTTTTTTTTTTTACTGATTGGTTTTTAAATAAAATTTGAAAGCTTAATATATAGGCAACTAAATGCATACATTTTAAATGTAGAGCTCAGTGAGTTATGAACAAATCTGTGTGTCCATGTAACCACCACCCCGGTGAAGATATAGAACATTTCCATCATCCATAAAAGTGTCCCCACTTCCTTCCCATCAATCACACCATCTATTCCCACCTGGCCAACCACTCATCTGATTTCTATCACCACAGATTAGTTTTCATTGTTCTAGAAGCTTCACAGAAATGGAATCACACAGTAGGTTTACCTCTGCATCTGCTGCTTCTGGAGCTCATCTACATTGTTGTGTGTCAATAATTTGCTCCTTTCTATTGTTGAGCAGTGTTCCTGTTGTGACCCATTGACCTGTTGATGAATATTTGGGATGCCACTGGTCCTGAGGCACTGTGATTAAAGGTGCTCTCGCCATGTTGGCACAAGTCTCTTAATGGACACTGGATGAGTGTTCTAGACCCACATATTGTGAGGTCCTTCATTTCTTCCTTGGAGTAAAATTTCCCTGGCAGCATGCCTGGTGCCAGCTGGGTGACTGGGGTCCATAAATGAACAACTCATTTTCTCAGTTTTTCTATGAATGATAAAACTTCGGATTTACAGGGAATGAGGAGTTACAGGGAATGGGCGAATCAAATCAAAAGTGGTCAGTGAAAATCAAAGCCAGCATTGCTGTGCTGAGAAAGGTGGCTCAGGTATGTCTTGGTAATAAGCATTTCAAAGATAAGCAGCCTCCTTTAAATAGCATATAAATACCACCGCCATGGAGCAAAAGCCTGAAAATGCATCTCTTTTCAGTGGCAATACTGTCTTAGTATTTAGGAATGGCCATGCATATAAAAATAAGTAGGAACCCAAAAGGAAATGGAAGGCACAGGAAGCTTTTAAAACAATTTATAAACATGTGAACTATTTTATAACAGTTATAGAAAGGGGTAGGAGGGAGTGTTGCCCAACTTCCTTTAAAAACAATAGCAGCGGCAGCAACAGTAGCATTTTGTGGAACCGTTATGAGTGCCAGGCACCATCCTAATGGCTTTTCTCTACATGCTTTAATTCATCATGTGCCTCATTGTGATGGATGTTCGTTATAGGCTGATTTGTGTCCCGCCCCAACCAAATCTGTATGTTACAGACTTAACACCCAGAATCTCAAAATGCAACTGTATTTGGAGAGAGGGGTCATGAAAGTGGTAATTATGTTAAAAAATGAGGTCATCAGAGTGGGCTCCAATACACTATGAAGTCTGTATGGAAGAGAAAATCTGGACACAAACAGAGGGAAGACATGTGAAGACACAGCGAGGGGATGGCCATCTACCAGCCAAAGAGAGAGCCTCAGAAGTAACCCGCTCTGCCAATGCCTCGATTTTGGACTTCCTGCCTCCAGAAGTGCAAGAAAATACATTTCTGCTATTTAAGGCCCCCAGGCTGTGGTGTTTTGTTAGGGTAGCCCCAGCTGACTGATGAGGGGCTGCATAATGTTTCCATTTTACAGACATGGAAAGCCAAGGATCATCATAACTTCCTAACTTGCTAACAAGCTTTGTATGCCCAGTAATGGAGCCAGCTGACTGACTCAAAAGCCCATGCTCGGAAGTATTAAAGAAAAGTAATGTAAGTAAAGAAGCAATTTTTTTCTCCAGAATAAAAATAAAATGGAAGGCAGGTCCCTATCTTGTAGGCACTTACAACTCATTGTGATGGCAAACTTCTGCAACGGGAGGCAGGCCACAGGGCCCAGCTGTCAAATCTTAATGACCCAAGGAGTTGCAGGATCAGGCTAAGCATTTTTGAAAAGACTAGCTAGGAGTGCATGCCCAGATCTGATCTAACCCACAGCACAACTGCTCTTTACCCCTTGAGGTGGCCTCAGGGGTGACATAAAGGGGCAGTTTGATAGTTTCCTGAAGAGAACAGACACACAAACCAGATTGCCTGGTGTGGCTAGCTGAGTAATGGCTAGCAGAGATGTCTACATCCTGATCTCTGGACCCTAGGGATATCTTAGCTTACATGACAAGAGGGACTTTGCAGATACGATTGAGCTATGGATCTTGAGATGGGGAGGTTATCCTGGATTCCTGGGTGAGCCCAATGTAATCACAAGGGTGTTTCTAAGAGGGAGGAATGAGGGTCAGAGAGAGTAGTAAATCTGATGACGGGAATAAGAGGTAGGAGTGACCTGAGGAAGGGGCTAAATCCAGGAATGCAAGTGATTTCTAGAAGCTGAAAGGCAAGGAATCAGAATTTCCCTTGAAGCTTCCAGAAGCTTCCAGAACCAACACAGCCCTATGGGCACTCTAACTTCTGACCCACAGAACTGAAAGAAAATCCATTTGTGTTGTTTTAAGCCACTAAGTTTGTGAGAGTGGCAGTAGGAAATGGATATACCTGTGTCCACATGCCAGGTTCTGCTGACCTCTACCAATCCCATGCCGGCAAGTGTTTGAATCAGAGTATGGTTCAAACTGTTTTCCTGACATAAAAAATATCTGGCTTTCCTTAGGCCAACGGAGGCCCCAAAGCCCTGCATGAGGCTTTGCATGGGGAGTGGAGGGTCTTTAATGAATCTGCCACAGCTTCCAACCCTTCCAATAATCCTGTGCAGGCCCATTTGGTCCCATTTTGCAGAGAGACAAATGGAGGCTTAGAACAATGGAGAGACTTGCCACAGCTGAGAGTGACAGGGTCAGGTCCAGATCCCCATTGGCCAGAGCCTGAAGCTCACATATTTTTTTTTCAACTTTTAAAAAAGTTCTAGTAAAATACATACAACGTAAGAGTTATCATCTTATCCATTTTTAAATGTACACTTCAGTGGCACGAAGGACATTCACACTGTTGTGCAACCATCACCACCACCCATGGTCAGAACATTGTCTTTCCAAACTGAAACTCTGCTCTGTACCCATCATCCCCCATTCCTCCCCCATAGCCCCTGACAACCACCATTCTACTCCTGTCTCTATGAATTTGGCCACTCTAGGTACTTCCCACAAATGGAATCATATGGTATTTGTCATTTTGTGTCTGGCCTATTTCACTCAGCATAATGGCAAGGTTCAGCCATGTTTGAAGTCCACACTTAAAAAAAAATTTTTAATGTTTATTTTTTGAGAGAGAAAGAGAGAGAGAGTGGGGAAGGGGCAAAGAGAGAGAGGGAGACACAGAATCCAAAGCAGGCTCCAGGCTCTGAGCTGTCAGCACAGAGCCTGATGCGGGGCTCGAACCCACAGACCATGAAATCATGACCTGAGCTGAAGTTGGACTCTCAACCAACTGAGCCACCCAGGCACCCCTGACATCCACACTTCTAACCTTTGCATCATTTCCTTCATCATTTCAAGCTACCTACAGGGAAGCTTTGGCATGGCTCAGGGTGGAGGCACCCACAGTTCAAATTTACAGAAGAATTTAGGACTCATTCTTGATTATACTGTAGTACTACGTTCTGTGCTTAATATTGTGGTCAAACAGTCTCTGCACTGCCCTCAGAGAGGCTTACTAATTACAAGAGGATGAAAGAGAACTACAAAATCCTTCAAGCTCATAATTTCCACATACGCTCCTTCTATACAAACACAGAATGATGTCCCCACCACATTCATTTCCTTAGGTCCAAAACATGACAGAGGGAGAAGCAAGAGGCATTAGTACTCTATAGACTTAAAAATAATAATAAAAAAAGGAAGAGTTGGTATGTTTTGACTTTATGTTAATCATTCCAGGATGGATGGATACGTGTGTTTATGTTATTTTGCAAACCAACACAGTATTTGGTTCATCACTCACAGTATTTTTTTATACAAAATACTTAAAAATATATTCCACACACATGCTGACATGGTCATGGTGACTATGTTTGACATAACTGTTAATGCAATTAGTCTTTACTTCTAAGCAGCAAACACATTCCATCCATACAGTTAATTAACTCTTGGAGGGCCAGCATCCAAAGTCCCATGAGGCCATTTTCAGAGCGTCATCCAGGAAGACCCATCCCTCCTTGCTTTTCTGGTTCTGTGACACGTTTTC
This sequence comes from Felis catus, assembly GCF_018350175.1. Classification (NCBI taxonomy): domain Eukaryota; kingdom Metazoa; phylum Chordata; class Mammalia; order Carnivora; family Felidae; genus Felis; species Felis catus. The sequence continues at coordinate 44,608,090 of NC_058370.1, read as the reverse complement.
ACCCTGGGGTATACCCCCGGGCTGGTAAGTCTTTTTACACTGCCTGACTAGATACTATAAAAATGTTTTCTGTTTAATGGAGTTTGGCTTATGTCACAGATGTGAAAATGCAATTAAATAAGAAAATGAGGTTAAATATCGCTGAAGTGAAAGAAAAAGGAAAACTACATCCTCTTGTAAAAAAAAAAAAAAAAAACACCTTTTAGCCAGAGAACATTTCAGGACAGTTATATTTTGTTATTCTTCTGGGATTCTGTTTCAGAACCAGAATTGGGGTCATTTTCTTTCTCAAATGGTCTCTTTGATCCTAACCTGTTATTTATTTTCATCATCAGAGTCTCTTTCAAAACAGAGCCAGAGTTACCTAGTTGGCATAAAAAGCAAAGGACCTGAGGATCCTGGAAATTGAGCAAACTCACGTCATATATTACCAGTCAACCCAGATCATTCAAGTCAAACATGGGGTCCTCATGAGTATTCTGGTAGCTTCTTCTTGTCACAAAACCTACTGCTATTAATATTATTACTGAACAAATATACCTTCAAAATCACATGCTATCTTTTATTATTTGACTCTGCCTAATGCTTTTACTTCTGATCGTTTCCCTCATCTCCAGCTGGAAAACTTTACTCAAAATAGAAACTTTTCCGAGTATAAATCAAAGAGGTCTTCCACAGAATCTCATGTACATGGAGCTTCTGATTATTTCTCTCTACTCATCTATCATTTATAGTCATTTTAATGCTTTTGTTCTTTAAATTCTATGCCAGAAATTAAAAGTGATTATGCACCAACTTTATAACACTACAAGATTCCATATTCGTCTATGGATTTATCTTTACCAAACCGCTATATATTTTCATTTGCTTTCATATTGCTATTAAGCACCCTTTCATTTCAACTTGAAGGACTCCTTTTACCATTTCTTATAGGGCAGGCCTACTGATGATGAACCCTCAGCTTTTATTTATTTGAGAGTCTTGCTTTCTCTTTGATTTTTCTTTAAGTTTATTTAGTTTGAGAAGGGTGGGGGAAGGGGCAGAAAGAGAGGAGAGAGAGAATCCCAAACAAGCTCTGCACCATCAGCACATAGCTCGATGTGGAGCTCGAGTCCATGAACTGTGAGATCATAACCTGGGTCGAAATCAAGAGTCAGCCACTTAACTGACTGAGACACCCAGGCACTCCTCTCTTTCATTTTTGAAAAATAGTTTTGATAGTATTCTTAGTTGGCCATTTTATTTACTTTTGTTTCAGAACTTTGAATATATTATTCCATTCCCTTCTGGCCTGCAAAGTTTCTGTGGATAATTTTATGAGAGCTGCATTGTACATAATGAGTTCATTTTCTCTTGTGGATTTTAAGACTCTCTCTGTGTCTCTGCCTTTCAGTAGTTTGATTATAATGCGTATTAGTGTATGTCTCTCTAGGTGAATCCTAGTTGGAATTCTTTAAGCTTCTTGAATTTGTATGTCTATTTCCCTCCTTGAATTTGGGAAGTTTTCAGCCATTATTTATTCAAATAGGCTTTCTGCCCACTCCAACACCACCCACTGCCCCTCTGCAATCTCTGAGACTCCCAGAATGCTTATATGTCCGCTTAATGGTTTCCCATAAGCCCCTTAGACTCTCTTCATTTTCTTTCTTCTCGTTTTTGTTCTTGTTCTTCCTCTTATCCTCTTTCCTTCTATGACTGGATCATTTCAAATGACTTGCCTTCAAGTTTTCTGTTTCTTCTTCTTGATAGTCTGCTGTTGAGCTCCTCTAGTGAATTTTCAAATTCAGTTACTGTACTCTTCAGCAGAATTTGTATGGTTCTTTTTTAGTTTCTCTCTCTCTGTTGATATTCTCATTTTGCTCATACAGCATTTACTTGATTTCATGTAGTTGTCTGTTGTGTTCTCTTTTAGCTCATTGAGCATATTTGTGATGGTTATTTTGAATTCTCTAGATAATTCCTAGATCTCTATTTCTTTAGGGTTTGTTTCCAGAGATATATTTTGGCCCCTTAATTTGGCCATGCTTTCCTGTTGCTTTGTATGCATTGTATGCATCTTTTGTTGAGATTTGGTTATCTGAAAAGAAGAGCCACTTCTTCCAGTCTTATGGATTATCTTCATGTAGGAGAAATCTTGACCAATCAGCTCAGCTGGAGATTCAATAGGTCTCTCAAACCTTTTCTGGGTTGAGTCTTCCTAGGTTTGTACATGTAATTTCCCAGCTGAAGAAAGGTGCCTGTTTCTACCCACTGACTTCCCTTGGTGTCTTTCTGTGGCACTGCAATCTCTCTGATTGTTGTAGCAAGTCAAGAGGCTCATCTTTGTTCTCAGTGTCCCCCAGGCATCCAAAGTATGCTACTGCCTTTCCTGTCAGTGCTCTGAGTCAGGCAAGACAGAAACCATTCTTTGGAAGCACCTTGAAAAGCCACAACACTTGACATGTGTTCCATCTTTCTTCTCCCTCATGAGGCACAGGGAGTGAGATGGGAGTTTTCTCCCAATCATGCTGCATATCCTGATAATGAGATGGAACTTGGTGGGTAAGTGCAATGGACTTTTCTACCTGCTCAAACGCAGCTCATTTTGGCCTTGGACTCATCTCAGCTTGCTGTAACCTCTCAACTGGCTTTTGGTGTTCTCACAAAGGCAATTATATGGTTCATACATCTGGTCCATATCCATGGGGAGGGAGTGTCTAGGGCTTCCTATTCCACCATCTTGCTAATGTCACTCTCATGCTCTCTGTATTCATCAGTGATATGAACACTTGTATTTCTGCAGGTTTTTCATTAAGATATCTGTTCATCTTGACAGCTGACTAAAATTTTTCCTTAAAGTTACTTCAATGTGCTTCTACCTGTGCTACTACAGGTCTTCTTATGAAATCCTTGCCACTTATCATTGCTCAGTGTTTATACTTTTTCAAAAAAAAGGGACAGTAAATATTTCACAAGCCACTCAATGGAACATTCTTCTTAAGGGAAGGTAACATGGTGTTCCTTTCTCTACTAATTAATATAGTGGAACAATTAAGGTGATGTTGGTCAGGCATGATTTATTCTTTCCTTTCTTGAATTTACAACTTGTTGTTCCCTTATCTATTTTATCATAATCCCCTCTCCCCAAGAACATTTAATAGTTTTCATTATGTACCTTTTAATTCATCTTCAACCAATATGCCAAGTAAAACACAAGAGTCAGGACTCTTTTATGTCCATAGAAGGTGTAAGTGGTTTAGAGGGTTGTAAAAACAGAATGCTCAAGAATCACATTAGACTTATGAGTACTAAAACTAGTAAAGGATTTCTCTCTTCTTCAGAAAGCCAAAATCTTTCATGGTAGAGATACCATGGTAACAATGGGAGAGACAGACAAGAAAGTAGAAAATCCAGACATAATGGAATAACAATAACAATATTTTTACCTGTAAAAACAGGGAGACAGTGACTGGAAAGAATGGATTGTGTGCAACTTTTCAGAAAGAACACAGGTAACTGCATCTTGGTAGTAGGCATATCCTCCAATAGAATGGATCACCAAATGAGTGCCTTCATTTCCACAGACCTTTCTTAAGTGCCTTTTGTACTCACACACTGACTCTGACACTGAACTGGTTCACCTTGCCTTGCAATGAACAAGGGCTCCAATGGGCTTCACTCCTGGTCAAATTGTAGATCTCCAGTAAGCCAGGCATTTTCTGGTTGTATAACCTTGTAAGAAGAGTCTTCAATTCCCAGGAATCAACTAGCTCTCCATGACAGTCCATATTCATGTTGAAAAGGTTGGGGGAGATGATCAAATAGGCATATTGCTAGTAACTGAAATACTCAAAGCCATCTTAGAATTGGGGGACTTAGTCCATGAAAATAAATATTTTACCTCTACATCAACATTGTTTATCATTATTCCTAATGCTTGATGGTTAGAATACTCGTAGGGTGGAGTAAAATTCCCAGAGTAATTTTATGTAAAGTTTTTAGGTTGTAGTGTATACAGAGTGCTGGAGTTAAGGAATAACCACTTACAATGAAGCGCTAATTACTTAGGTTTAATGTCTCTTATGTTTCCCTGGGAAGACCTCTCCGAACCTAGGAGGATAGAACAAAGGAATAATCACTTACTCTTGAAATAAGTTGCATCGTTACTCTAAAGATGGATTTGATTCTGTTCAATTAGGCATCATTTTTTTTTTTGTCACCTACTATGGACAAGTACAAAAATAGATGTTTTGGGGAAAAACATTGGAATTTCTGACTTACTCTATGTATAACTTCTGTCACAGCTTTGTCATCAGGAAAAGCAACATGAATCATATTCTTGCTTTTCTTGACTTTCATGCTAGGACTTAAGCCAAGTGCTTCACTGTTCTGAGCCTCAACTGTCTCAGCTGAAATGTGAAAATAATAATCTAGCCCTCACATGCGAGTTAGAGGGTGAACATGGGAGGATGAGCAGGATAATGGCAAGTCTTACTGTGGAGCGTGTGATGCTCAATATATGTCAATTTCCCTTTCATTCTGATTTTTACTGGATTAAGCGACTAAGTTGAAATATTTTACAAATCTAAGTATTATTAAAAAATAATAACTATTTACTAAAACAAATTCACTTACACCTTAAAAAGCTATGGGTGGGTGAAATAAAATGATGGAATATGAACTATTCTCACAGATAAATGGGAAGAAAGATAGAACTCAGCAAAAATGGAGAAAGGGCAGTCCAAAAGAAATTTCAACCAGATGAATAGATTAAAAAATGTCTGAAATAGGAAAGTGTTGCATTAAAACTCTTGGTGGGATGAAACGGAAAACTAGTACTTCATGGAAAAGTGACATATTTTAAGGATTTACTACTTGCATTTGCTTGTGGACAACTGTTCCTGAATAAATATACTGTTGTAGGGATAAATGGCACAACACACGCTTGTAGTCACTTTGGCTCCCAGAAAGAATGAAGTTACAGAGACTTGGGGTTTAGTGTTATTGTTACAGCTGTTGTTGACAGCTGCAATTCCATCTCTTAGAAAAAAGCCTGACAGGTGGTACTGGCTGAGGATGGACATCCACGGGGATTGTCTTGGTAAATTCAGACACAGGGAACTGTCGGTGTCATGTTGGATTAATAACTGGCTGCTATCATAATATATCTTATAATGTCAACATTCTTTTAACGTGGTCTCATCAAGTAAGACAAGACACGCAATGACACCCCACTGCAAAGGGAGATGTGGAGGAAAGGGACACAGCCTTCTCTGAATTCTACCTGCCCCTATACTTTGCCCTCCTCAGGATGCCTCTACATAGTAAATTTTGGATGTGGAGTAAGCCTCATATTTTTATTTCCAATCATGGAATATATATGCCGGATATGTCTAATGGACTGAAAAAACAACCCCAAATTATTTGAAGCTCCTCCCATCAAGAGGCAGAAACTATTCCTTGTTCCTTCTTTGAACCTGGGCTTCTTTCTTTGAGCCGTTAGATGCAGCAGAAGTGGTGGGGTACCAGCTCCAGGCCTCAGTCTCTAGAGGCCTTGGGCTTACCTCTCAGTGGGAATTCTTCCACCATCATGTGAGCAAGCCTGGGCTAGCCTGCTGGAGAATATGAGGTGCAGCCTTCCCAGCCAGGAGCAGCCCAGACCAGAAGGATCATCTCACTGAACCGAGTTCTAACTGCTGACCCATGGAATGATCAACTATATAAAATGGTTGTTGTTTTAAGCCACTAAGTTTTTCCATAGTTTCTTACACAGCAATAGAGAACTGATACCATCCAGAAATCATCCACTGAGTTAGAACTCAATGAGTATGAGCTGCATGACTGATTAACCAGCTCATTTTCTCTTCTCAAGAGCTGGACAAAGGTTCTAGCAATGCCTCAGACTGAATTATTGGCCCTGATTCTTCATTCTGGATCCACACTCTATTCCACATAACTGTGTACTTTTTCTTATAAAAGGTAGAATGTACTTTCTTTGGATGCTGGAATGAGAGCAGAAGTGATGGTCCATCAGTTCTAAGCCTAGAATGAAGAGTTCTGGCATATTTTACTCACTCTATTATATTTCTGTCATTACCACGAGAATACCTTCCCTTGAGTAGCTGCTCCTGTCTCAATCTGGGTCCCAGAATAAATACATATATGAGAAATAAATGCTTATTGTTTGGTATAACTGAGATTTAGGGGATGCTTGTTACACAGCAATAGCTGACTCAAACATACAGCTTCATTTTGACACAGAGAACATGTATGAACCTCGTTCCCAGGTAAGCGAGTGTCTCAGGCACTAATCTAGGCCTAGGCTCCAGGATTCTGGGATAACTGCCTGCAGAACAGTCACTGAGAAACTTTGGAAAAATGATCTTCAGAGGTTACATCAAGATCAAACCAAGAAGAGAGTCCTATCCAAGCATCAGAAAGAAGGGACTGCGAATCAAGGCAGATGCTAGGTAAAGAGGCCTCAAAATAAGAGCTGGAGGAAAAGCAAGTAAGTTCTTGAAGAAAAGTAATAGGAGGTGAGACCTGAAGAGATTTCATGAAGGCCTTGGCTTTTCTGAGGCAGGTCTATGTCCCAACTCCTGACAAGAGAAAGAGTTGTTAAGTCAGTTCAAAAAAGGGGGGCTTTTGTGGAGAATAAAGTATGCTCTTCAACTCCTTTTCTTCCTGAGCCACAGGGATGCAGCTGGCCACCAGGTGTTTGCACCTGTTCACCTGTTGGTAGTTAGCTCAGCCCCCCTGGGGTGATACAGGTGTGATCTCTCTTCTTAGAGACATACATTTGCTCTTCTTCTCTGGATATTCTGCTCATATTCTGGCAGGCCCATTTCCTATCCACCACTGGGTATCAAGACAATGTGTACGCTTAGCTTCCAAAACAGCTGTCCAATAGAACTTTCTGTGATGATGGAAATGGTCTACAGTCTGCACCATCCAGTATGGTAACTATTATCACCTGTGGTTACCGAGCACTTGAAACTGGTGTGATGGAGAAACTGAATTTCAAACTTATATTCAATTTTAATTAATTAAAATTACACTTACAATTGAACTTAATTCAATTTTAAATGCGGTTAGTGGCTGCTCAACTGGGCAGAGCAACTCTAGAGGGCAGTGTGCTGGCCGACCCCACTGCATTATGAAGCTTTAATAAATATTGCTCATTAAAAAGCAAAGCCTATTGAAAGGCTAAGTCTCTGCAACAAGGACCACAGGCTTACTGTCCCTCCTGTAGCTCCAGCTTCAGAACTGAGCAAACTTCAGAACTGAGGTGCTTGCAGTCAGTACATAAAGTGATAGAGATTAACTTTTCAGGGCCAAGAACCACTCATTCTGAGGATGGTTTTATGGCAAAAGAGTTACCATCATCAAAATAAAATGGACCCTCCCAAAATGGGCCTGTGGGTTTTTCAAGCCTCCTGGAAGAGTTCTGGAGCATGCAGCAGCCACTGACGGGAACCCCCTTCTCTTGCTTGATTAGAGATTCAGAACTCAAGTCACGACATTTGGTAGCTCCTGTTGTTTAAAAACCCAAACCAAACCAGAACGAAAAGAAAAAAAAAAAATCTAACTGAACTCATCTGAACTCCTCTTTATGCTCCAGGGTTGGAAAAGAATCCAGCATGGTTGGAATGTGAAGTTTGCTTTCAGATACGCTCTTCCCCAGTTTAGGTAAAGTGTGGTACATTGTGAAAGGCCTTCTCAGCAGTCTACGCAGACTTCAAGGACGGGAGTGAAAATGTTCTGGACCATGCTCCCTGAAACAGATTTTTCATTTTTATGCTCTTTCTGATAAGAAACTCTTCCTCAATGGCTATAAATTGTGGCTGCTGGTTTGAGGACAAGGTAAGAACTACCTTTAAGCACTGGTACCAGATCACTCAGAGACTCTCTAGACATTACCCAGGCATTTTGCCTCAGTTTCCCTCATTTGTATTCCTTTAAACCTGTATTGACTTTCAGCTACCAACAAGTGAGGCTCTTAATGGTCCCAACCCATCCCTCCAATGAGTGAGCGCTCGCTCTGGTCACCATCTTGGCACATCTCAGCATCCAGCCCCCACTCCCCATCCCTCATCGAGCTCTGAAGGCTCTTCCCAATTTCCTGAAGGTTGTGGCAACAGTGCAATCCCACACTTCAGTATTCATCTTATTTTCTCATCTGGTTCTCTTTCTGTGTCCTTGACTTTGTGAATGCACAGCAGGAATTTTGCGGGGGCTGCCTCAGAGAGCTCCTGGAAACCCATCACCTCCCTGCATCTTGCTTGATGTCAGCACGAGAAGGAGCTCAATGGATGCCTGACATTGGATGGAAGGGCATTTGCAACTAGGGATCTGGCATTTCCAGGCTTCCATGCTTCATGGGGTAATGATCTGCCACAAGCAGACCAGCGGAGAGGATGAAGGAAAGGGGGTGGAACAGGTAGTTCTGGGCAGGGTGGTAAGAGCAGAAGACTGGATATGCCCTACAGCCTTGTTCTTTATTGTGGTTTGGGGTAGAGGAGCAGCAGCGTCACTTAGGAGCTATTAGAAATGCCGAGTCTCAGGGTGCCTGGGTGGCTCAGTCAAACATCTGACTCCCGGTTTCAGCTCAGGTCATAATCTCACAGTTTGTGAGATTCCAGCCACGCATCAGGCTCTATGCTGATAGTGGGGAGCCTGCTTGGGATTCTCGCTCTCCTTCTCTGTCTGCCTCTCCCCCACTCACGCTGTCTCTGTGTCTCTCAAAATAAATAAACTTTGGGGGGAGGGGAAGAAATGCTGTGTCTCAGATTCTGCCTCAGACCTTCTGAATCAGAATCTGCATTTTAACTAGATTCCCAGTGATCCATAGGCGCATTAAAATTTGAGAAATGCTGGTCTAGAAGCAAACAGCCATACCTAAGGACATGACTAAGGGATGTGAGTCCTAGTAAAAAGGAATACTTCACTTCCCTGCATGTTTGAGAACTACATATTATTCCTGAAGGGACCAGAACCAACACACTCTGAGAAAGAGTGCCAAAATCCAGTTCTTTGTGTGGGTGAACAATACTAAGTATCCTGAGTTTAAAAAAGAAACAAGATAAAACCCTTTACTTATATATATGGTTAAGGAAGTTAGGTCTGAGTGCTAGAGGGCACTCCTGAGGGCGCAGGTAGGGATAACTATTCAAGGAGCTAAGGGATCTAGGGGAAAATGAGCCTATTTTGACCCTATTGGTTAGGTAATGTTAATCTCTGCAAATCCACTCAAGAGTCCCTGAAGGCCTGCTACCAGAACGGAGGAAGCTACAACTGGGCAGATGCCAACCAAGAGGTGATCCTTAAAAACTAGAAGCTTGGTAGGGGTGCCTGGGTGGCTCAGTCGGTTAAGCATCTGACTTCAGCTCAGGTCATGATCTCACAGCTAGTGAATATGAGCCCCGCATCGGGCTCTGTGCTGACAGCTCAGAGCCTGGAGCCTGCTTCAGATTCTGTGTCTCCTTCTCTCTCTGCCCCTACCCCGCTCATGCTCTGTCTCTGTCTCTCCCTCAAAGATAAACATTAAAAAATAATTTAAAAAAATAGGAAGCTTGGTGGATTTTCGTGGGTGGGGGGATACTTAGAAATTATGTTCTTTGTCTCCTTTTATTATCTCCAGATGGTGAGAGTGAAGAGTCTGGAAAATGAACTTTCAATTGGCCGCTAAAGAAAGAGAACAGAAAATCCTAGAGGCACCTTTCAAATCAAACCCATACCAGAAAAAGACCAGCAGCTCTTAAAGTTGTACTTTTCAGTTAAGAAACCTTTTCAGAGCCAATGAAACTGTCATTCTGCAGGACACTAGGGTAGATCCTTTGAAAATGACTCTGGGCTTTACCAACATTTACTCTGGCAGGCGTTAGGAGAGCCGGGAAGCTCAACATTCTTTCTCTATGTAACGCAGACTCAGAATAAGCTGTGGCTTCTTCCAGCTCAACAAGCGTTCTCCCTTTAGTCTCTCACGCTAGGACAGAAGCTCACCTCTCACTTTTCAGGTAAGGAATGAGTAATTTACCCATTCAGTTGCTCTGTACACACAAGACAGTAGACCCAGCGATGTCCCAACAGATGGGGCCCCAACTGATTTCCTTCACTGCTGTGCTGGGTGTCCCAGTGACATCAGATGACAGTTGGTATGGAGTCTGCAGCTGCCTGCCCCCCAGATGAACCTCTGCCTTGCTGTCAAAGCTTCAATGTCAAGGTTCTGGTGATATCAAGTTCTTATTCTTCCCGTCTTTCTCTCAAGAATGCCTGATCTCTCACCACCTATATGGTTTCCCATGACAGAGCACTGCAGAATGTACTGATTTTGAAGAGCTTTGAACTTGAGACATTCAAGTGAAATCATTACCTCTTCAAGCCTCCCCCAAAGAAGACTGACAGCACACAGACTCTTAAGACTTCCCAATTCGTCATTTCTTTTATCCCAAAGGGAAAAGAATCACCATTTAATCTTATTTCTAACATGCTGGAAGCTGTCCTGATGATAAAAAGATCTGCTTAACTAGTCAAGGTGACGTGGGGAGGCTTTGCAGGATTATAGCTTGGATGCATCCAGAGATCCTCAGGCTAGGAAGATTTTGATGGGATTCCCAGTTGCTGAATTAACTTTGGGGATTATGGAGTGAGTCAACCAATGGAAAAAGCTGGTCAATTCCTCTGAAAATGCAAAGGGGAATCTTTGCAGAGTATGTGTGTGTGTGTGGGGGGGGGTGTGGGTAGCAGAGGGGTCTTTTTGGTGGGTGTTTTTATTTCCCTGCAGAACAAAGTGCCCTAAAACCATAGTTATCCCCCCACCTTCCAGCTCTTCCTTCTTGATCAACCTTCCTCTCAGTTAAGATTTTACTTTGCCATAATTTAATTTGCACCCATAATTTATCACTTGCAAAATTTACCACAAACCAGAACTGCTCTTCTTTTAAGATTCTCAACTGTCATTGGCAATAAACAGAAGTTCCTTCTGTCAATTTCCAATAACCTAAACCCAAACCCAAACAGGGCACAGATCTCCTTATCATAGATCTGTAATCTAATGCACCAAAGGGAGGGACCATAGCCCAGAGAAGTACCCCACACAAAGGCTGCCCAAAGTGGTTGCCTGTTAGCTAAACTGCTGCTCCAGATACGTCAGTTGCCTAACAAGTTACCCCAAAATGTGGTGGCATAAATAAACTATTCCCATGCTCACAGATCCAGGGAGACAGCTCATCTGCTCTAGCTGGCATTGTTTGGGGTGGCTTGAGGAATGGGGACTGGAATCATATGAAGACTGCTTATTCTCATGTTTGGCTTCTGGGCTGGACGCATTCAAATAGTTGGAGTAGGAAAGCTGGGGCTCTTTGGGCTTCTCTTTCTATCCTTGTATGGTCCTCTAGCATGGCAGCTCAGGATCGCTGGGCTTCTTTCATGGAGTCTCAGGGCTCCAAAAGTCCACACCCTGAGAAACTGAAGCCCTATTGCCTTTTATGACCCAGTCTGGAAATCCATGCAATGTCACTTTCTTCTATTTTCTGGAATGAAGCACTAGCCATCCCACAGTGAAGGAGAAGGTAACAAGACTGTTACTTTTCGATGAGAGAAAATATAAAGGAATTTGCTGCCATGTTTTAAGCCACCACAGTTGGGCAGGACTGGCATGGGGGAGATATTCGGGTGCCACGAAGCAGTGCTGGGGAGGTGGCTAGGAGCTCTGGTCTGCCCTCATGGTCCACCCTGCCATGGTTTTACATTTTGGTTTGTGGGAATCTGAACCACTCAGCACTCCCAAAGAGTAAAAATAGATGACCACGGACCCTTTCTGATTCTGAGGACAGAGCGGGGCATGCCTTGTCCTGACAGATCACTAGAATGAAAAGGCGGTGTCTTGAGAATCTGCTTGGCTTCCCTCTGAAATAACAATTCCTGACACTGTTCTAACTGCTACTTAATCCATAAAGTATCTACCCAGTTAATCCTCACAACAGCTCCGTGAGGTAGCCATGATCATGGTGCCCATTTTTCAGATGAAGTAACAGAGGCGCATGAGGCATAAAAAAAAATTCTTACTTAAGATCACCTACGTGGTACATGGTTGTTATGGGCTGAATTGTGTCGCCAAAATTTGTGTGTTTTAGTTCTAACCCCCAGTATCTCAGAATGTGAGTGAATTTGGAGATAGGGCCTTTAAAGAGATGATTAGGAGAAAGAGGTCATACGGGTGGGCCCTAATCCAATATGATTAGTGTCCCTGTAAGAAGAGATTAGGACACAGACATGCATCCAGGGAAGACTGCACGAAGACGCAGCAAGAAGATAAATGGTGATCTACAAGCCAACCTCAGAAGAAATCAACTCTGCCGGCACCTTGACCTCAGACTTCCAGCCTCCACGAGTGTGGGCAAATCGAGTTCTGTCGGTTAAGCCCCTTAGTCTGTGGTACTTTGTTCGGCAGCCCTGGCAAACTGATACATGGTGACACAGGAATCTGAACCTACGTATCCTGACTCTGGTCTACGTTCCCTCCTATTCTACTCCTGGGTCTGGAAAGTGGGGGTCTCCATCAGTGATCCTCTTCCCCAATTTCCCCCATCACTAGTAATCAATGTGGCTTAAGACAGGCTGCTTAGTTTAGAGGTTTAGTTTAGAGCTGCTTAGAGGACATCCTCTCCTGCTCCGTGGAAATGGTAGAAGGGCAATTCAAAGCGAGGGGGGAAAAAAAAACCCACTTGAAAGGAGATTATTTAAAATAGGATGAGGGGAGTTTTAAAGCTCACTGGGATGTGGCTTGGAAGTTGGAGATCAAAAAGAGCCCCTCAGAGCGTCCCTGAATTCATTACCCTGCAGTTATATAACATGCAGCCCTGGCTGAACCAGGCACCAGAAATTCCTGCTGGGACACCCCTGCTCTTTTTTTAAGGCTCTCTTTTTACAGTTGCTGCTGTGACAGACAAGAAGTATCTGGGGCTGGTAGTGGATGCTGAGAGTATGTGGAGGGACCTCAGAACTGCCCTCCAACACTCAAGTCTTGGTTTCACCACTGTTCATCCTCCCAGACATGCCCTGAAACAAATTTTGTGGTTGATGTCCCATGTGAGTCTTCCATGTGAGAAGAAAAGGCCCCCAATGCCAAGGTCAGCTTCATTGGACATCTCAAAGCCCTGCTGCTTCAAGCCTGGGAGGCTGCTTCTGTTCTTCACTGGCCGATGACAGAGGGCGGTGGGAAGAAGGGCCTGGATATATGTCCATGGCTGCCACAGTCCTGGGTGCTTGTTGTCCAACATCTCTGGGTAATACTTCCAAGTGCTCGGGGGTGTATTTTCTGCTTAACTACTGGGGGTGGGGGGCATAAATGCCTTGGCACAGAACCCGCCAGGCACTCTCCATGACCCAGTCTAGATTCTCACACCTCATCGGAGTCTGGAGTCCAGATGAAGGACTGCGTCAGCTCCAGATGAGCCTGATGAAGTCAGTTTCATTTGGAGCTTTGGACTATAAGCTCTGAAGGCTGGGGCCGTGTCCATCTGACCTGGCATGCAATGCTCAGCATGGTGTCTGGCAGGCCGTACGTTCCACTGAAATGTAAGCCCATGAGGACACAGGCTTCACTGGCCTTATTCGTGATAAGTAGGCACCCAATCAATACTGAAAGAGTGAGTGACAGGCCCACAGATCTCCTGTCCAAGGGGGGAAAACTCGGGGCATCTGCAGAGGTGGTTTGCTTCTTTCCCTCTTCCTCCTCCTCGAAGAGGCTCTGGGGGGAGTTCTCAGCTGTATGAGCAGCACCTTGGACTGAGCCCGGCTTGGGCTCTTGGCTAAAGAGGACATCAAGAGGAGTGTGATGCCGGCAAGGAGTGGATGTCCTTACAGATGTGGCTCAACATCAATTGATCACAATTCTTAAGTGACTCCTAGGCCTTCCAGTGCCCGCTGGATAATCAGACACTCTCTGGGACCCACTTCCTTGGGGGTGATTTGAACACAGAAGTTTCCTTTCAATAGCTCAGATGTCCACTGTTTAGGTGGCCTTGGCATTGGTGGGCAGGTCTAGGCCAGCTGTCTCAGGATGGACAGAAGGCCTGGGAACTGGAAGGTCCGAGCACTTGCTAAAATGTGACCAAGAACTTACCCTACTTCTGCAACACACTGTCCCTGACCGGGTGCATGTGAATGCTCAGAGGTCCTGGACAGTTCTGCTGGAACACAGGTGGTAAGCATGGAGAGGTGACACTCAAGCCCCCGTCAGGGAGGGACTTGCTGCCCAGCCGCAGGGAAGTGGACACAGGGTGGCCTCCAGCTGTCAGCTCCCCGGGCTGACTCTGCAGTTTGAAGGCACATGCCTTCTGGGTGGCACTCATCCACTGACCGAGAGAGGCAGTGGCACATAGGCTAGCAAGTTTTGGCCCAGTGTGGGCCGTATTTGTGTCAGAACTCTTGCTGAGGCCTTGGGGAGCCTGTGTCACAGCCTGATGTCAACTTCCTCCCTCTTCCCTTCACAGGTGTTAATCCCTAAAAACATCTTGCACACGAAACTCTGCTTCAGTGTCTGCTTGCAAAAAAACCCAATCGGTGGCAGCACGTAATTAATTCATTCAAAATGTCTAGGCTCTGATTGAATTGGCCCTGGTTTTAAAATAGGACAAAAATGAAACAGAAGCCAAACTGAATGAACAACAAGAAAACCGACTGGAAAAGGAATTAAACCATTTGGTGGGAATGATCTTCTATCCCATAAAGGTCGGTGTGGGATGAAGCTAAATACTTCATAGTCAGTGAAATTAAAGCTTAAAAGATTACAGCTTTAAAAAGGGGATCATGGCTTGGATGATGAGCAAACACAGAAGATTCACTAATCGAAACACACACGCGTACACACACACACACACACACACCACCACCACCACTACCACCACCAGCAAGTTTCAATTTGGGTTGTTAGATGCTAACCCAGTGGCTCATCTGATCTTTCCTGAACACTCCTGCTGACTCAGCCCCACTACTCATGATCAGTCTTTATGTTCTTAGCAAAGTTATCCAAGTCAGGGATCTATATGGGTCAACAGAAGCAAGGTCACAGGCAGCCGCAGAGTTGGTGGCATTTTAATCAGAATCCACATGTTATCCAGAGGGGCCTCAGAGCGTGACTGCACTTCTCTGATTCTACAGTTTGCACTGGGTCTTCGGTTAATAAGAGCCTGCTGTGTACTATGTACTGTATGGGGCCTGGAAGTATAAGCGATAATGCTTGCTCTCCCAGTGCCCACAGCCAGCCTGGTGACCCAGAATACCATATGCAAAGTGGGTAAGATAAGCAGAATGGGATCAAGAGCAAGGCTTTGTGGTAAATACCAACGTGTGCATGAAGGAGCGTTGACTTGCCTTTAGTGCTGAGAGAAAGCTGCCCAGGAGAGGAGGGACTTGGGCCAAGCCCTGCAGGAAGGGCCTTCTAGGAGAAAGATACTTCATGGGCAGAAGCATACTGGTAAGTCATTTTTACTGCATATTTACTATACACCTGGTGTCATTCTAGGTACTTTACATGTATTAGTTCATGCAACTATTACAACAACCCCACAAGGTAAAAGCTATTATTATTAATCCACCTTACAGACAAGGAAACTGAGGCACATCAAATTTGCTCAATGTCAGGGAGCAGGTGGTAGAAATGGATTCAGTCCCCACAGTGTGATTCCAAATTCCAAGCCTTTAATCATACTCTCAATCTTTTCAAGATGCTCACCCTTACAGTTCTATAGAAATGGCAAGGAATACAAAAGCCCATTTTGCTTGACTGCAGACCCCAGTGGGGGTTACTGGACTCAAGGATGCAGACAGTATGGGTTGTAGGAGTGTCTTACAGAGCAGTCTACATTCTGGATTTAAGTCTAAATCATAAGAGAGTTTGGCTGTTAGAGAGACCTCAAGTCAAAGTCACGAGCAGGAGGAGTCCCAGGTCTACCAGAATTACTTAGTATCCCGGGGAGAAGCCTGTGGGAAGCATTTCCCTTGCCTAAATGCAGTGATGGATTTCAGAACACAGCAGCCAGGGCAGTCAATCAATTACTTTCTTGCAGTTGGGAACCTGAGAGGCACATTCTCAAGGCTGTCACCAACCCAAAGATGATCAACACTCATGGTGGGCGGCGTTGGGCCACCTGCTCCAGCCCTGTTCTCATCAGCGTTCATATCTATGAGTTGGAGGAAGACCAATCTTCCCTGGAAACTTACCAGAAATGAATTGCCTCCACCCTCATCACACTATTGAAATTGCTTATCAGATCTGTGGACACACACACCTGGGAGACAGGGAAAGCACTGCGAGAGAGAATCACAATTTAAAAAGATGTCAGTAGCCCATGCCAAGATAAACAAGGGTGGTGTGGGAGGAATGGATGTAAGGACTTTCATACCTAAATATAGGACAGGGTGGTGCATGGGAAAAATACCTAGAGCTCAAAAGTTCTCATGAGACAAGAAAGACAGCCAACTCCCATACAGAGCAACATGGTCTCCAGCTACCTGAAGGGGCATTTTACATGAGCAGGAAGTGGTCTCTTCCTGTGCTCAGCACTGGTTACTACTTATTACACACTTAGTGAACAGCATCCCGCAGGTCTGGATCCACTCTGGGGTGGAGATGTTGACCATGGGTGAACATCCCGAGGAGGGGCAGGTATCTTGAGGCCAAGTTCCAGAAGAGCAGCTGGGAGAACTGAGAAAGACAGGGAGGAATTCCCATTCTGAACGGAAGCCTGAGGGTCCATCTGAGACCTGGCTTCCATTACCGACTAAGCAGGAAAGAGATCTATTTTGTTTCGGCAGATGAGGCAGAAATTGCACATTGCAGGGAGGGACATTTGAGCTTAATACCATAAGGAAGCAATCTTCCAAAAATTCATATAAGGAGCACTTTGCAAAATGGTAAACGCTGTATCACTGAATGACAAGTCATTGAGTATGTATGGACTCTTGATTGTGATGTCTGTTCTTCCGTCCACTGCCAAACAGATACCAAGCACTGTTTAGGCACTGCGGATATAGCAGGAAGCAACACTGATGAACCTGCCTGCCCCTGCGACACTTGCATCCCACGCAAGGAAGGTGTATAATAAGTAAATATACAGTAATAATATAGCATGTTAATGATGATATGAATTATGGAGAAAAATAAGGCAGAGAAAGGGGACTGAGGGTTCTGGGTGGGGACATGTGTGAACTTTTCAGCACGATGACCAAGTGAGATCTAATGAGAGGTGACAATTGAATAATACATGAGGGATGTGGGAGAGTGAGTGCATGGATGTCTGGGGCAGGGGTGTTCTTGAAGGGAGGAAGGGCAGGTGCAAGGGCAGGGGTGTGGGGTGTGTTTGTGAAACAGCAGGAAGGCCAGAGAGAACAGAGTGAGGGGCAAGTTCTAGGAGATGAGGTCAGAGGGCCCTGGAGGCTACTGTTTGGCTTTCATCCCATGTGACAAGACCCTAATGGAGGGCTTATGCTGAATGGTGATATGCTCCTCCTTAGACCTTCAAGTGTCATTCTGGCTGCTCTGTGGGGCACAGAGCTGGAGGGAATGAGGAAAAAAACAAGGAGGCCACCCAAGGGCCTACCCAGCAATTCTGAGGAGGGACAATGGTGGCTCGCCCAGGATGGCAGCTGGGGTGGTGGTGGTAAGAGGTAGTCAGATTCTGGATGCATTCTGCAGGAACATCCAAGAGGACTTCCTATAGTCTGGACATGGGTTATGGGGTCTGGAGTCAACCAAGGATCACTCCTAGGTTTCTTTCAGCCTCTGCTAAGATGGAGACACCATTAATTTATAAGACTGTGGGAAGAGCAGATTTGCGGGAAATCAGGAGTCCAAGTTTGAGCTGTCCCACAGGTGACTGGGGGTGGGGGTCTAGGATCATCAGCATGTGGATGGTATTTAAAGCCGCAAGCCTGGACGTGAGGGTGGAGAGACAAGAGAACTAGTCAGGTAATGGAGCGCTCCAGGTTTTTGTCCAGTGGGAAGAGGACAACAAATCAACCAAGGAGACAGAGGAGGATCAGCAGGGAGGTGAGCCAGGGCTGTGTGGAGTCCAGACACTGAGGAGAGAAAGTCTCTCCAGGAGTGAACAGCTTGCTGCTATTACAGCAAGTAAGAAGGTTATGAATCTGAATCAGCTTTAGATTTAGCTACTTGTAGGTCACTGTGACTTTGATGAGAGCAGTTACAGGGATGCGAAGGGGCACATGCCAGACTGAGGTGGAATCAAGAATCTATTCAAGGGATACTGTATGGGGAGAAAATCTGGACTGAGAAATGTCCCCTTTGAACCCTTGGATTCTAAATTCTTATCATTTTCATTTTGGATGAAGTTTTGGTTTGTGGAGGGCGGCTGAAGAGGAGTGAACTACCCCAATTCCCAAAGGTCAAAAAAGCTTTTGTAGAAGGTATGGTGTTGACCAAAGATGCAGCAGCAGTCAGGTAAATTTCCCCATGTCGCCCTGTTCCTCGAGTGGCTCTATGGCAACAATCATTTGTGTATTGGCCATTCTGCCCTGGGGGGTCCTGATGGAGATATCAGGAGTCCTAGGTGAGGCATCAGACTGATCACTGTTTTCAAAGAATCTCTGAACAGACTGCAACCACTTCCTTTCCTCTCTGTTCTAAGAGCCGGGTCAGTGATGGATTTAACCATACCTTAAAGATGGAAGAACAGGCAGAGGCACCTGGGTGGCTCAGTCAATTAAGTGTCTGACTTCGGCTCAGGTCATGATCTCACAGTTCGTGAGTTCAAGCCCCACTCTGTCAGCACAGAGCCCGCTTCAGATCCTCTGTCCTCCTCTCTCTCTGTCCCTCCCCTGCTTGTGTGCATGCTCTCTCTAAAAAATAAATAAATTTAGGGGCGCCTGGGTGGCGCAGTCGGTTAAGCGTCCGACTTCAGCCAGGTCACGATCTCGCGGTCCGTGAGTTCGAGCCCTGCGTCAGGCTCTGGGCTGATGGCTCAGAGCCTGGAGCCTGTTTCCGATTCTGTGTCTCCCTCTCTCTCTGCCCCTCCTCCGTTCATGCTCTGTCTCTCTCTGTCCCAAAAATAAATAAAAACGTTGAAAAAAAAATTAAAAAAATAAATAAATAAATTTAAAGAAAAAAAAAGATGGGGAAATACAGCAGTATAGAATCTTGCAGTGAAGACAGGCTGGCTAAGACTGGTCTTTTACCCTAAACTTGTCCACAAACCTATTGAATTTGTAGGGTTTCTGTGTGTTGACGAGACTGGCCCCAAAGGATTCCTTCTGAAAGGGAGCCACTTAAATTTAGAGCTGTCATATGTTCTAGTTCCCCCTTCCTCCTATCCGTCTTGAAAAAGGAATTTAGTATCTGTAACTAATTTCTTCCTCCCCGAGATCAGGAGAGAGGACCCAATCCTCTCTATGTTGTGCTTCTGTGATACGATGTGTGGAAGACACAGGTAATTTCCTGACCGTATCCCATCTACATCAACCATTTCCATGCACATAGGCTGGATTCCCAACTTCCAGCATCCCTGACTCTGCCAGAATATTCTTTCCTCTGCCTTCACATGGGCTAGGCTGCAAGTGCTGGGGAGTCACACCCCCAAGGAACAGCCCTCCACCAGTGACTAATGGGAGTTGGTGTGTATATACCCCCACCCTCTCATTGTTGGGGAAGAGCCCTGATGCCCTGACTTGCATGTTCCCCACCATCACCCAGTTTCCCCATGGGACTGAGTCCCAGATGTCTAGGGCAGTAACCTGCTTGGCAGCACACCAGAGGGTGCTTCCTTGTCTCCTTTGTCTGTCTCCCACTCTCCCACTCTACCAGTAGGGTTTCCTGGGGTCCAGTCCCAAATACGTTACTTGCTCTTGAATCTTTGTCTGAACATCTATTTCCAGGGAATACAAAACTGGATATGGGGAAAAGGTTCCAAGATCTGGTGTCCCCAGATTCTGTGTCATTCGCCCTCATCCAGGCGGCAAGGCGTGGCTTAGGGGATGTGGGTTAGAGCCATGAAAGAATGGTGTAGGTGCCCAATCCAGCTGTACCATTCTGTCTCTAGCCAGAGTCATCTCATCTTTAAAATGAGTGGGGTAGGCTAGCGCATCTCTAAGGTCATTTTCAGTATTCACGTTCCACATCTTGAAGAAGAGAGAGAGCAACTGGAAGATCCCAATGTATGTCTGCATAAGTGAAATAATATCCGGTTAAAAAAATAGAACAAAAAAACAAAAAGAAAAAAAAAAGAAAGGGGGAAAGAGGAGGACAATGGAGAGGAGGAGGAGGAAGAGGAAGGAGAGAAGAAAGAAGAAAGAAAGAATAAGAAAAAAGTACCAACTTCCAGGAAAAGCAACGGACTCCAGACAGCTCGTAAAGAAAACGAACAGTTTTTCACCTGAGTTCCCTGGTATGCAATCCAACACAGGCGTATTGACTCAGATGGATTCACAGTTCAAACCAAGATGAACAAGAGCTTGCTCAGTTTAATGGCAAACACCACAAAGTTCAGTTACTGTTATCTCTCCCACCAACTCACCACAATATAGAAACCCCAAAACCAAATGTTTTCTGATCTCCAAGTCCTTTTCCAGAGATAGAAACTTCTCCCATTACTTAAACATAATAAACATGGGGGAAGCCAGAAGACGAAAAGGATGACTTTGTGTAGACTACTTGAAATGAAAGTTGCAAAGTAAAAAGGCTGCGCTGAGATTTTATCTTGCAAAAATAAAATGCAGAAACCTGATGTTTCCCTCAAGATTTACATTCCAAGAGCAACCATGCCCTGCTTGCTATAATGAATGAGGGAGGAATCGAGTGTTGATTATTCCTTGGTGTAATCTCCCCATAACACAGTGGAAGACCATGAGATAACAATGCTCTTCCATGTTTATCTCCCCATAATCACAGAGAGAGCATGGGGGAAATATTCAAGGCTTTCGTCCGGTTTTCCAAGTCTCTAATGCTAGTCCTTCACTATTGGAGTCATTTTCTTTGGAAGGATATAGCACCTGTGTCTCCATCCTTGTCTTATGTTCTTCCTAGTTGTGAGATCTTTTGTGTGTGGGGTGTAAGCAATTCTCCAGCACATCAACTTCATGAGATTTGCATTTTTGTGTGACTATACACTGTCTAACAAATAGCCATAAACTGGACAAAAAGACCAATATAACAAGTGGAAAAAGAGGCTACTGTTGGGCAGGGAAGGGTTCATGAGGGAGGCTCGTTTTTTTCAAGTGCTCAATTGTGTGTTTTGACAGCTCTGCTTCCCTATGTAAACTGCTTAACAGCAGGGGCTCAGATAATGAATACTGTGCATAGATCAGTGAGGATCCCTGGTTCCATTATACATTATAGTTTCTTTGTCCACTTCAAGAATATCATTCTTTTTCTTTTTAAAAGCCTTATTGTTACATTGTGATTTTATAGAGACTATAAAAGCATTCCTGAAAAATAGAGCAAGTGTTGCTAATCTGCAAAGAAAAGTTACTTAGTTATGGTTCTTCATGGAAGCATGTGTGTGGACGTGAGACACCAACAAACAGCACACAGATATCAAAGGACCAGCTTTAACTTGGGTTGTAGAATAATGTATTGGGATCTTGAAAACAGTACAGTTCATCTGGCAGCTAATCATGTTGCCTTAATGGTGTATTTAAACCTCACACTGCTAATTAATAGACACGAGTTTATGTATCCTCCCTACACCCTCACCACCATAATACCATCTTCAAAGAAAGCAAAAACCAGAAAAATCCTTTTGGACAGGAAGGTATAGGAGTCTACTTGGGCTTATCATCTGCACACTTTGATAACAAAACTGAAAGAGGGCTACAGTTCAAAGAAGAGAAGATATGTCCCCCTGATGAAACCAGGGAAGGCTTCTTGTAAGAGTGGCAGCCTTGAAGAACAAAAATGACTTGCACTTTCAGAATTGGGAGATGGTGTGGAGTGAACAGAGAGAAGAAAGGAAGTTCAGCCAGAAGGAACAACACATATGAACACACTTGCCTAGAGGTAAGAGAATGAGGGAAAGACACAACAAGCTACAAATGTGGATAGAGAGACAGTCAGAAATGGGAAATTGCCACCAGGATGTGACCACACAAGACAGGCGTAACAGGCAAAAGATGATGGAGATTCAGAAAGTTTAGCCGATGTGAAAATGGACTTAAGGAAGAGAGGCTGAAGGGCAGAAGGACAGGGATAAGGGAACTCTGGAAGTCCAGATGACCAAGAGTGAAGTTCTGCACTGGATGGTGTCAAGTGACTTGAAAGGAAGGGACAGATACAAGAAATGCTGTGATGGAGGAATCAATCAGATTTGACAACAGGCTGGATGTGGAGTGTCTGCCACCTGAGGCTTAAAGTGTGAGACAGAACAGAAAGGGTGTGTACTCAATGAACTTGAAGAACTCAGATGAGATGGTGGGATGGTGAATTTTCTGTACCAACTTGACTGGACCATGGGGGTACCCAGATATTTGGTTACACATTACTTCCAGGCATGTCTGCCAGGGTGTATCTGGATGAGACTGCCCTCCCCAATGTGGGTGGGCCTCATACAATCTATTGAAGGCCTGAAGAGAATAAAGAAATGATTCTTTCTCTCTGCCTGTCTTTGGGCCAGGACACTTGTCTGCTGCCTTTCTACTTGGACTGGAACTTACACCAATGACTTTCATGGTTCTTAGGCCTTTGGACTCAGGGCTCCAGCTTGCTTTCCCACCCTGCAGATCTTGGGGCTTCTCAGCCTCCATAATCATGTGAATCTATTCCTTATAGTAAGTCACTTTATAGACATGTGACTGTGTGTGTGTGTGTGTGTGTGTGTGTGTGTGTGTGTGTGCGTGCATTGGGAAGTGGGGGTGGGATAAGGAGGTGAGTTGTATCTTATAGGTTCTCAAAGAGTACCTTTGAGTTGGTTCATCTTTCTGCTGGCTCCCTATAACTGTGTGGACCCACTCAACTTGTCCATCCCTCCTTCATGCCCACATGTCCAATCATTAATTCATGAAAGGGCCTGAGGGGCTGCAGTGGGGCAGGACTGACAGGTGAACCAGGTACAAAGCACAGTTTAGTCACACACCACGCACATACACACTGGAATGGCCAAAAGAGGCTGGACTCAATGCACCACAATAGGGTTCAGTTCACAGTCTGACAGTTACTAGCTGTGTGTGTGGACAAGCCACACCTTCTGAATATCAGCCCACCCATCTGCCCTGATCATTGTCCTGTGGTTCGTGACCTTCCCTGGCGTTCTTCTCTCTACATCCCCAGTCCTGCATTCCCTATGTCCCTCCAATCTCCCTCTTACACATGAGGGACACACAGATGCTCTCTATTTATATTTATGGACAGAGAAGAGGTTAGTTAGCATACTTCCTTGGGCTTTAAAACTTCACTGCTCAAAGTCAGATGAATAGCATTTGCAAACTAATAGTTCAGAGTCACATTTACGGAGAGGTTTTAGAGCTTCATTGGAGCTTGAAATCCATTATAAGAAATGTGTTTCTGCATTTCAGTACCAACCAATTTTTAAACACTCTGAGCTACAGAATAAAAAATAAAATCAATACCAACTGCCATTAATTCCACGGGCACTGCCTGAACCATTCCCAACCAGAATCATCTCTGCCGTAAGAAGCTCTGTTAAGTGACAGAAGTCCCCCTCCCCCATGCTGGAAGCCCTAAGCACTCAGCAGGTAGTAATTAGAACAAGACAAGTCCACACACATCAGTGAGCAGCATGTTCACGTGGAACCTAAGCAGGCAGCACACCCTCATCTGCACCGCAGAATAACTCTCAAGGGGAGGAGTCTGTTGAGCATGGAGCCCTGGGCATGATGTCAAGGGCCCACTTTATCTCAGGGACAGAAAGAAACGGGGGGTGGGGCTGGCTAGTTAGGCCAGCTCTCCTTTGCTGGGCCATTCACCATGGCCAAAGAGCAAGCCCAGTTGGGGGCATCAGGAGGCCCAAACTAAGGATGATTTCAGGCTTCAGGGACAACTACTGCCAGGCTAGGAATTCAAGCTGGGCATCAGAATGGCTTCAGAAAGTGGTCATAGCTGTTCAGAGCAAGAACAGGTGAGGGACAGCCTCTTCCTTTCACATCCCACTCTCACTGCTGCTTCCAGCCACCATTCAATGGAAGAGCTCGGAAGAAAAGCAGCCTCATAGGTAGAACTTCCTTTTTCTTTCCATAGCTATTAGGTTGTACCAGTTTTATTTTGGTGTGGCCAAGTTCAGTAGACTAATTCATGGGAAAACTGCAGCTCTGACAATTTAGTGGTTGTGAGTTGCTGGAGAAAATGATGAAAAAATCAGGTCCCTAAACAGAGTCTCCACAGGTGGATGTGAGAAAGCTTGTGCTGTAAAGGATATCTTTTCAAAATGAAGACAGCACGTGTTATGGTTCTGGATGAGCAAATCTGGTGATAATTCGAACAGTAGTCTGTGGAATTGGACCTGCATCTCTTAATGGCAGTCAACATAAATTGCTAAAAAATCCTAAGAATCATTTGACATCATTTTCAGAATCTCACATGTTACTATTTATTACATTGTAGCACCAAAGCTACATTTTACAGGAAGAAAGAAAGAAAGAAAGAAAGAAAGAAAGAAAGAAAGAAAGAAAGAAAGAAGAAAAGCAAAGAAAACAAAAGAGGAAAGGAAAGGAAAGGAAAGGAAAGGAAAGGAGAAAAGGGAAGGAAGGAAGGAAGGAAGGAAGGAAGGAAGGAAGGAAGGAAGGAAGGAAGGAAGGAAGGAAAAAAGGAAGGAAAGGGGAAAGGGAGGAAGGGAAGGAAGTGAGGGAGGAAGGAAGAAGTAAAGAAATGAAAAAAAGAAAAGATCTTTTTGGTGGAGAAAGCTTAGTAAAAGTTCTAATTGGAAGCAGACTATTTAGGCAGTGAATTTAAGTGATTTAAAAAATTATAGAGAAAAAAATAGAAATCAACACAGTGTGAAAGTCTAAACATCAGACAGATGTGGTTGAACAGGGTGAGTATGGAGGTTTAATTAAATCTGATCAGTGAAGTGCTTCATACAGATTGTGAAATTACCTCTTTGCTTGGTCTTTGACCATTCCACACTGCTTTGGGGCTCCCCAAATCTAGGACCACTGCAGGACTGAGATGAAGTCAATGCAGTCTGTTGCTTCTACCTGGTATTACTTGTCGGTCAAAAGTCAGATGCCACAGGCAGCTGTGCAGGGAGGTAGGAGCATAGACTATTCCATAGAACAGGTGTGGGCCTGAGTGCCTGTTCTGCCACCTCCTAGCAAGTCCCTGATATCTCTGAGCCTTTGTCATGGGTCAAATGGGGACAACTTTTTACCGTATTAGTTACCTACTGCTATGTAACAAACTTGCCCCAAACGAAGCAACTAAACATAATAAACAGTTATTACCTCACAGAGTTTTTGAGGGTTCGGAATTTGGAAATGGCTCAGCTGGGTCATTCTGGCTCAAGGTCTCACTAGGTTGCAGGAGAGATGTTAGTTGGGGCCAGTGTCATCTTATGACTTACAGGAGTGGAAGGAGCTGCTTCTAAAGTAGCTCAGTCATGGAGCGAGTAGGTTGGTGCTGTTGGCAGGAAGCCTCAGTTTCTCTCTCTCAACAGGGCTGCTTGAGTGTCCTCACAACATGGCTGCCTCTTTCCACAGAGCAAGTGATCCAAGAGAGAAAGTGAGGCAGAAGCTATGGTGCCCTTTCTGGCCAGCTTCAGAAGCCACACATATTGCCTTTTCCACAGTATACTATTGGCTACGTGGGTGATCCTTGTTCACTATGGGAGGGGAGCCAAGAGGCCTGAATACCAGGAAATGAGATGCCATCTTGGAGGCTTGCTACTGCATTTGTCAAGTATCTTCATTTTTCAAATTAGGGTAACGACACCGTAATGTTATTATCAGGAATAAACAAGAAAATGCACATGTAGTGCCTGGCTCTTAGTGAAGGCTGTCCCCTTTCACTAGGATTTAGGCCAACGATAGTCTGGGAGAGAATAATACTATGGGGTACACTCAGTTTAGGCACCACAGGGAGAGTCTAGGAAGTAGGGGAAACTGGGCCTGAGTAGAAATCTGACTAATTACAACCCAAAAGTAATACTTGAGAGTTGGCTCGATTTAAACTGTGAGAGGCCGTGAACAAAAGGGCCTCTCTGAAGACAGTCCCAATTTCAAATATTTCGATCCATTGTTCATAATAAACCACCAGACTGCCTAAGTGAATGCCAATACTTCAGTACCCGGATAACTTTCCGGTTTAACTCTTGCACCTGGAAGTGGCATAAACCAAGTGTCCCAATATGGGCTTGGGAGGGAGGGGAAATGGGCCCCTGAGTGGGGGAGGCAAACATCAAGGCTTGGGACTAGCTAATCAAGACGGTTCACGCGAATTTGAAGGATAAAAGGATTGGGAATATGACAAAGAGGAGAAGGTGGCTAAGGCTAATGGGTTGCGCACTCTTACAGGAATAGAACAAAAGCTGGTGAGAGCTGAGGGAGAGTAGGAGGGTCACTGGGGAAATTCCTCAGAGTCAGTGATTGGGGGTTTTGAGCCAGCATCCAAAGGCAGATGTCATGGGGACTCATACTTGGGTGGCTTTAGACATGCTGCCCATGTGGTATTAAGCTGGTTTTAGAACCATCTAACACCCTGACAGACCAAGATTAACATGAAGATTTCTGATCCTTTCCACTTTTTCTGACATCTCACCAGGGAAAATGCCCCCAAGGAATTCTCTACAACACTGTCCTGACTGCAACAAACCCCTCACCAGGGCCTTTAGGAGCCGGCCCTACCTCACTCCAGACTCTCCCCCACAGCTCCCTGATCTCCAGAAGCACTGGCTTCCTTTCTCCTCCCCCAACTTGCCCCTTTGCTCCCATTTCATGATCCTTGCATGGAAGTTCTCGCCTGGAATGTTCTAGGTGTTTACATGGCTCCTCCTTTGTACCAATCTTGCCACAGCCCCAAAGAGTCCTTTGTTTCCTGCAGCCTATGTGATGGTCCCATCCCACTCCTCACTCCCTGCTAGTCACCAAGGTGACCCTATTTTATTATCCTTGGAGCACTCCTATCTCAAACTACCTTGTTGGTTGATCATGTGCTTGTTTACCATCAGTCTCCCCTTGACTGGAATATAAGAAGCACAAGGGCACAGGGGCCTGTCCTGCCTTGCAGTCACTTCCCTAAGCACTAGAACTATTGCTCAGTGAAAGATCACTGATGGAGTAAGTGACTGGACTGCACTGCACTGGTGCTGTCCAGGGCCGCCCTTTGAGGGATAACGCAATTGGAGTGTCAGGCCTTCCTTGGAAATCCTTGCACAGATCTGGAATGGTGGGCATCACGCAGACCCAGAAATGACAGAGAAGGAGGCTCAGACGCTCTCATGTGCACCAGGCTCAGTGGGAACAGGGCACCAAGGACAGCTGCAGTCGGTACCCCAGGAATTCACAGCATTTTCTTGGGTTATGCACATATGTGGCTCCAAGGCTGGTGACAACACACCTAATGTCAGGATGAACAAACAATTTCATGAACGACAACCAAAGAACTGAAGGCAAAATGTGTCTGGAAACTCTGAAAGCTCCGGGACCCTTCTTTCTTCTGATGGGGAGAGGACTTTCCTTTCTAACAGTGGCTAAGTGGTTTGACACCAGTCAGCACCACCAGGCAAATGGGTATTCAGACCCCCAAAGGATCTGGTCACAAAGACAAAGTCAAGGGGCACCTGAGTGGTGTGGTTGGTTAAGTGTCCATCTGACTCTTGATTTTTGACTCAGGCCATTATCTCCTGGTTCGTGAGTTTGAACCCCACATCGGTTCTACACTGAGAGCACAGAGCCTACACTGAGAGCACAGAGCCTGCTTGGGATTCTCTCTCTCCCTGTCTCTCTGCCTCACCCCTATTCACACACACTATCTTTCTCTAAAAAGAAAAAAAAAAACTAAAAAAAAAAAAAACCACCCCATATACAAAGTCAATTCAAGACTATTTGTGGAGTCCATTAATTTCCATCTCTGGTGGAGCTTGCTTGACACGAGCATTAAAAGCCCACAAACAACCTCAGAAATACCCACTATGGACCACCCCCTTTCACACTGCTCTTTTCTTTGTAAAAGGAGAGAAATTAGGGTACCAAAGTGGGAAACATAAAAAGCCAGTATGCATCACCACCCCCCACTGAGTGACCTGGCTCAACAGCTGGGGACCTTCAGAGGGCAGATGCTATAGCTTGGCCAGGAGGGCTCGGACCAAAACCACATAGAATGTAGGGCCAGGATTCAGTAGGACTAGTGAAATCAGCCCCAATTCTGGCAAAATCAGAGCCAGAGACTTGATTACTTGTAAGGATCCTTTTGCTTCTAAATCTCTCTTGGGGTTCCCAGGGGGAGATGGCAGGGTTTGGCAGTTGTGGCTAGAGGCAAGGGGAAGCCAAGATGGCCAGAAGACGAACCTATCACCTGGGTAAAAGTCAGAGGTTTTCTGCCTCAATTTGGTTCACAACTTTGTGCAGACAACACTGAGGCTTCTCTCAGGAAGACTCCCGTGGGCCTTCAACCTGGGCCCTGGGCCTTCACAGGTGTTATAGGCAAATCCAAGCCATCCAATGGCTCCAAAACACCTGTGTTTCCAAAAAGGAAACCAGCATCTTCACCAGGAACATCCCTGTCCCTGAGCTTTGCCTCCCTGAGTCCAGTAAGAACCCACCTGGTGGACCCTCTCCACCTTTCCTCCTTTTTCCGAAATGCAGTGGACTCCCCTAAAAGAAAGACCATAGGCCAAGGGCAGAAAGGGCTGGGCCAACCAGTCAGGGGCAACTCTCATCAATGTGGGACATTGGAAGGGCAAGTCTTCTGCTGTTCTGTGCTGTGGAAGGTCACGGCACTGTAGCCATGGCAATAGAAAGGGCTCTGACATCCATTCCATGCCATGCCACGTTTCAATACCTGCCATAGAGCATGTACAAATGTAGCTCAGAAGAGTCTGTTTCTGAAGCAAGACATCATCTTGGTTTTCACTCACAGTCCTCTGAGGTTGTCCATCTCAGCACTTTCTATAAGAAGTTCTAAAACAGAAAGACTTCAAGGAAACCCCATTCATGTAGACACTTCTAGACCAGAGAGAAGAGCTATCTGACATTCTGGGAGGACCTCTCTCTTCAATCGTGAGATGTGTTTTTCTACGAGCTTCTACCATGAGAGACCTCCCTGTGTTGTTTTGCTCTGCTGGTTTTTGCTCTACTGTGATTAAGGATACAAATTCTAGAACAAGACTGCCTAGTTCCGAATCCCAACTCTGTTATTCCTGGATGTGTGTTCTGGGGCAAATTTCCCCACTTTCCTCTCTGGGCTCAATTTTCTCATCTGTAAAATGAGAAAAATAATAGCTATTCCATGGGGTTGATGGAAGGATTATCTGAGTTAATATAGACATAATTTTGTATTAATTCATATGAAGTCCCAGTAAACATGAGTTGTTCATACTAAAACTGTCTTTAATTGGAAATAAAAATAGAATGTAACTGGAAGCAGAAGAATGGTATATATTGTTAAAAAGCAAAAAAAGGAAATGAGGCAAAGACACTATGGGGAGCCTAGAACCCATATTTTTAGCAGCTATGTGTCACAGTGATCAGAGACAGAGCAAGGGAGTGGGAAAAAGAAGATTTACTGTATGATGACCAAGATCTTGACATGATGAAGGCCAGGGGTCTCATGCTATCTAATAACTGATCTAGCCCTGAGTCCCCCCACTGGGGACGACTGCATTCAGGATCCTAAATCTAATTTTCCATGCCCCAACTGCAGCCACAGTTTGACCTTGGGGAAAAAAATTCACAAACAAATAAAGCACACCCAAGCCATTTTCTTCCCCAATTTCCTGGAGAGTGGCTGCTCATGTATATCCACCATCAGGAAAGAGAGTTCTCCTCCCTGCCGTGTAAACAGAAGCTGCCCCTTGGTTGAGTCAGGGGGAGGGAAGCCCCAGGCCAACCTCTACTCCATCTTACTTTGCCTGTAAAAGACAGACATTTGGTACATGAGCTCTCCCGTTGCCCCAAATGGTCTGCACGCTATCTGGAAAGGTTAATGATATTTTTTTTATTTCTCACTTGAAGATTCAGGCTCAGGTCCAGTCTTAAGGTTTCCATTTAAATGCAGAGTGATATTTCCCTTGCAGGAAAGAGCAGATGGATCAGGAGGGCATAAATGTCTTACTTCACATAAATAAAAGGAGAGTGGTCTGGAATAGAAAAGGTTGGACTATAAAAGTGTTTTGCTATATTAAAAAAAAAAAGCAAAACAAAATCTACAGAATTTTCCTTGGTTGCTTCTCCATTTTCGAGTTGCAAACTGAGTCCTAGTGACTTCGCAAGTAATGACAGGGCTTGTCGGGAACTGAGAAGCTGGAATAAAGATGCCCCCACGGTAACGCAGCCTAGTATGATCTGATAAAATATCCCAGCTCTCTCTGGACCCAGGGAAGGTAGGGGAAAGGAAATGATAGAGAATATGGTAGGGATTTCAAAGGTCTTATCTGGCTTCACCACATGCAAGAGCGTGACTACCAGCAGTCTATGGAGCTCCCAGGTGTCAGCTGTAAATGCACAAAGACTGAGGTTGATATGAGATGGGCAATACTCAGTGTGTCACCGCATCTGAGGTCCTAGAAGGAGCTAATCAGGGCTTTCACCTCAAATGACCCCAAGAGGAATGGTGTCTCTGTAAGACAGCTGGGCTGGGCTGCTCAGGCTGGTTGAGAACGACTGTTAGTGGTGAAAGCTGCCCAGCAAAGTGGCTGGTGAATAACAGATGGCTGATCAGACTTCAAATTAAAAAAAAAATAAAATAAAATCTAACAATGCATTTTGGCCCCCTTACCAGGTTTCTGGACCTGACACACCAGGGTAGACTTTAGAATATATTAGAGGATAGGCTGGCTCTTCTCTGAAAACAAACCCTCCTCATTTCTCATGATTGATTTGGACCCATTTGTATCACCAGGACCCGTTTACATGGGTCACGGCAAAAGTCCCGAGTCTTCCATGATTTAGCTCATTCTGTCATCTCCATTTCCAATTTGTCAGCAAATCCTCTTGGTGCTGTCTCCAAAAATATTCTAAATCAAACAACCTCTTCTGATCATCATTACTGCCCCCAATTCAACTCACGCCTCACCACAGGCTGCCTAACTAGATTCCCTGCCACCGTCTTGTCTCCACAGGGTGCCTTTTTACTCAGGGTAGTTGGGACTAAATCTCCCAAATTACAAAATAGGTCATGTTACTCTATAGCTTACAATACTCCAATGGCTTCCCACCACAATCTGCTTCCACCAGAACTCTCACTCAGCCACACTCCGCCTTCACTAGGCTCCAAATGGGCCCTTTCTCTAACCCATGAACATGTCATGCTTTTTGCTGTCTGGACACCCACTACTCTTCCCCAGATTTCCATGGAGTTTGCCTTCATGATTTGGGGTGCTTTGACACGCTTTTCCTGACCGCCCGTCATCTACTATTCCAATGTACTTCCTTTAAGAACTTCTTGTTCTGTGCTATTACTTGATCATTTATTGGTTTTACATTCTCTTTGCCTGTGTTTCCCTACTGGCCTACGAGATCTAGAAAGGCAGGAACCTGTCCAATCTTGTCTACCTCTGTATGCCCTATGCCTGTACATAATAGGCAGTGAATGGAGCCAAGAATGGAAGTCTGCATAAAATCACTAATTAGATCTCACGACTTTGTCTCAAACCCTTCCCAGAGAATTTCTGCTGTTCCAATCCACTTTGTCTTTGAGGTACTTGGTGGCAAGTTGTGACATTCATCCCTGCATCCATCTATCCCCTGAACACCTGTCACAGAGTTCCTGAGTGTGTTTGTGCCAACTTATGTGACACATATATCCATACATCTGATCCATATATCCATCCTCCCCCTGCCCCATGTCCAGGGTGGTGTTATCAGTGAGTCACTTACCACAGATCGACTGAGTGCTTACCATATGCAGGGGGCACCCTCAGTACCTCAAATATAGTTGGAAATAGGTGGAACCAGGCTGGACCCTCAGGGAGCTCACACCACACACCATGATTCCCCACTGGCAGAAAAGTGCTTCCCTACGGTTCTGCAGCCTCTTCATGCATCTCATGGTTGCTCATGAGATGAGCATTCATGCATCTCATGCTTCATGCATCTCATGGGATGGTGGCAGTCACTGCATACACCTTTCCTGTTGCCCTTGGCATTGGTGTTTTCTTATTCTACCTTGTGAGGTTAGCAGGCCAGCCTTTTACACTGTCCCAGGGCAAGAGCTGTCCATCTGCTTGAATGGCATGTTCCTTTTGCTCAGAGAGACTCAATTGTTCAAAACAGTGCACAGAACCAGAATCTTCATTTCAGATGATGCCATTTTCTTCATGGAGTGGAACAGAGTAGTATTTTCTCACTCCATAAAATTATCAACACTTACAAAGGTGCTTTCCCTAGAAACCCCTTTCTAAATCCTTCTCTTCTCCCACCTACTCTCTGTGACCCTGACTTTGCTTTATTTTTCTTCCTAGCATTGACCACCACCTGGCATCATATGTCATCTCCTTATTTCACTACCACACCACCTAGGTACCTCAAACTCTATCACTCTATCTGTCCTCTATCTCATCTATCAACCTATTATCTTTGTTGGGTATTTAACATCCCCCAGCCCACTACTAGAATGTAATTTTTTCACTAGCATCTCTTCTGTGCCCAGACCAGTGCCTGGTACATACTAGGTACTCAGTAAACATTTGTTGCATCAATGAATGAAATTACTGCCCAAAGAAGGAATATAATAAACATTTCCTCCCACAACACAATCGATGGATTACTACCCTGACTTCAAATTCACAGATACGAATATGAATACGAAGAGACAAAACACCTTCAATTAACATCGTTGTGCAGACAAGCTTGGGATTTTAAGTACTGGGTATTCTTGGCATCTGGGACTGGCAATGGCTCATGCCATGGACACACTGGCCACAGCTCCCTGGAACCAAAGCGTAAAATCTGTTCTGTTCTGTCATAGCTCATGCAATGCCCTCTGTATATGTGTGTGGGGGGGAGGGGTGGGGAGAGGAGGTGACAAGAGCTAAGACCAGGGAGGACTCTGATGGCCACCTGGCAGAAGGCCTTCTTTGCCCTGCTGCAGATATGCTTTCATGACTTGGTAACATTGTGTTTTCTTTTATCACGGGAAGCTTTCCAGCAACTTTCTGCCTGGGGTGGAATTAGAAGGCCATGATTAGAATTCTTCACCTCCCCTAGTGCTGTCTGCAGGCTCTGGCTATGAATAAAGGGCAAGTGTCTTTAAGGGGGTCTCTGTGCCAAGTGCCGGGGTGCCTGGGCCCCCCTGGAGCTTTCATGGAGCCCAAGTGTGGGTGTACAGACCCAAGATGCTGGAGTCTGCCAGAAGAATATAAGCTCAGCAGACACCACATACACATTACATGTGGGGGTGAGGGAGCATGTGAGGGTCCCTTGAGGGCTAGTGTGGATGGCTGTAATATGGAGGGAGGGTGAGGCTCAGGCTAAATCTGCTCTATGAGCTGGGTCAGAGAGACACCTAGTCACTTCGGTGCTGCTGCCTGGACCCCTGCAGCCCTAAAAGCCTCTCAAATTACTGGTTCTGTGACGGACATTGCCTAGCCTCTCAGAGCCTCAGTTTCCTCTTTTCTAAAAACAGTGTCCTTGGGACAGGGTTGTTGTGAGGATGAAGGGTGTTACTATAGGCAAAGTGGTGAGAACAGTGCCTGACACAGAGTAAGGACTAAAGAGAAATACTACCTAAAACAAGCATCTGCCTGTCAGACAGACTTTTGTCTTCCCTGCATTCATCCTCAGTCAACCCCAGGTTCAGCTGCTGGTTGGGAAAAGGACCTATAAACTGTCTGCTCACAGTTTATATCTCTTTCTGTGATGTCACTAAGGGGTAGCCTGCTCTGGTTCAATGTGGCACCAGCCCACAGGGTAGATTCCTGCTAAGAGCCCCACGTGTCCACCCCAGGAAGCAGTGTGGGGGACGTCGTATCCACTTGGGCATGAGCATGAAAAGAAATGTTATTTGTGCCTAAAAGATGGACTCTCTTCATGGGGTGGTACCCAGCTGTGATGGCTGTAAGGTTCTGGTCTCCTTGTAAGTTGAAAGTCTTTGCCAACACTGAGAACAGTCCTCCCAAGGATGTAACCGGCAACCTGAAACCCCATCCCCTTTGCTCACTTTCAAGGAGCTACGTGAGACTTAATTACATGAGAGGAATGTTCAGCCCCGGCTACCAGAGACTCTCGTTTTCCTCCTCACATTTCTGGAATGATGTGTCTCAGATCTCAGTGACTGCTATGCACAGTCAGGCTGGATGAAGGGAGGTGACCTCGGCATTTTTTGCCACACACCCAAGGAGTACTGTTTCTGAGTACATCTCTTGTAAACCCACATGGAAGCAACAAAATAAAATATTGCCATGATCACTTTAAATCATGTCTAATGGCCTTACTCTCTGTTGATTTGGAAATGGAAATGAATTGGACAGAACGACTCAGAGGGGAAGTCGAATGAGATGGTTAGAGGGTCCAGTGACAGAAGTGACGGTGACAGAAGAGGACAAAAACTCCAATCAAAAAATTGGGCAAAGATTTGAACAAAGTCCCCATCAAAGAAGATACTGGATGGCAAGTAAGCATGTGAAAAGATGCCCAACACCGTGACTCATCAGGAAGATGCAAATTAAAGCCAACCACACTCACTAGAATGGCTAAAACTGAAATAAAGCAAAACCAGCAACACCAAGTGCTGGTGACAATAAGGAGCATTTGGAGTCTCACATACTGCGGGGAATACAAAATGGTGCAGTCACTCTGAAAAACTGCTGGCACTTTCTTACAAACATACTCACCACACAACCCAGCAATCCCACAACTAAGTGATCTGCCTGAAAGGAATGTGTTCACACAAAGACCCGTGATGGTCTCTGTTCACAACACAGAGACCTGTGTTCACACACAAAGACCTGTGATGGGCCTGGGCATTTTATCATTTGTGCTACACCAGGGGAAAGCAACCACTGACACAGGCTTTGTGCAGGAGACATTTATCTGCTTTGTATGATAATCAGGGTCCAAAAGCTATGTATTTGGGGTGGAAATCATCACATTCTTAGCTCTGGGGAGAAGAAGAAAATGGGTGTGTGGTTCTTGATTAACCTAAGCCAACTGGTTACTCTAGTTCCTTTGCCACAGTGGCTGGCTCAGGGATGCTCAGGTGACCCAAGATGGCCCAATCAGATTTTTGCTTGATCGTGCCAGGTGGAGGATGAGAGGTAGGGTGGCGGGGGAGATGTTCTCTTTCTCTCCCTGTCAATGTGGTGTGTGTATGTGAGTTGTGAAACTGCTATAGTCCTCTGCCATGAAGGATAGTCTGATGAAGGAGTCAGAGAAGGTTAGTGATAAGAGAATCACAGAAAATGGGCTGGAGCCCTGAGACTACAATGCCTGATGTCCATTTTCCTCTGTATTTTTTAGAGACACCAATAAATTCCCTTCATTTAATAGAGCAGTTAGAGGTGCTTTGTTGTGGTTGTTGTTGTTACCTGAAACTGAAAGCCTCTTAACTCAGCTAAATGTGGGTCCAAGAATAGATCTGACTTCAGGAGGACATTGCAAGGAAGCAGAACAAGCCAGAGACAGGTGTTGTAAGCCCAAGTCAAAGCTAACAAAGAGATCTGGGTTGAGGATGCAGAGGCCATCCAGATGGAGCAGTGCAGAGCTGGGTGGGTAATATTAATGGAACTCTAGGTCAGGAACAAGTGTGTGTCAAGGGAAGATTATTACCCGCCCTTGAAGGGAAAGTGGGGAATGGCCAGGGAAAAGAAATGGCCAAGAGACAGTGAGGGCAGCCAGTTACAGGACTGGGGCATCAAGGGGGGGACAGTTCATGCCGCCTGGGCCAACTGCCCAGTGAAGGCTGCCTCTTGCCCAAGGCCAACCTCGGTCTGAGATGTGAGCTGAGCTGAGCCTGCAGGTGGGGTGCAAGCAGGCACATCTGCTCTTCTGATTTCAGCTGGTCTCAACTAGGGCTGAGGATGTCTTCTAGCAAGCTCTTCCTGAGGCAGGTGGCCAGCAGGTGCCACTGGAAGAAACTCCTATTTTACTGGAATGTGATAGATCCAGTGACTGCTCCAGACAGACCTGACCCTACTTGTGGTGACTCCCGCCCCACAAATTTTCCTCTCCTACTCACTGAATCAAATATTAAAGCATCCTACCTTCAGGGGAGGCCTTCACCAGCACCCTCGAGTACTCCGTGGACTACTCATTCTCCCTCGTGCACTTTCATCTCCCTTTCTAGGGTAAATGACAGACCTCCAGCCCCTGTTTTCAGGAATGTGTGTGTGTGTGTGTGTGTGTGTAGGGGGGTTTCAGCCTCAGTCCCCCAGCCCTGAGTCCCTGTTCTCAGTCCCCCAGCCTCTTGGGGAATCAGAACTGGAACATGATAAGATGTGTCGGGTTTTGTCTAGAGAACAATAAGCTAAAAACTAAGGTGCCCAGGGTAAACCAGGGTGGTCTGTGGGCTTTTCACTGTGTTTATTAGCTAGAATCCTCTGTTTTGTGAAAGTGAAAGTCAGGCGGTAGATGATGCCATCTGATTATAAGAGAAGCTTCTAGCTGAGTACTGGTTGGGCTCACCCATCCTGGACCATCACCATTGTGCTGACAGGTCCATTCTTTGCATTGCCCCCAGCTCCTACACTCCACACTTCTAAAGAACACATAAATGCTAGAAATCATCATAATAATGCAATAACAACATCTGGGAGTTTTAAGTCCTAGGCTCCCCATGAAGAGAGAGAATGGATTTTACAGGCAGCAGATCTGGGCTCCAACCACACTTCACCACCTCAAGGTAGCCTCTCCTGTACCTGGGTACCTGCTTCCTTGCTGTAAATGAGGACAATACAGTCTTTAAATGTCACAGGTGTATTTCTACGAATATTTATAAGGCACATTGTAGTGCCTGCATGCTTAAAAAATGATGGCTGGGATTGGTTTCTTTTCTTTTTGATAAACAGTTTCGATCTGGGTTTTTAATTTTTTTTTCCATTTCTGTGCTGAAATTACCCATCCATTCATTTATTTTTCCCATCTGTCCCCATTTAAGATAGATGTTTTAAATTCTTTTCTACTAATTCTTGTATCTGTATCATCTGTGGCTTGTTTCTGCTGCTGCTTTCCGTGGTTATGAGCCCTATTCCTGCCTCCTCACAGGCTTTGGATTTTATTATTGCATCCTGGAAATTATATACAGAAGAAGGGTGAGAACTGAAGAATACTACTGATGTTTCCCCTCCCAGAAATTTCATGTCTGCTCTCACTGGTAAGCTAAAACAAGGAGGTGATTATTCAGATCTCATTTGATGGGGACTGAGCGGTGGGCCACCTGTGGTCTGCCCTACCTCCCACCCCCAGCTTCTGAAGGAAGGGCTAGTCTCCTAGTTCTCAGGGTTGGATTTGGGATTCCTTGATTTTGGGTATTGGGAGAATGTGAGAGACGGTGAAGACAGGATGGTTTCTTTCTGCTTCTCAGTCCTGCCTTCACTTCTGTTTTCCCAGAAAATTTGGAGTGGGGTGGAGAGGACCAGTGTCCTCCGTCGAGCAAATTATTATTGTTTGTGACAGTCTTCGTATGTGACAAACTCCAGGACATCCCAGCTGTCTCCGGCACTGCCAGTAGCTCAGTTGGCTTATCTCCACCCGGCAAAGTTCTGGATCTTCACAGCCGTCTGTCCTCCCTGCATCCAGACCTGCCAGGACTCAGCTCCCTTACAAAGGGCTCCTCTCTCTGGAAAACAGTTCATCAAGTCTCTCCTGCCTCCATTATTCTCTGATATCCTATATACAAGTATGATTTTTGTATTATCCAGACTGCTTTTTGGTGTTCCCATGGGAGCTAAGGCCTTCTGTGTCCTAACTGGAAGCAGCAAGTACCTAGAATGGTAGTTGTTATTTTTAACACTAGAGGAAATTCCCTAAATGCAGGATGTCCTGGCCTTGAACTCTTAATAGTCAGCCTAATGCTAAAGCTTGTGTTTCATCCAGGGGAGCTGAGAATGAGACCCTGCAGGTGGTTTATTTTTAAAGGCTTAGTCAAGTTTGTAGCAAATGCTTTATGAGTTCACTCCTGTCTCCCTACTTTTACCATTTTGGGTCCTTCTAGGGCCCAGCCTCTAGGCCTCTTACCTTGGGGGTTCTCCCTGGGCTCCAAAGTCCATCCTGCCCATGTCCAGCAGGAGCAGTCTTTACCAACGATTGGCGGAGGTTGGTGGATAAATGCCCCAGCTCCCTCCCCCCTTGGGTTGGATACCTCAGGGACCTGTGTTCTATACAGTCATCCATTCCCCCAGAAGTAAATCCCAGCTGCTCACAGTGGTAACTTACTTGGTAACACACTTTCCTTGGCTACTTTGTCTTCTTGGTCTCACTTCCTCCTGTCTGGCATGTCCTGGGATCCCCTTTCAGATAAACTACCTGCCTTTGAATCACTGCTCAGATTCTCCTGCAGAAATCCAACTGAAGGCAAGTGTCAAGTCAAATGTGCAACCTCTGGGTGCTGCTCGGGTTTGCGTGTAGGGCCAGCATGGACAGGGCGTTAACAGAGAAAGGTGAAATCAGCGAAGGTTAGATGGACCTCGCCGGAGAACAGCAGGCACACTTCGAGAATACAAGGAGGGCTGATGCTGGAATTCTTTATTATAAACCGGAGCCATGTGCCAGCCTGGAATAACCGGAATATGAGCGTCCTAATTTGGGATGCACTTAAACTGTTTACTCTCTGTGGTTTTGTCTTTAAAGCCTAACATGCTCCGGATGGTGGATTTAAATTCATAAGTACATTGTTTCACAAAACTGGCATGAAGTTCTTGCAACACAATATGCAAAATGCATTAGTATGTTGCATCCAGAGCTTAGTGTTCTCGCTCTTATTATGTTTTGTTTTTAAATAAAGAAAACTTGTAGGACCACAGCCCTGTAAATGTCTTGTGGGGATGCCAACAACCGCTCTATAAACCACTCTCGCAGAAGCAATTTTCCTCTTGTCCCACAAAACTCCCAAAAGCACCTTAGGCGAACACCAAAGCACTGGGTATGTTTGCAAACTGCAAATACGGCAGACATTTAATTACATCGAATTCATCAGAACCCTAATTGAGACAGGAACTCAAACCTTACTGCTTAATTACTTGGATTTCAGAGGAGTAACAGACTTGGTCATGAGCAGCCCTTCAGGCCGGAATACATTAGAGAGAGGCCCACGGGCACTGGCGGGGAGTTCTCCCAGCCAAATGAAAGTGTGGAGCCACATAAATAACCATGCTAAGTGAGACCCATGACTGGATTTATTAATCAGTTCAATCCCCAATATCCAGCCCTTGCTGTAATGTTCCGCTGCACTGGCTGCATCACCTGGGAATGTTTGTTTCTCAATATGTAAGGGAATGTTCATTTCTCACAGTTTTTCTTTCCCTCCCGCTGATCAGACAGCACAGAGACGAGGACCAGTCCTCTGAGATCGTTTTTTGATCAACATCTCTTCATTTTGGTTTTCGTGTAGAAGACCTTCTCCTTGACCTTCCCTTCCTTCCCTACCTGGTATCCCATGGCTGTTCCACTAGTTAGTTGATCCCATCAACTTCTCAGTCAAATTACCACAGTGACGTAAGGTGGGATTTGGAGGTGAGGACCTCATGGCTCTTCTGAGAGCTGATAATGGTGTCTTTTATTGAGCATTTACCATGTGGGCCGACTCCTGCTTAATGATAAACATGTTAACGTTTCATCCTTATGGTGATGCTAGGTGGTAGGTGGGCTTACACCCACCCGCTCCATAGATTTGAAAACAGGCTCAGAGGAGCGATAAAGTCTCTTCTCCAAGATTTCACAGCCAGCAAATGGCAGCGTCAGGATTCAAACCCTGGCCAGTCCTGTTCCTGGGCCCACGTTCTTTCTAAAACAGAATACTTCTCCCTCTGCAAAGACTTCAGGGACTCCACAAACTCCTGAGGAAGAGAGGTGGATTGTCTCGGCAACCTCCAAGTGGGCAGGAGACAAGAAAAAGCAGAAGGAGGTGCCAGCACCCAGAATCATCCTGTGGGCTACAAGGTTGTGGTGGGTTCTTCTCTCCATGATGGTGCAGGGCTGTGAGACGAGCTTGGCAAAGACCTTCCAGAGGGAGTAAAGCGACTGATACCGGCACATGCTAAAGTTCAGGAAGCAATCTGCCTTCCAAGCAGGCATCCTCACCAAGCCAGTGATTAACTGCATTGCTAATAAATTATGAATACAAGTGAATCCAAGCCACTTCATATGTAATTAGTTGCATGGCATTTACTAGATACTTCCTAGTCACTTGTTTCATTTCTTTACATTGCTTCTCCCCCTTTGGGCTTGCCTTTCCATCAGGCGGCAGGTACAAATGACTAATGAACTAATGACAACACGAATAACGGCCAGCCTAATGATCATACTGCTAATGGTGACAATGCTAATTAAGAGAGTGTGAATGGCAACAGCTTCTTCTGCAGGATGTGACTATTCATCTCCGGAGGGCAACAAGAAGACGGCGGACACAGACGAGATCCAGGGAAGTGCAAACAGCACTGAAGGCGTGGATGGAGACTCGTTTTTTTTGTTTTGTTTTGGGTGATTTTTTTTTTTTTTTGCACTAACTATATTTATAAGAGGTCTAAAAAGCATCAGATTGTGGGTCCACAGAATCTAAGGTCAGACATGATGGATCAAAAGGGTGAGAAAAAAGAACATGTCAGCCTATCGAGTTGGGGAGAGCTCAATCACCACGTGTGGACACAGCTGTCCAGGAGCTCCAGAAGTACCCTTCACTTGGGGCTCTGGAGCTAATTCCTGATGAGATCGACGTGTCCCTCTGCCTGTCACCCACAAGCAGCAAGCCCACTAGGCAACCCGGACAAATCACTGGCATGAAATGACAGCAGTTAGAAACAGGCAGTGGAGAACAGCAATGCTGTGCCATGGGCCTCCTGCAGAGGCTCTCCAGTCTGCATTAGAGAGATGGGCAGGGTGGGAGCCCCTGGCCGTCTGACTAGACAACAGAGGGGCCTTAAAAAGGGTGTGAAAGAAGGTTCAAAGGAGTGTTCCTTAGCCCTTCAAACCAGCCCACCACCTCCAGTAGAGCCTGTGGCCCCCACAGTGAGGCAGCTGGTTAGCATCACCAAGCTCCTCAATATTGCAAGCAGAGTGCTGTCAATGGGCTTCTCGAAGGTGCTTTTCCTAGAAGATGTTTAAAGTGTGTTTGGGCAGAGCTCAGGATCGTGCTGTTCCTGAACAAAATTCCTAGGAGGGAACTAGGACAGCGAAGCTGGCAGACCCTTGGGAGCTGTGGCACTGTCCCAACTGCCAGAGAGCCTCGCACTTGGCTGACTTCTTGGGTGTCTTCCCAAGGCTTTCCAAAACAGATACCAGACCCCATGACACTCCCTGGAGTGGAACAGTCTCCAAAGATAAAATGCAGGCATGCAAAGCCCCTTGTGACGCCAAAAGCAAGCTAAGTCAACATGTAAATAAACTGTTTGATGGCTATAGCAAAACTGTCCTATGCTGTGATGACAGCAAATGGTTTTAGCAGAAAAAAAACTATCATTTCCCGTCTCTGTCTCTCTCTCTCCCTTCCCCCACTCTTATTTACTCTATTGCCATGGAGTCAAAGCCATATCTTAAATTGTTTTAGGTCATTCCAGTTCAGATCGTGACATTCAAAATGAGTTTGACACGTTCAGATTTGTAGCCTGCACCTTCAGGCTAGTTAATTACTTATGTGGATCTGGGTGCTCTCTACTCCATCAACATGGAGACCAAATAATGGTGCCAGACACTTTCCAGTTCAAGTTGGGCCAGCCTCCTGGCATGAGACCCAACGTTACTGCTGCCCGAGACCACTGGCCCGTGTTGGTGGTGCTCCAGCAAGACAGGCCCGTGCCTCGCCTCCCGTGCTGTCCCCTCCAACCCCATGCCACCTTCTGCTGTCAGTCTTACCTGCCCAGCAAAGAGCCCGCAGACACCAATGATGCACAGGATATTGAACACTGCAGAGCCCACGATGGTCCCAACTCCCACGTCACCCTTGGTGATGAAGACCCCTGAAAGAGACCTGATGTCAGCCTGGCTGTTGTGGCTGGTTCAATTCTGACGTGGGTGTGGGAGAGTTTTCAGAAGTGCTAGACTGTTCTCAGGGTCCACAGAAAATAGCCAAGGGGGGGAGAGAGTTTTAAAATCTGCATTAGGGACTCTTCCACAGGCCCATTGCCACAGGATCTGGGACACCTTCATGCAAAGTGAAAGCATCACTTCAAAAAAATAACAGCAAACACAGTAGGTGGGAAGGGGGTGTTCTGCTCCTTGGGGTCTTGAGATTCTTATCTCTTATTAGCCAACCCACTGGAAGGCTGTCTGTCCCCACAGCCCTTGTCCTTAAGAGAAGGCAGGGCTTAGATGTCCCTGGGTCATCACCTACCTATGACGGATGTGAACAGTTCTGGGGCCGAACTCCCTGCTGCCATGAACGTGGCTCCAGCTACATCTTCACTGAGGTGCAGGCGCTACAGAGGAGCAAGGACAAAGCATAGATGAGTCAGGATTCCCCAGGGAACAGAGGCCACCGATGACTCCCAAGGTCTCAAGCTCAGGTCCTCCCATCCATCCTGAGCTTGGTCTTTCCTGCACATCCCCTGCTGGGCCACACCTGGCCGTCCTCCTCAAGGGGACAGGATGAGGGAGGGGGCTGCATGTTTCTGTGAGTTAAAGGCTCTTGACAAGATCTAAGAATTTCTAACCTAGAAGCTCCCAGTTCTGTGTAAGTAACAGGGGGTATAGGGTGGGCTGATGTGAGGTATGGTGGACATCTGCCTCCTTTCTAAAGGGTATGCCACCCACCTCCCACCATGTTGCCAAGTATCTTTATTGCTTAAGAGATGGCCAAATCCACATTTTTATGCAAAAAATTGATTTGTTTCAATACCATGCCTCTCTCGGGCTAAAATGAGGCTCATGGCAATCAGCTTGCAAGTCTTGATTCTAGAAGGATACAGCAGCTTTGAGGGTGGAGGGGTCACCCTCCTGAAACCCATCCTTCATCATTAATGCAGTCTTGAAGCCCTGAGGTAGGGAGAATGCGGGGTGGCGTTGAGGCTGGGTGGGAAGAATGATACCCTGCCAAGATGTCCTATACAATCACTGTCTGTTAATCCAAAAAGTGATTTGCAAGAAGACAAGAAAAATACATATTAGAGGCTGGTTTAGCCTTTCTGCATTCCATCATGACCCAGAATGTTAGCAGCTGGCTGTCAGTAAATAGCCAGTTCTCTCTTGGGTCCCAGCTAGGAGATGCTAGTCAGTCCCTCTTCGCACCGGCACGGACAGCTGCACTTCCCTGATCAGCCATGGAGGGGCAGCATGGGCTCGGCCTAGGCCACTGGCTCCACTGGCCAGCAACAGGCTGCAGTGGGGGCCCTAATGGAGCACTGTGA
Organism: Felis catus; assembly: GCF_018350175.1. Taxonomy (NCBI): domain Eukaryota; kingdom Metazoa; phylum Chordata; class Mammalia; order Carnivora; family Felidae; genus Felis; species Felis catus. The sequence goes on along the minus strand of NC_058370.1, from coordinate 44,564,504 downwards.
TCTGGAATCCTGGGGATCCCTCACTCAGGACTGAACAGCTCCGCCGCACATGGGGTTCTGAGAAGAGTATAAGATGGAGGTACTGATACCTCAAGCTGAAAGGTGTGGCTGTGAGGGGTGCAGGTGAGTCCCCAAGGCAGGGAGTTCCAGAAGGTAACCTAACACAGAGCTCACGCCACGTGGTGGTCTGCCAAGACTTGCCATGAGCCTGAGCCTGTGTCCATTCCAGCTCAGAGCCCCTGCTGGGGCATTGACTGTGGAGTCCACACCTTGAGCTCACCTCCGGTTCCTGTCTCTCTCATCCACTGAGTTTGCATCTTCCTCCAGGTCTCCTTCCATCTCCCCCTCTTTTATCCCTAATTCACCTGGGCCCTGGCAACATCTCTCTGGATGCTTAGAATCATCAGCTAGGGGTGCGAGATCTTCTGCCTCTGGGTGCCTCTATCCATCAAAAGCCTTCCCAGCTCCCTCCTGAGCCCCGGTAACTATTGATGCCCTAGCCTCACATTCCTCAGGATTCCCCATGTGCCGATTCCAGCCCTGGGCTCTCCTCTCTTGGTCCTGGGGCTCAGACTCTTCTTTGCACAAATCCTTCCTTGAAAGGTGTTGCCTCCAAATGTGAAAAATCCCTCCAAGGGCTGGTCCAGTACTGCTCCCTGCACAAGCCCTTTCCTGACCCCTGTGGCCCAATCAAGCTCCCCCTCCCCTTTCCTCTCTCTGTACTTTCCAACTTCCCAGCACTTCCTCCAGCACTCCCGGTTTGTATCACCCTGGAGCTGCTCTGCACCCCACAGCCCCTGGATGGCAAGGGCCATGCTGTATTTCATCTCATTTCCTTCCCCAGGGGGTGTGCTTGCCAGTGCTATGGATTTCATCTCTCCTGAGTAGAAAACATTCTGACAAGAATATGTACATTTCTAGAACAGGCTCTTAAATCTGCTATAAAAAAAAAAGTCATGTGGGAAAGAGACTACTCTTCTGTGCATAATGAATAGAGCACCAAGCGGTGGTATTTCAGAGATCACAAATGACCCCAGTTACAGGTGCACTTCCTCTCCTGCTACATAAGGTGACCCGTATTCCGGTTACATCACTTTGGACAAAGGACTTCCACACGTGCCCTCTGTCCATCTAAGATGCAACCTTATCATTTCCTTCTACTTCCACCGAATAAAGGAACCACTCCCAGGGCCCCTCCAGGGTTCCTGTGGAAAGATTCTCTTCTATTTATTTATTTATTTATTTATCTATTTAATTAATTAATTAATTAATTAATTAATTAATTAATTAATTTTTTCAGTACAAAAACCAAAGAGACTTCCAGGATGTAGAAGAAGCTACTTAAGTTATTGGTCTCAAAGTGTGGTTTCTGGACCAACAGCCTCAGCATCCACCTGGGAACTTAACAGAAATGCAGCTTGTGTCCTCTGCTGCCCCCCTTACCCCCCCCCCCAAGAACTAATGAATCAGACACATGGGCGGGAAGGGAAGGGGAAGGATGACAAAATCTGAGAACGACATGAAGAAACGAGTCCCAGATGGGAGGTGTGTCTGGGAGAGATCCTTTCTGAAAACAGGATTCTGAATTAAAAATAAAATAAAGTGGAAAGCTTCCAGATAAAGGAAACTACATTTCAGAACAGACAAGGAAATGAAAGAGGAGAGAGAATGAAAGTGTTCTAAATACGCTGAATATCTTCTGATGAACGGGATTTAACTTGGTCTTCAACCTGGTGTTCACTGGGCTGATTTCGAACAGAGTCCCTATCCTTTTCTCTGTGGCCAGTGCTTTCATCTTCTCGCTTTTTGGGTCTCTGCTTGGAGCATTTCTGTACATGTGCAGAGAGGAAGGGTCATGGAGGGGTGTAGATGAAGATTTAGCACACTGTGAGGACCCCACAAGAGAGAGTCATGGGAGCAGAAGGAAACTGAGGAGAGGACGACGAGGGGCACAGAGAGAGAAAGGAGGAGCAGGATTTAAAAGAGGAAAAGAAGGGGCACCGGGGTGGCTCAGCTGGTTTAGCGTCTGACTCTTGATTACAGCTCAGGTCGTAATCTCACGGTTTGGGAGTTCAAGCCCTGTATCAGGCTCTGCTCTCTCTCTCTCCCTCTGCCTCTCCCATGCTTGCACTCTCTCTCTCTCAAAATAAATAAATATGCTTTAAAAAAGTGGAAAAGAAAACAGGCAAAGTCGAACACAAATAGCACCATGAGTTGCCTCTAAAAGGAGCAGGGAGTGCTGGTCGTTTGGGTTAAAGGCCAACTACGGGTCGGTACCCTGACATTTTAAGCAGGCTGTTGGAGCTTTTGGGCTAATACTGTTCATTGCTCAGAAGCATGCTGATGCCTGGTGTTCCCCCCTCCAGGGGCGGGGGTGCCAGGAGGGTTTCCCAGGACCTTGTTGAAGGAGGCTGGAGCAACACTGTTAGATGACCTACTCAGACATGCTCAGAATACAGGGCACGTACCTCACAGATCTTTTCCAAGGAGGGGACAAAGAAGTCATCACACACAATGGCCAGTGCGTAAAACATGTACATGGCCTGGAAGAGAGGAAAAAAGGGGTTAAAGTCAGAGTCAAAGCAGAGCCACGGGGTGAGGTCTGGACACCCTCTACATCAATAACACTCTCTGACATCATGGACTCAACATCTTACTCAAAGTACAAAAACTGTAGTGCTTGGGAGGCCCTCCATTATATCACCGCTCCTCTCTGACCTCATCATCTACCACTCTCTTCCTTGTCCACCAAATGTACTATGGATGACTGCCTCAGGGCCTTTGCACCTGCTGTTCCCTGTGCCCCAAACATACTTCCCTCAGATGACCTTGGATCATTCCATCATGTCCTTCAAGTCCCTGGTTCAATGTCAACCTAAGCAAGAGGCCTTGGACTCCCCTCCCTCCCATTTCTCTCTATTCACCTTATCCTGATTTTTCATGACATATTATATGTTAAATTAATTTGTTTATTGTCTGTCTCCCTCACTAGAAGTCCACAAGGATATGAACTTTATCTGTCTTATTTGTCCCTAATACAGGGCACAGGGCCTGGCGCATAGCAGGTGCTCAAAAAATATATGTGCAATGAAGGAATAAACACATGAATACTTCTAACTGAGGTCATTCACTCTGCTGTTTCCTACAGGACAGGCTCCATAATCTTGCTTCCTGTCAGCGAAAACCAGGAAACACCCTGGAATTCTAACCTCCTGGGCATAAATCACCCATTTAACCCCAAGTTTCCTCTCTAATTGATGAAATTTTATTTGGATTCCATCATTGGTTGACCACCTAGCATCCATCCTCCACTCCTTTCTAATGGGACCCCAATTTCATCCCAATATCCACCATAACCCATGGGAAGGTGACCCCACCCTTTCCTCTAGGAGTAGAACTGACTGGCCAATCAGTGTGCAGTATTTCCCACTGATGGCTACTGGTTCAGGAGCGGACATGTGACCTGGGCTGATCCAATGAAATTGTAGGAAAGGTTTTATAGTCCTTGCCAGTGGCATCCATTTTTCACCCTCTGGTGCTGGTTATGGGCTGGGGGTCCTGGTTGCCCCCTGGCAGCTATATTGAGGGAAATGGGACTTGAAAGGAAGTTGACCCTGAGTCAACTTAATGGCATTACCAAGTTGTTGGGCATGTGGTACTAAAGCATACCTGCCTCCAGATTTTGTAATAGAGCATTTCGGCCAGTTTGATTTGGGAGTTTTCCTGTTACTTGCAGCCCAAAGCATCAAATGGGTATAGCTGCTCATCTTTCAAGTTCCAGCATCTCAGCAGTGACATGCTTTCATGTTTTGATCTCTCAACATCTTTTCCTTTTGAGAATTGCTCCACTGCACAGACCTTCAGTCACACATTCCCCATACCCGTCAGCACAGGGCACAGGCACATGACCCAGGCTAGCCACCAGGACACCCCATTCTCTGTCATGCAGTAGTGGGTGAGCAAAAGGTCTGCAAGGGGGCCACTGAGGGACTGACAGAGAAGCTGGAAGAGGAGGGCTCTCTGCTTATGAGATACAAACACTGCCTGAGTCCGGAGGCAGCTGCCATACAGAGGGAGCTTGCTGGAGAATGTAGTTCATACAGTAAGAAGCCCAACCAAGAGACGGGACAGACAGACTGACACACACACACACAGACACACACACACAGACACACGCACAAAATGGTGTTCAATGACACCCCATGAACTCTGGACCCAGCTCACCCCTGAAATCGAGGTGGACTTTCCAATTTCATGAACTAATAACATGCCTTTTACACTTATGATGACTTGAACGGGATTTCTGTCACTTACAGCTGTCCTTCATGAAGCTTTTTGTAGCAGCCCGAGCATGAAATGATCTCTCTGGCCTCTGACTCTTGGCTGTGGCACCAATTTAGCCATCCCTCCCCCTCTTTATGAACTCATTTTTCCTTTTCACACATAGGTGTTTGGGCTCTCCAACCAGACTGTAAGATTCTAAAAAACATCTTAACACTTGATTCTGTGGAATTATCAGACGAGTGAATGAAAACATATTCATTCCAAAGTGCTGCCTATAATAAATTATCAAAACCCAACACAATATACCACAGGAGATGGGTTATATAAACCATGGTTCATCAATCGATGAAATCCTGCTAAAAGAGATGATTTAAGTCCACAGTTAATGACAAGAAAAGGCATTTACTATACACTGCTAAATGAGAAATATTATAAAATAATGTGTACAATCTTTTTTGTTATTATGTATGTGTTAAGGCATACACACACGCACACGCACACACTTGTGCAAGTATATTTGCATATAAGAGTTTGTAAGACCACACATTAAAGTAGTTTTTCCCTCTGTTGATATGACTCTGTTTTTATAATTCCTATCTATATTTTCTGATATGTCCACCTTGAATTTGTATTTCTTGTGTGAATTTTGCAGGTGGTGGAGATTTTAGAGCAAGGACTCTGTCTTATAGTTTTCTAATCTCCAAGGAGCCTGGGATGTCTGGCATGCAGAGACACCTTAAAAATAACTTTCATTGATTGGTCTATTCATAATCTGTACAAAATTATTTGTCTGTGGATTTGGGGGGAAGAAAATGTCAATTTTTACAAAGTTAATGCTTTATTTACATCTTGTGGATGAGTCAGAATATACACTCCCAAATTTCAGTGGACTCAAACCCTCTTTTGCTGTATGGCTTGGCTGATCCAATGATGCGCAGGCTTTATCATTATCTTTGAAAGAACAGCCAAATGTAGTAATTGGAATACAGAATTGTACATTTGTGAATTAACCAAGATCTAAATAAACTGTCTCTAGCTGCCATACTCAACTCACTGAAATAGCCAAGTCCATAAACCATCTTTCTAAGACTATGTTCCAATATTACGTATCGATCCTGTCGTGAGGCTAGAAACTTCATCTAACATATTGCAAATCAACACTTGGAATGGGTTGGGAAATGAATAGATCTTCCAGGCTCTCTGTGATTTCAAGGGTGATGGCTACTGAAAGCCACATTAGTTCTCATGCACAAGGCAGTGTGAGGCCCCTGCCTCGATCAGGCACCCTGTGTGGCAAGGCACCTCTGGACATCTGGAGGGGTCTGCCAGACGATGGGGCTCCTTTCCAGCCACAGAGCACCTCCTGGCCTGCCACTTTGCTTACAAGAAATTCTGCTCTAATTCCTGCCATGTTACCCACTGGAAATCAGTTTCCCACTGGAAAAGCAAACAAAATAGAACAAGGTATTGGTGGGGGGAGGTTCTGTGCATGTAGCAGAGTAGGAAGGATAAGGAAATCAGTACCTTCCGCTCATTTTTGCTGTGAACCTAAAAATGCTCTAACAATGGGTCTTCTATTACTACTACTAATAAGTTTCAAAAACTAAACAGAACAAAGGAACAAAACAAATGTATGAAGTCAACTTTTAGATGCAGGAAGCCTACTGATATTGATGGTACTATCAGTACAACTGGCCTGAGTGTTTTAAAGTGAGGCATTTTTGTATTAATTTGGCCATTCCTGTATTTCCAAAGGATATAATACTATAATTGGGGATAGTGACTAATAATAATATTATTAATTTTTGCCACTATATGTTGGGCCAGGAACTCCAGGCACGCTCACTCCAGATATTTTACAGGGACTCACATAATTTCTCTAACTCCTGTGGGAGGCAGGGTGTTACTGGCCCGAGGTCCCAGATACCTCTAAGAGTACAGTAGCGAATCCAAGGACACACGGCTAGCAAATGGCAGGCCTTGGATGTGACCCCAGGACTCTCTGAGCCTTCCTGCCAAGGCCAGTTCCACACAGAGGGCGTTCCTGAACTGCTGTCCAATCGACACCTTCTATGTTCACTTGGCCTACTAATAAGTTCACTTCTCCAACCACACGAGAGAGAGGGACAGTTTCAGAATCCCAGCCAGCCACCTCTGGGGGTTGCCAGTCAGAGCCACTGATGTTCTTTGTTATTTATTTTTATTTTAGAAGTTCAATTCTGATTATATAAATATACCATTTACATAAATGTATCAATGTGATCAGCATGAGCAGGAGTAAACCCTAGTTACCTCTTTATTTTTAGTGGCTTCCCATTTTCCTCTATAAATAAATGGACCATCAACACCGCTACAGTGAACACCTTTACTCATATATCCTTTTGCATTTCTAGGACAGACTTCCAGATGTGGAATTGCTGGGTGACGTTCTTTTTCAGTAGTATTATTTTTACAAGGTGCACTAAAAAATACATGACAGACTTAACCCCTCAAAAATATTCAAGGTGATCCCTGGAATGGTGGATCTGTTGCGGCACACCCAGAAATCTGAGCCTCCGGCCTGGCTACAACAATCAGAACAAGCAAATGTGGGATGTTTTCCGGAAATGATGAGTGAGGGGTGTCTGCAGAGGAGAGGAGAGGAGGGGTCTGTTTCAGTTTCAACTCCAAGCTCACAACCACAGGGCCTTCACTTCCCTTGGAACTTATCAGGGCCCTCCCTGTGGGAATCTGTACGTTGGCACTGATTATGTGCTGCCTGGACCGTGAGCCATGTTTTAAGTCCATGTACCTGGCTGCTCTTCTTTTTCAGGGCAGCAACTATGCTCTTCCCACATTCATATCCACCCAGTCTCAGGGCGGGCTTGCACAGAATGAGGGAACTGGTTTATATGAAATGAATGAGTCCAATCAGGAGGTACCCAGAGAGTAGCTGGTGTCCCCTTTAGAAAGAGAGGTAGCCTGGAGCCTTGGAGGAAGCCCAGGATGGAGTAAAGGACCTCGTGTCAAATCCCACACTTGACACTTCCAAGTTGTGGTGACCTTGAGTGACTCTCCTGACCTCACATAGCCTTCAACATGAGACCAATCACACCATCCGCTTGAGTTAACTTATGAGAGGGAGTACTGTGGGGGGTACACGGACACAGAGGAGCAAAGGGGCTTGGGCGTGACCAAGCACCTCATGTGACAACAATAATGCTGTGAGATTGTGCCCCAGCGGGCCTGCCGGAGGAGGACAAGAGACATGAAGAGCAGGGTCAGGAGGACAAGGGGCATGTGGAGCAGAGCCAAGTCACCCTCGTCCTAGCAGAGGCTGCCAGATATCAGTTGACAAGCAGCTAACCCCAGACATGGGTCAACTGATCCCCAGTGTTCAGCTGAACCCAAAAGACCCAGAAGCTAAAGAAACGTGTACTGTTGTATGTCACCAAGGTTTTAATTGTTGTTTTTTAAGTAGGCTCCAGACCCAATGTGGGGCTTGAACTCATGACCCTGAGATCAAAAATCGCATGCTCTACCAACTGAGCCAGCCAGGGGGCCCTGTTGCTGAGGTTTTCGGGCCATTTGTTATACAGCATTATTAGGGCAACAGGCAACAGATACAGCCAAGATGATACAAACAGCTATGGTGAAAACAACAATAATGAGAAGTAACTTCCAAGTTCTGAGTGACAACATGCGCAGCTTTTCTAGTCTCCTTGGAACTAGCCATGATCCTATGACACAGCTCGGACCAATGAGAAGAAGGCACGGATGCAACAAAGTGACCCTTTTTTTTCTAGCTCTCAACTTGGATGTAGTGTCTGGGGCAGCAGCAGCCATCATATGACCATGAGACAACAAGCAAGAAGATACACAGCAGCACACACGGGATGGCAGAGCTCTGAGGATGCCATTCGCGGGCTGATCCAATGTCAGGAATCATCTTTCTCTGTGCCGCTTCTTGGGTGAGAAAATGAAAAATGAACCCCCATTTGCCTCTATGGCCATTAGTCAGGTTTCCCCCACTGGTGGCCACAAGCCTCCCTATCTGATTATGGGTGGAGATATTCATTCTGCCAGGCGAGGCTAGCGAAGGGGGCCAGAGAAGTCTTCACAGAGGAAGTGGCCACTAAACTGGGATTCTGGAAGATAAATACCATCTCATCAGGTGGTTTCAAAGGCTGACTGGGACTAATAAAACCAGAGAAACGCTGGCCATAGTAAACTGTGAAGCACCTAAGGTAACAGGAAATCACCGTGGCCTGTGGCTTAATGGAGGTGAACAGGCTCTAGCTGAAATGTCAATATACATAAGGGCTTCTGAATTGTGAGGGCAAATGTCTCTGAACAGTGCGACATTAACCCTGCTGCTTTATGTGGCATCTACAGTCAGCGGTTTTCACAGACAATTTCCTTTTACTACATCATCTGCTCTCACATTGCTGTCTTTAATTTCAATGAAGGTGGTGCTGGACAATCAATTCCTAAGGAAGATCTATAGAACTCTGGCCTTGGTGGAAATTGTTCTAAACCTCCCGGGGAATATGGTTTGAACATTAACCAAAAAAAGATTTCCTTTTCCCTTCTCTGTATTTTTCATAGTTTCAAGTGATAGTTTCTTCAAGTAAACTTGGAAAATACAACAACAACAATTGTATTTCTTTTAAAAATCACCCCTCTCCCCCATCACAGCTTGAATGTAATGGCCCCATGATGTCTTGGTGGGACTGACGTACATGGTCACTTCTGGGTTCTGTCACCACTACAGTTGTAATTCTCCTGGAAATACTCACTCTCCCTAGTGACTAGAGAGGGAGACTCTGAGCTTCCAGCCAGACTAGGGTTCTGCATAAGAGGATTTGGGGGGAAGGGCATCAGGGAAGAGGAATGTAGCAGGTGACTATGTGCCCCCTGGTCCTATCATATTCTTTAGGCCTTATTAATTTAGAACACCCCATAGTGTCTTGAACATCAGAATCTGCCTTGATTTGTTCAAAGAGCATTGATTTACCCTTACACAAAGTGGTCAAGAAGTGCTAGGGCATTATCACGCCCTGGGCGCCCTCTCGCAATGACTGATGGGAGCTGGTGTATCTGTACCCCAACTCCCCTGCCCCTGGAGTGGAGAAACCACTCTGTCTCCTTGGGCTCCCCAGGTGACTAAGCTTCAGGTGCCCACACTGTTGCAAGCTTGATGACCCATCTTTTATTAGTGATCCTCCCGTCTCTGCCCCACTTCCTGCTGCACTACTGACGTTTCTCTTTGCCCCTGGATAACAACTTGCATTCCAACCCTGGTCTCAGAGTATGCTTCTGGCAGAGCCCGAATTAAACCAAGAATGAAGGGGGTTAAGGAAGATCATGAAAAGAATGAAACGCAGTTTGCAGTCAAGACGGGCCACTCATAGAAACAACTGTTTTCTAAAAACCAGAGGGACTAGTGTAAAGGCATGCAATTAGAAGACATCTATCTCAAATAAACACATTGCCAGCTACACAACTAGATAAGGGGCCAGGCTGCCCCACCCATGAAGTTCTGACTTTAGAAAGCTCTGGATGACCTACACAACTTACTGCATGAGGGACTCTGCTTCTCTCTTCCCACATCCTAATTCCCGCTCTTATGCTTTGAATTCACCAATAGAGAGTAAGCCTGTGAAACTCTAGGCATCCCATCCTCAACTCCAACGAAGACAGAGCCCCAGGTGTGTGCTCCCTCACCATGCCCCTCACTGTGTGGCTCTGGTATACCATGGACCCTCCAGAACCTCTAAGTGATAAAATCTTAGTTTTCCAAAGTTCCCTGATGGTTGTTGCCATTCCTGAGGGATGATTTGCATTCATAATAAGACCCACAAGGGTCATAAGAGACTCTTAAATATGGAGAACAAACAGAGGATTACTTGGAGGGGTTGTGGGAGGGGGGATGGGCTAAATGGGTAAGGGGCATTAAGGAATTTACTCCTGAAATCATTGTTGCACTAAATGCTAACTAACTAGGATGTAAATAAAAAAAAATTAATTAAATAAAAATTAAAAAGAAAAAAGGCCCACAAGGGCCAGTTAGGTCATGACACTGGCTCCCACTGGGGAAATGTCTGTGAGGGCTTCCCACAGGTATCTGGGGACCAGGTGCTGCCCCAGGCACCCCTAGAGGACAGAATCACTGTCTGTAGGTTGAGACCAACACAAAACAGGAACTCTGAGTCCCAACCCCAGGGTCATTTTGTCAGTTGGCACCATGAAGGTCTTTGAAACCACTGTCAACTGAAAAGGGTGAAGGTCTTTGAAACCACTGCCAACTCAAAAGGTTTCTCTTGCAGGAACTCAAATGCTAAAGGAAATGTGAATGTTAATGTACCTGCTCCATTAGCATACATCCTATAATTATGTTACTTGAATTTCATGATGGCCAAATAGCTGATCAGTGTTCTTGGAGGTCATCGCACTGGGGTGACTACTTTGGAGCTTTGGGAATGAGACATTTGCCATCTCAGGAGAAAGATTTCAGTGGGAAAAGAACCATTGTTTCTCTGTGTGTTCTTCTCTGTCTGTCTCTCCCCATCCCTGTTACCCCAGAAGCCTCTCCCACGGTATCCACTCTGAGAGACTGGTTCCTAGGTCCCAAAGGAAGTCACTTATTTCTTTTGGTTGTCAGTTTCTCAAAAAAGTGGGGGTAATAACTGCCATTTCCCCTCAATATTTGTTAAGGGAAAGTTCTGGGGGCAGGTGTATGCCCCGGTGGGGGCATATGCACACGTGGGCCTTAGAGGAATCTCACTGGGTACCAGATACACATTCTTCAATGGCCTCATAATGGTACAAGATGGGACGCTGGGTTTAATCCAGCATCACTGGTGGGAACCAAGTTCAGTAACTTGGGTCAGATTACACAGTTAGTAGGTGCCGGAGGCAGGATTTAAACCCAGGGACCTGCCTCCTGAGTCCGCGCTCCTAACCACCACGTCACATGGCATCTCAGGAAGAGAGGTCTCTTCATGTAAGGAACTTCCTGCCCTTTATATAAGGAACATTTACTCCTCTAACCTGTGCCAGGTCACAAATCCCCTTCTATGGAGACCTCCTGTGAGACAGGGGTTCTTAAACTGCGGTGTCTGAACCTCTCACCCCCCCGCCCCCAGACAGTACTCAGAACAACTCAGCAATTTGTTTATCTGGATGAGAACAAATCGCATCTTTGTGTTCACTAGTCTCTGAATGAAATTCAGCATTTCCTTCCACTAAGAATACAGGCAATAAGCCACAGCACTGGCAAGACCTGGGAATATGGCCCTGGTGGAAATCACAGACCTTTCATATCACATCACCTGCACTGCAGAGACCACATACACGTTTGTCACTGCTTCAAAATAGATAGTTATCAGACCTGATGCTAGAATCTGTATTTAATATATTAACAAAGAATCACTCAGGTTTCTAAACTGCTGTGTGCTTTAAAGTGTACCAGTATCATCTGGGAAATGCATACAAAATGAGGTTCCCCCAGTCCCACATCCAGAAGATCCTCTTAGCAGGCCTCTGGGTTGGGGCCCAAGGACCTGCATTTTTTTTTTTAATTTTTTTTTCAACGTTCTTTATTTATTTTGGGGACAGAGAGAGACAGAGCATAAACGGGGGAGGGGCAGACAGAGAGGGAGACACAGAATCGGAAACAGGCTCCAGGCTCTGAGCCATCAGCCCAGAGCCCGACGCGGGGCTGGAACTCACGGACCGCGAGATCGTGACCTGGCTGAAGTCGGACGCTTAACCGACTGCACCACCCAGGCGCCCCAGGACCTGCATTTCTAATCAGCACCTGAAACAGGTGGTCCAGGTGTCCCCTGGTCCGTTTCTATGGGCCCCTAGTTGGACGCCTTGAGAGTGAGTCCAGAATAGTGTCCAGAATAGTCTAGAATAGTGAGGAGGCTTCGTGCCTCTGTCAGGGTTTGAGCAGCAAACAGAAGGCCACTCAAAAGGGTTTAACCAGAAAGAACTCTTTTTTTAACTGCAGAGAGTCTGATGAAGGGCTTCCCTGTAGTAGTACAGGCAGGGCAAGGGAACCAACAGAGAACGTAATGCACCCAGAGCCTAGCAACTCGAGAAGCTGTTCCCTCGTGGTGGCCTGAAGGTACAAGAGGAGGGGACCGAGTTGCTGCAGCCTCGTGAGTGGGGATGAGGCTCCTCACAGGGTGGAGGAAAGCAGCACTAGCCAGAGCCTGGAAAGCCAGGAGGGAGCAGGGAGGAAATGCCCGGACCTCTCTCCTGTCCCTCCCCAAAGGCACGGAATCTGGGAGATAAGGTCCTTAGAGGCTGGTCTTCTGGAGTCCAGAGTGGGGTAGAGAGAAGTAGACAAAGAAAATGGGGGTGCAGACAGAGAGTGATCACCCAGGAAAAATGGGGAGGGATGGAAAGGAGAAAGGGGAGCAACAAAGGGAGAGGGCAGCCAGAGGAGAAGAAGGAAGTGAAAAGGGGACAAAAACAGGTTCTCTTAAAGTCAACCGCACTTCATCCATGAAGACATCAGCCCTTTGTTGCTCCCTTCCCCTGCTGGGGATTTAGGAAGGCTCACAATAAAAACATGTACAATAAAATAATGGTACACACAAATAAGTAAAAGGCATCAGGACATAAGACAAATAAAAATGCAAGTAGGAAGTCATGATCAGGAAGAAAGAGAACACATATACAGTGCCATGAACTTTGTACCCCCCAGAGACACCCAGAATTGTAGGAGGACTGGAGGTCAGGCACATTCTAGCTGGCTAGGTCTGGACCCCCATGGGGGCTCCCTGACACACCCTTTTCTGGGGTCATAGGCTGAACTGTTCCCTCAGGCTTGGGGACCACTCCCATCTCTAAGTAAGCCTTTTTTTTTTTTCTTTTTCTCAACTTAAGACAGAAGAGAGCAAACCTGATTGGGGGAGCAGAAGGGCCAAGTTCTCTGAAAGGGGATGGATCATTCTTTCTCCTTCTCTATCTCTATAGATGTATAATACATATTACTTATATTTGATATTTAAAAATTTAATTTTAACTTTTTTATTGTGGTAAAATGTACACAACACAATGTTTACCATTTTAACCATTTTCAAAGTGTATAGTTTAAAGCCATTAAGAATACATACACTCATGGGGTGCCTGGGTGGCTTAGTCGGTTGGCTCGGGTCATGATCTCATGGTTTGTGGGTTCAAGCCCCATGTCAGGCTCTGTGCTGACAGTGTAGAGCCTACCTGTATTCTCTCTCTCTCTCGATAAATAAATAACTTAAAAAAAGAATATTCACATTCAAATTCAGATTGTTGCACAACCATTACCACCATCCATTCGAGAACTTTTTTGTCTACCCGTTAAACAGTAACTCTTCATTTCCCACCCCCACCCCCACCCCCAGGCCCCGGAAACCACCATTCTATTTTCTGTCTCTATCAATTTGACTACCGTAGGTACCTCATCTAAGTGGACTAAGTATTTGTCCTTTTGTGACTGGCCTATTTCATTCAGCATAATGTACTCAAAGTTCATCCATGTTGTAGCAGGTGTCAGAATTTCTTTCCTTAAGGGGTGCCTGGGTGGCTCAGTTGGTTGAGTGTCCAACTTTGGCTCAGATCATGATCTCATGGCTTATGAGTTGGAGACCCGCGTTGGGCTCTGTACTGACAGCTCAGAGCCTGAAGCCTGCTTCAGAGTCTGTGTCTCCTCTCTCTCTGCCCTTCCCCTGCTTGTGTGCTCCCTCTCTCTCTCTCTAAAATAAATAAATATTAAAACAAGAATTTCTTTCCTTAAAAGCTGAAGAATATTCCATTGTGTATGTATGTATGTATGTATGTATGTATGTCTATCATATTTTGTTTATCCATCAGTGGACATTTAGGTTACTTCTACCTTTTGGCTATTGTGAGTGATGCTGTTACGAACACAGGTGTATAATTGTCTATTCAAGCCACAGCTTTCAGTTTTTTTTGGGTAAATACCCAGTAACGGAACTGCTGGATCATATGGTAATTCTCTGTTTAACTTTTTGAGGAACCTCCATATTTTCCACAGCAGTTACACCATTTTACATTCCCACCAACACTGCACAAGGGATCCCATTTCTTTACATCCTCACCAGCACTTGTTATTTTCTGGGGTATTTTTTGTTTGTTCTATTTTGTTTTTTGACAGCAGCCATCTGAATGTGTGTGAGGTGGTATGCGCAAGACACAGTTTTGGGTTTTGTTCGTATGTTCATTTCTGGCAAAAAAGTAAATAAAATCTCCCTGGAGCCCTGCAGTCAGGACAGGAGGCAAGTGTGAACAGAAGATGACAAATGTTTCCTTATTCCCTTGCAACCCTTTCCCCCAGCACACACACAAACTCCATAAAGCCCATTAGTTCTTTCCAAAGAAAAAGCCTCACTTGCACAGATATGAAGGATAATTTCCCTACGTCTATATGGACTTCCTTTCCAAATACTTCCTTTTCAAAGTCTTACCCAGAAGTCTTTGTTTAGCTTAGACAAGAACAGGCATAAAGTCAGGGCTGATAGAAATGGCAGTGAAGGAAGGGGCAGATGCAGTGAGTGATGACGAGTTTGAGCATCTTGGTGTTGTCAGAGGCTGCTGCCTGGCACCATGGCCTCAACTGCCCACAGGGGTCCACAAGATGTAGGAATAAGTAGATGAGGTAGGGTCTGTGGCTTGCTGGACAGTGGAGTCCTATCTGAGGTGGACAGCCTGTGCTCTGCCTTGGCTAATGCTTCTTGAGGATATGTGCTCAGTGTGGCCAGAGATTCCAATTTTCTAAGAGTGAAACTACGAATCTGGACTTTAGGTAAAAATCTCCTGGTTTTGAGTAATGGAAACTAATGTAGTCACTCTGGCCTCACTGCCTACTCTCTCCCTTGCTGATTCTGCTCCAGGCATACTGGCCTTCTAGCCCTTGCATAAATAAACCTAGGCGGCTCTGAGTCAAGGCCCTTGCATTGGCTGGCCATTCTCTCCTCAGCCATTCACGTGACTCTTTCCCTCACTTCCTTCATTCTTTGCTCAGATATCACCCTCTTGGAACCCACCTTGACCCTACAACATGCCTCTCCAGCACCTCCCCTCTTCACCCTCCAAACTCTGTTCCACTATTTCTTTTTCCATTGTATGGATTATCTTCTAGCATGCCAAACAATTTACTTATTATGTTTATTTTACTGCCTGCCTCCTTCCTTAGAATATAGGCTCCATGAAGATAGGGGTCTCTGCCTGTCTCATCCTCTGATGTATTCTAAGTGCCTAGAATAGGGCTGGCACATAGTACATGCTCAATTAGGTACTAAACGAATGAATGATTGAATTCAACAATTGTAAAGCACTGAGCTGACCAAATTCAACTGTCAATAGTGAGAATGGTGATCTCAGGTCAGGTCTAACTGTCCATTTCTTTGATCAGGAAAATAATGCCCTGGGCAGTTAAATAACTTTTCTGCAGTTGCCCCACCATGATGGTCTGGCTTGTTCTGAAACTCCTGGCACTGGCCCAGTGGTCCAGGGTTCTTCCCACAGCATCATGCTCAAACTCAAGGTTCCCATCAGGGCTCAGATGAGGATGTATGACTCTTGTCCCTTAGGTCTTTCCTCATGTGGAAATCTAAGATAATAGACACCATCTTTCCACCTTCTTTCCAGTTGCTTCCAGTAGACAGAAACTAGCTACCTGGTGGCTGATAATAGACACCATCTTTCCACCTTCTTTCCAGTTGCTTCCAGTAGACAGAAACTAGCTACCTGGTGGCTGAAAGAATGAACCCATATGTGAACTTTAAGAGCCCCACACCAAGGTGCACCCCCATACCTCCAGCCTAGAGTCTGTGCTGATGACAATACCAACAACATCTGGATGGTACACCAGGGCAGAGGTTTGGGACAGTTTTGTTCACTTTTGTATCCCCTCTCTTACATCAGTGCCTGACACTCTTTCTGAGATGTTTCTTGGAGGAATGCATCAATGAATGAATGAGCTCTTTCTATGGGCCGACCCTAGGCTCAGTGTGTAAAATGCATTAGCTCATTTCACCCTCCCAATAACCCACATACAGAAGTTGGCCCTATAGTATTTCTATTTTACAGAAGAGGAAACTGGGGTCTGGAGGGGATAAGAAACACATCTTATTAGCAGAGACAGTAATCACTCAAATCTATTGCTTTGTGACATCAAAGCTCCTAATCTTCATCACATCGCCTCCACTCCCAGTGGACTCCAGGAAGTAAGGATGGAAAATTCCCTACCTGCCTGGTAGCCATTCTATCCATTTAAACATGAAACTTAGTATTAAAGAGCAATCTTCCCCCAGGTAGTATCAACCAGTCCAAAGGAAAGGGTTCCTGGATATTGGCTGTGTTCACCAAAAGAAGACCCTCAGGGGAGAATCCATATACAATGGGAGACTGATAAGGTAGTAGAGGATCCATGGACAAGGAAGGAGAAGAAACCAAGGGAAGGTGTGAGGCCAGATGACACCTACTCTCAGCCTCATCCTGCACAGAACTCTGGAGTAGAGGCTGCCCCACAGACTTGGTCTTGCCTTAAAACAAAGGATCTGGGCATCCATACTACTGTACCAACCAGTCATTGTGGCTATTTGCCACCCCAGAGAATGCAACTTATCAGGCACTTGCTACTCAGCGCACCCTGGTGAAGTAGGCCTAGCAGCCCAAGATCTTAAAAGGTCACAGGGGTGAACCATGAGAAGCTCATGTGTGATCCATGAGACCCAAAGGCCACAAACTTATAAAGAAGACTCAGGTTGATCTGATGGGAGTACCACCACGTCTGTTAAATGTGTGAGCAAAGTATTTGGTATTAAAGCTAAATACAGAGCTATTCACTAGATTCTATCAGAGCTTAGAGCAAGGACACCTAACCTACATTTTAGAGAGTGAGGAGAAGGTTACGGGAAGACTCTCTGGAGGAGTTGACGGTTACATCATGTCTGAAAAGCCAAGCAAAGAAGTCAGGAAAGAAGTGGCTAGACAAGGGAACAGCATGAATAAAAGCATGGTGCCATAAATAAACACAGTTTGCTTTAAAAATGACAAATTATTCACTATTGCTGGAGTGTAGATTGTGGGTGAGAAAGCAGATGAAGAGGCTGTAGAATAGGCAAAGGGCAGTTTGGGGAGGTTCTTGTACTCTGGGCTGATATTTGCATGCATAAATGCAGACTGTCTGCCTTAAACAGGAATCACCGTTGACTCCATTAGCTGAACACTATAATGATTAAAGTGGCTTTGATGATGGCGATGATAGTAATAACAGTGATTATGATGTGATCATGGCAGGGACAATAATAATTATGGTGATAATAGTGACTGTGATGATAATATTGATGGTCAGACTGGTGGTGATGGTGGTGGTGATGGTGATGACGATGATATGGTGATGGTGTCTTGAAGAGGTAGTGATTTGATAATGTGATGATGATGACAGTGGTGGTAGGGATAGTGACTGTGATACTGATGGTGATGGTAAGGATGATGATGGTGACAGTGGTGATGGTGGTGGTGGTGACAATGTTGATGATGGTGATGCTGCTGCTGCTGATGGTGGTGGTGGTCATGGTAATGATGATGAAGATGGTGATGATGATGTCAGTGATGGTGGTGGTGATGAATGATGATGATGGTGATAATGATGGTGATGGTGGTGGTGATGGTAATGATGATAATAAAGACAATGATGGTGATGGTGATAATGATGGTGATGGTGGTAGTTATGGTAATGATGATAATAAAGACAATGATGGTGGTGGTGATGAATGATGGTGATGGTGATCGTCATGGTGGTGGTAATGATTTGACCATGTGATGATGATGATGACAGTGGTGGTGATGATAGTGACTGTGATATGATGATGACAGAGACAATGATGATGATGACGGTGATGAAGAGACAGACAATGATGATAATTATGACTGCTGACATTTATTGAAAATTGACCATGGGCCTAGAACTTCTTTAAAGCTTAATCTCTCAGCTACACCATGAAATGGAAACTATTGTCACCCCCACTTTTCAGACAAGAAAACTGAGGCAGAGAGAATATAAGCCCAAGATCATAAAAGCAGTCCATGACTGAAAATGGACTTCAGCTGCATTTGTAGGAGTCCAACCTGGCTGGAACTCATGGCTGTAACTCCAATTGCTTTCAGCAGCAGGAGGAGTGGTCTGAAGGCTCAGAATGCCCACTGGCTTGAAGATTTCTCAAGATCTTTTTTTCTTCCTTATTTCCTCCTTTTCTTCCTTTCCCATTTCTCAGTGACACCCCCACCCCACCCCTCCCTACTAAACACTAGTGGTACACTCTGTGGGAGTTCTCCAATCTCAGGCAGACGCTGGTTGACACCAGGCATGTCTGCCGATAGTGGCCTCTTTCTCTTCAGGCTTGTTTGAGAAAATGAGGACAATGACTTCTCCCCTAGAGATGTACTGTAAATATTAGAGAATTCAACTTTTCTGGAGGACTTTGAAATTTCAAAAAATTTCCCAACTCTCTGCAAGATGGTGGAAATCTTCACTTCAAGGTTGGTGATAAACCTGCTCCTTGCCTCAAAGTTTTTGTAACCAGAGCCAAGCCTTTCTGAGGAAACCACAATAGGGTAGGGATTTTCATGCCAGAGTTAGAGCTGTTTTATTGCACAACACTTTATTGCAAGACACCAGGCTGGTTAAAGTTATCAAGATATTTGCATTCTTGCCTTTCTGTCATTTTTTTGTTATTCTCTCCCCAAACAGTTTTGGGAGCTGGTGGGCACCACAACTGCCAGATAACATCAAACAGTGAATAGCAAGCCAATCATGGGCGAGCAACCAGCACTTCCAAACACAGGATCATCCTGAGACACAGGCCATCCAAGCAGGCTCATAATCTGATGCCTCTTCAAACCCATGTTCTTTAAATATTTATTCAACATTTATTTAGTGGAGGAAGGAGAAGAAAACTAATCTTCTATTAATATATATATGTATATGTATATGTATATGTATATACATATATACATATACATATACATATACATATACATATACATATATATAGAAATTAAGCCCCTTACTAATCCATTTCCACTGGTGCAAGCATAGCCAATGTTCTGAAAAATATTCCCCCATTCTTCCATAATCGTTATCCTTTTTTGAGTTTCTTTTGTAAAAAGAACTTCTCTGAAGTAGACAACTTCTTAATGGTGAATCAAAGTTTAATATTTAATATTTAAATAATGAAACACATTTTATTCAATGTTGGTATATATTATGAACTGTCCAATTTTAAAATTTCAGCTGGTGGGACAGTGTGAGCACTTACAAAGTACATATAACAGAAAGAGAACAGCAGTGGCAAAAAGCAGGAAGATCCTTTTTATTTCCACTTTAGGTGGCTGTTTGCTACAGGTGGAGGGGTTCGATTCAATTGCCTTTAGTTGTGTTATGTGGAAGCCCGAGTTAAGTGGCGCCATCTTTCCCACTTACTATAGTGATGTTCTAGTGGTCTTGGTAGATCGGCACTCCAGAGAAGGTGCTTAGATGGCCGCCTGGGCACCCAGTTGAAAGCCATGGCAATATTCCCAGGTGGGGACCACTTCCTTAACTGTATGTCTTTACTGTGTCCTATTACCAGAACTGCCCCAGTATCACAGGATGTGCTCCCAGGGTGGAAGGCAATTTCCCATGAGTGGTGAAGGGCTACATGGGGTCATCCAGCATCCACAGCCTAAGCCTGCTCATGACTGGTATAGAGAGCTAATGGTTGGATGTCTGTGGGTAGGGAGCCAGTCTGGGACTGTCTGTATAAATGAACAAAGCCAACAGGCTTGTGTGGGGCTTAAACTCTGACCTTCATTTTATTGCTTAAGATCTAGTATAGTTAACGAAGCCAGACCAAAGCTTCATATTACAGTATTTCCAGCTTCACACTTCAATGACAATCCATTAAAATTACCAGATGATTACAATGGACTTTTAATTAGGAGGTTCAGAATCTCTCTTGCCAGACAATTAGCTTAGCTGGGCACATGCACTCCTCCCCCACAGCTGACATAGGCTGCCTAGATGTTTGGGGGGATGGGGATTCCAGGGAATCCTGTGTACCTGGACAACATTAAAAATGACTGCTATTCTTGGGATGTCCTTCTTGTATTCTCTCCACTTGGTGTGCCCTTATAAAGCAATCAGGGCTCAGGAGAAAGATGCTCTCAGACCATTCTACTAAAAATCTTCTGTGTTGTTGGAGGACCAATGTCACTGATAATGAGAAGGTCTGACTCTTGCTGCAGTTTGTAGATGCTAACACAAACTTTATGAGCTGTGGCTTCTAGGCAGAGAGCTAAAATTTAATCATGTTTTCACTTAACCTCCCCCAAGGCTCAGAAAAAGCAAGAGGCAGAGTTACAACTAAGAATCCAGGAGATCATCTAAAGGCATGTGGGTAGAGCACACTGAATCACAAGAGAGATGCATTCCCTAGAGGTTGTAAAGAGACTGAAGAACACTGGTATCTGAGTTTCTGTAGGCTCTTCCGCAACTTACAAAACAGGAATGGGAGAAATTTGGCAGCCACTAACTTCTACTCTCCTCTAACATAAGTAAGTTGGTGGACGCTGTGATGAACCATGGTTAAAAAGCACAATTGGAGAGCCTGGGTCCATATCCGAGTTATGTGACCTGAAGTGAGTATTTCAACCTTGTTTTCCTCATTTCCCCATTTGCAAAATGGGAAAAATAATGGTACCTATCTCATATGGTTGTTTTGAAAGTAGATAATTCACATGAAATTTTTAGCATCATGGCTGGAATGTTACAAGCATTCAGTAAATGCTGAATAATGTTATTGTTGCCAGAGGTCATTATTATTTCAATCAACTTGTTAGAAAAGTGGGCCCAACTGAACCGAAGTGGAATCAAGGAAACACAAGAAAAGATTAGCATGCTTCTTCCTCTCTTCAACTACATCTGTGGCGGCCACTTCTATGGAAACAGGCACACAGAAGTGGTTTGCTGCAAAGCCTGGTTTCCTTTTCTTCTCCTGTCTCATAAGAGCTGTTGCCCATCAGAAGAAACCTAACCCAAGCTTCACATTCCAACAAACACATGATTTAGGATTCCCTGGCGGTCAAGGGGGACGGCCAACACCATGGTAAAATCCAACCCACCCCTGGATCCGATGTTAATTACAACTGAAAAGCAGATGGTGCCTCAATCTAGGCCCATCTGTTCCCCGTCTGTGGGAAGTTTCCCTGGCGGAGAAGACAGAGCCATAGCCAACTTCTTTTTGCCCCAAGAAAGACTGGACTTTTGCATTTAAGAAAACATCTTATTATTTGTTGTGATAAGATTTTCTCTGATCTACGTAGCCACAGAAATGTTAGGTCAGACATCCAACAAGGGAAGGTCAGTGGGGCAACCTCAGGACTGTAGACAACTACTCAAACTCAAGATGCCACCAAAAGTGAGACAGTCTGGAGAAAATACTTGAATATGGCTTGTCCAGGGGTTTATAAGACAAGGCTTCCTCTCACATCCAGAATTCCAGTTATTAAGTGGCTTGGATGAGGAAATTATTTGATTGGATTCTATTACTCATACTTACATTACCCATGTTTTTAAGAACTGACAAAGAAGTGATTTTCCCTCTCCCTTTCTATTTTTTTAAAAAAATTTATTTATTTATTTTGTGAGAGAGAAAGAGAGAGAGAGAAAGAAAGAGTAGGGGAGGGGCAGAGAGAGAGGAAGAGAGAGAGAATCCCAAGCAGGCTCTGAACCACCAGCACAGAGCCCCATGTGGGGCTCAAACTCACAAACCGCGAGATCATGACCTGAGTCAAAATAGAGAGTCAGATGCTTAACCAGCCACCCTGGCACCCCTCCTCTCTCCCTTTCTAAACAGACTATATCCATTGAACAGAAGGACTGAACTTGTGGCTGCCACAAGGAATGTCAATGTCAATGTCACCATTCTGGTGTTGACTTTAAATGTACTAATATGAGCCAGTAAAGAAAGCATTACCTAAGTTCACACTGGACAGGAGATTGTGCCCTTGACTGCAGACCTAATGGCAGGTGCTGTTGAGTAGTGTTAATTCAGTGTTTAGGAAAAGCATGTGGTACATCGAGCAGATACTATGGATTCCCCGTCTCACTTCTGACAATGAGCAACTTCAGGCACACTGGCAGCTTCCTACCCAGAGCAGCTCCCCACCTCACTTGTGGCTCCCTGCAAAGTCACCAGTGCTGGAGAACTTTCCTCAGCCTGTGAGCACATCAGCCTGAAAAGTGCCCAGGCTTTAACAACCCAGGGACCATCATCAAAAGAGAAACAGAAGGAGTCTGAGAATCAGCAACCAGCCTGCTCACCCCTGACTGGGACAATTCTGAGTCGGGGTCTGTACCATCCTCTGAGAGCCCTCACTGGGATTGAACCCCAGCTGTTCATAGTGGTAACTAGCTCTTGAATGCCCTTTTGTTGGTTCCCCTCCTCTCCCTGTCTTGCTTCCTCCAGTCCCTCACTTCTGTATCCTAAGCAGCACCTCAAATAAACTGCCTGTACCTGGTGGTATGCTGGAGCAGGGTTGTATCAGCTCACAGGGCCAATAATTAAAATTTCAGGAAATCTGAAGGCTGCCAATGTACTGGTAACTTAAAATTGGTCATGGCATAGGTATTTACACGATGGATATTGGCAAATGTTATAACTCAGGGCATTCCCCCAGACCCTCAAGGAGCCACTTGTTAAATATGGAGCAGCACCCCACTGTCTCCACCCTAGATTTGTCTCAGGGTTTATTCTGAGGAGCACCCAGACTAAGAGTGTGAGTAGAAGGTGCCTCAGTGAAGCCAACACATGAGCATGGTAGCAAAAGAATCAAATTTGCCATCAGGATTACAAGCATTCCTTCACTATCCAAAGGATTTATGATTCTTAGTGCACTAAATGATTGGAAAAGAATTTATTTCTAAATTTACAGTTAAGAGAGTAGGTACAAAAAACGAATGAAAAAAATGCTAGGAGCTATTGTTGCTTGAAACTCATTCCATGAGAAAATACAGGAGAAAATCTTTGTGAGGTTGGTTACACAAAGGTTTATCAGGTAAAATATAAAAAGAAAAACAAGACAGAAAATATATTCATAAAATGGAGCGTATAAAAAATAAAACTCTGCTCGTCAAAAGACACTTAAGATGACAAGGCAGGCCACAAACAGGGAGAAATAATTGCAAACTATACATCTGATAAAATGCTTGTATTCCACATATATAAAGAACACTCACAACTCTAAAACAAGAAATAAACAATTAAAATGGGCAAAATATTTGAGCAGACACTTCGTCAAAGAAGATAAATAAAGGGGGAAGACATTCCTGACAAGATTATTAGTCATTCAGGAAATGGAAATAAAAACCACACTGAGATACTTCTGCACAATTACTAGAATGGTTGAAGCAAAAAAGATTGACAACATCCGGTGTTAGTGAAAATATGGAGCAACTGGAGCTCCCATACTTTGCTGGCAGGAATGTAAAAAGGTATAGCTACGTTGGAAGAAAGTTTGGCAACAAACCAGGGACCATAATCTTATAAAATCCAACAAATACTTACATAAACTCCCAGGCATTTACCCCAAAGAAATGAAAACATCTTTAGACACTAACACTTTCATATAAATACTCATAGTAGCTTTATTCATAATAACCCCAAACCAGAAACAGCCCAGACGTCTACCAACTGGTAAATGGACAGGCAAATGGTACACCTGTACAATGGAGTTCTACTAGGCAATTAAAAAAGAATAAACTCCTCATACACGTAACAGATACACACAACTACACATATGGATCTCAAATGCATTATGTTAAGTGATGATGGTTAATAATATCCGTAATAAGACGTATCAACATCATATCCTCCTTGTATGACATTATAAAATTTTTTTTCACATTTATTTATTTTTGAGAGACAGAGACAGAGCGTGAGCGGGGAAGGGGCAGAGAGAGAAAGAGACACAGAATCTGAAGCAGGCTCCAGGCTCCAAGCTGTTAGCACAGAGCCCGATGTGGGGCTGAAGCTCATGAGTAGTGAGATCATGACCTGAGCGGAAGTCAGACACTTAACTGACTGAGCCACCCAGGTGTCCCTTGGTATGACATTATAAAGAGAATACAACATCAGTGTGGTCTTCTGCTGAATATATATACCTCAGTCAAATCATGAGAAAACAGAACACAACCCTAAATTGGCCTGGACTCTTCGAAACTGTGAAGGTCATGGGAAATAAAGATCAAGGATCTGTCATGGATTAGAGCTACTAAATACAACTAATAACATCTATATACCATGTGGGATCCTAGGTTAGAATGGAAAAACAGATCAGTGGGAAAACTGATGAGACAGATTAGTTAATAGCACTGTGCCAGGGGTGTCTGGGTGGCTCAGCTGGTTAAGTGTCTAACTCTTGGTTTCAGCTCAGGTCATGATCTCATGGTTCATGAGTTTGAGCCCCACATCAGGCTCTGCACTGACAACGTGGAGCCTTCTTAGGATTCTCCCTCTCTCCCTTTCTCTCTGCCCGTCCCCTGCTCACACTCTCTCTCTAAAAATAAATAAATAAATAAACTTAAAAAAATAGTACTGTGCCAAAGTTAATTTCTTGGGTTTGATCTCACTATGGTCATGTAAGATGTTAACATTAGGGGAAACTAGTTGAAGGGCATATGGGAAATCTCTGAACTCTTTTTGCAGTTTTTTTCCTATGGGCCTAAAATTATTTCAAAATAAAAACATTTTTGACACGGTGATTTTTCTGCATGCAAATTATACCTCAATAAAGGTGATTTAAAAATAAGCAGGTCCAAATTTCTCAAACTGTGGCCTAGAGAGTCTGATATTTCTTTGAGGGGCCTGAGATAGGGAAGTGGTTAGCATGGGGAGCTCCAACCCCATTTCTCTTCCCCATCCCCTACCTTAGGTCATGCTTCAACTCAGACAACTCCATTTTTTTTTTCTGTTACATACACATACATATATACATACACACACAAACATACATACACACATATTTATTCTGCTTATGACCTTTATTCAAAAAGGGGGATATTAGATCTGAGCTGAAATCAAGAGTCAGATATTTAATTGACTGAGCCACCCAGGTGCCCTGGATTATATTTTCAAACATTCAATATAGGTGTGTCTTTTTTTTTTTTTTAGAAGAAACCAATATTTAAGGAAAATAGAAGTGGGCAGGTGGTTTTAGAGATGTTGAGTTTGAGGTGGTAATGGACCCAGTGGTGAGCTAGTAAATGTTTACTATCTGACATTCTGGGGAAAAGGCCATAACAGGTAGCACTTGTCAATTTCCATGGGGTAACTATTACCACCATGGCCAATCTTAGGCTACTCAGAGAAGCCTGGAAGAGATCTTGGCTCTCATGAGCTAGGGCAAGCTGTCTCCATGCACTCCTGGATATGGCTGGGGAAGAGGGCAGGACTCATTATATTGATAAATGGGACAGAGGATCTCACAAGCATTTGGAGATGGAAGAGGCCTCTTTGCCTGTCTGATAAAATCCATAGATGAATTAAGATGTCACCATCACAGAAGAGCAAAAGAGACTGGGAAGAGAAGAGCCACAGTTTGCCCTCAGATCGTGTGAGCTCCAGACTTCCAGGTAACCCAGGAACCTGAGCCCCACATGGAAGAATAATGTGCCAGAGAAGAGTGCTGCTTGCACATGCTGGTCATTTCACTGGCAGCATGTGGCAGACGCCCAAGGGGCAGCCAGACCATGGAGACAGCCTTACTCCTTGGGTCACCAGGAATGAAGGGAAGATTTTTTTTTAATGGATTTTAAGAAGCGTAGGGAATATTCAGCACCCATAAGCCATCTGTAGATCTAATGACTGTCTTGTGTTTTCTAATTTTTGACTTCCTTCTTTATAACTTTGGGTTTTGAGGTAAGGATGTAGCACAGCCCCGTCCTTGCAGTAAGAAAGAAGATGCTACACAGAGGAAGAATTACATGAATCTAGTCACTTGGGAGTCTTGGGGAAAGGTGTCCCAACTTGGTGTCACAAACACCTGTTGTAGAAGGAGGTTACATATGCTTTCTTGAGCTGCCAAGCTGAATTTGTCTTTTTTCTTTTCTTTTCTTTTCTTTTCTTTTCTTTTCTTTTCTTTTCTTTTCTTTTCTTTTCTTTTCTTTTCTTTAAACACACTGGCTACTACAGCAACATTTTTATACTCTGGCTAAAACAATGCCTCCTTCACAATGTGACATAATTATTTAGAGTTTGCCGGAAGAAAACCCACACTTATTAAGTGGCTTAACTCAATGGTGAAATTATTTGGCTGACTCTGAATTCTATACCAATTTGGGTGACAGAGGCGGGGGAGAGGACAATTTAATAAGACAAACCCATTATTAACACCATGACCAATTTTCCCACTAGAATGCTTTGCCAGTAAAGAAGTTCTATTGTGGATTTTCTTGATGCCTAAGGCACACAGTAAGGGTATGAGTAACAGGTAACTTTTGATGCCCACAGTGTATCTTGTTGTGTGTCTCTGGGACTGTCAGCATTTACTCAGCTTGGTTGCTGAAATTCTTATGGGGTATATGCCATATAGAGGAGAGGGGTCCTTTACAATGCAGAGCAGTTTACAATCCCACCAGTCATTTACAGGGCAACTTTGGGGGCCTTCTATTCCCCATGACAGAATAAAGGAACTGGCTTGATGATATCCTTTCATGTACTAGTAATCTTCATTTTATAAATGAGAAACTGAGGCCTACTGAAGACAGACAGGATGTTCCCAGGGGGGTGGAGCGTATTTCCAGTGCCACTGCAGGAGAAGTGGGTCTCCTGAAATCTTTCCAGACTGCTGGCTTTTAGAATACTTCGTGGAGCAACTGGCAAGTATCTACTATCCTAGGTTATCCATGTGTCTATTGATCTTTCCCATTATTGGAACAAACAGAAGAAGAACCATGGCCACTCTTGAACCATGAACCCAATAGATTGGAACTGGATGACAGAATTTTTCATCTATGAAGGATAGTTGGTCTCAGTTTCCTTCATTTAGGAAGTGTCAAATCATCATCAGGGGTCTCTGAAGTAATTCCCTTTTGCTCCCACCAAGCTTCACAGGGATCATGCGGCATTCACTGTTAGTTGATGTCCCTTTGATAGGTGGCTTATTTATAAGCAACAGGTACATGAGTTCTTCTCCTTGGGAACAGAACAATAAGCATAGGTTTTACAGTCTTTTTCAGGGATGCTAAATTCTATTTTGGGGATGTTACTGATGTTGTTGGTGGCTGAGGCTGTGGCCAACTCCAGGATGGCTACCCCAAACTGCAAAGAATTAAAAAATCACACTTCTTTATTGAAGAGGAACAAAGGTATCTGCTTAATCCAGGCATATCTGAGAGCAGCTTTCAGCAAAACTGGACAGTGCACCTCTACATCCTCCCTGCTAACCCTCAGAACCCTCTGTTGCTATCCCAGCCTCCTTCCAAATCGGGAGGATGGCTTTGTCATCATCATCTGTGTGCAGGCCATTCTTACCTCTTTTTGGTTTCTCCATTGGCGTTTCTACTCCTTTTTCATTTGCCCAGTCCACTGCAAATGAGGGCATTCAGAAAGTCGAGATACACATTCAGAATTTGCTAATGTCTATTTGAGTTCCACCTTGCTGCCTCTGGAGCTCTTTGTGTGTTACTCTGGCTGAAGAAAAGGGCAGAATGCAACTACTATTTGAGGCCCTCCTGCTTCATGTAAGGTATCCCATTAGAGACTCTGCATGGTTTCCTGTTTAGGTTTAAAGATCACTCCCTCAAACAGACATTATTGGCAAGCACCATTTTACAGATAAGGAAACTGAGGCTCAATGAGATTATGTTCCTTGCCCAATGATCTATAGCCAGGACGTGACTTCTAAATGATTTCTGCTCTCACGAAATTTTCTCTCCTCCACCCTTCCTCTCCTCCCTAAATTTTGCTAGAAGCGTATCTAGAGTAGAGTTGTCCAAGAGAAATATAATGTGAGCTACATAAACAGTTTATTTACTTGTATTTTTTCCAGGATTTTCTAATGTCTATAAATAAACATTTTGAGAGACAGAGAGTGTGAGCAGAGAGGGGCAGAGAAAGGGAGAGAGAATCCCAATTAGGCTCCATGCTGCCAGCACAGAGCCGGATGTGGGGCTTGAACTCCCAAACCATGAGATCATGACCTGAGCCAAATCAAGAGTCAGATGCTTAACCGACTGAGCCACCCAGGTGCCCCAATTTCTTCCAGGTTTTTTGAGATTATCCTTGCAATCTAAAATTTTCTGCTTTTGAAGTAAAATGCTCAATTCAAAAAAAGTAAGAAGAAACAGGTGAAAAGAATGTTAGTATGTTGTATTTAACTGAATTTACCCTCATACAATTTCAGTATGTCATTTGAATACTGAACATATGTAATTTGAATATCAACATAAAAATACTAATGTGATATGTTACATTCTTCTTTTTTATCCTAAGTGCCTGCGAGCTGATGTGTGTTCTATACTTAACAGCACATCTTAGTCTAGACTCTCACTCCATGTACTCTAGATCTAGACCCATATGGCTGGTGACTGCCATGCTGGACGGTGCACAGAGAATGCCCTATTTCCCATCTCTGGCTTATTTCTTCTTATATTACACTACTGTTGTCCCCATTCCTCTTACTTTGCACTTGACATCTCAGATTCAATTCACTCTGTGTTTTCTGAATCACTTCCTTCCTTTCCTGCGCTCTGCCTACTGGCTACTGGCTGCCTTCTGCTATTCTCATGTTGTCCACCCACCTGCACAGTCTTCTACAAAGTCACCCAAACATGCACAGGCTTGTGTGGCTCCCTGAGTGCTCCCTCTTCTTTGTACCCGAGTATTTTATTGTATTTCCAAGGTGTGCATCTCTAGAGGCCTTCTAAGGAAGACCTGTACATTCCATGCATCCACTCATGCCTCAGTCTTAGAGGCTTCACAGCATCATTTACAGGACCTAAAGTTGCCATTTCACAGTCAGCATCACTGCTCATAAACAGCTTTATCAGCGTTAGTTTCACACACCCTATCAGTCATTCTGTTATTAAATATTTACTTAGTACCCACAATGTCAAAGACACATTCTGAGGGGCTGACAGAGAAATAAGGATTATTCCCATCTGGACTCCAGCCTCTTGAAGTTTACACAGCTGTGTTATAGAGTGGCTGTTCTACCCTTTGATGCGCAAGATTTCACATTTTCTGAGCTGAATGTCTCCCTGTCACCATGAAAGTCACCTAACTTTCTTGTGATGCCACGAGTTACCTTACAGGAACTGTAATTTATGTACCATCTTCCCATAGCTTTTAAGGTGCTCTGTCTGTACCACCCAGCACACACACAGGTGCGTGCATGTGCACACAGGTGCACAATCAGGTATACGGGCTGCCTGTTTGCTTTAAATTGTGATTTGGCAGAATAACTCTATAGATATTAGAAGAAGGAAGGAAGGGAGAAGGGAGGGAAGGGAAGAAGAAGGAAGAAGGTTAGGTAGGTAGGTAAGGCAAGCCAGTATGGGACCTTTGCGAGCTTTGATATCGTACCCCTTGGCATTTGCCTACCATACCTCACATGACAAATTCCTGCTTACTGGGATCTATGAACCTTGGCAGGAAGCAAGATGACAAGATGACACAGGTGTAGACTGTCATCTAATCCTGTCCATTCTTTTTTATCATTTTTAGAGAGAGACAGAGTGCAAGCAGGGAAGGGGGACAGAGAGAAAATCAAGCAGACCCCATACTCAGCACAGAGAGCAACACGGAGCTCTATCTCACAACTCTAGACAATGACCCGCGCTGAAATCAAGAGTTGGACACTCAACCAACTGAGCCATCCAGGTGCCCTAATTCTGTCTATTCTTGCTTGCAGAAGCTGACACAGGGGAGCTGGGGAGAGGGTCTCCACACTGGTGAGAACTATAGGCCAGGGAAAGTGAAGGCAGCTGAGAAAATCAAAACTGGGAGTTTCAAGAGGGGGCAGAAAGAAGAAAACCTGATCTTTTGATGTGTTTAACCTCAAAGTAAAAAGTAAATGGCATCAGCTGAAATCAGATGTTTCATAATAAAATTATATTCACCCCTTGCTGCAGCCCACAGATCCAGCTGGGAAGCAGTGAAGGAATGGTTCCTGTCAAGGAAGGAAATGTCATCACTGGAGGGAAGTAGAAACACAGCCTTGATTTTCCTAAACTTTCCTAAACTCACCGCCATGGTGAGGAGCAGCTATTCTCCAAAGACCTGGATGATTTGGTGTTGGAGTAAAGTCCAAGTCAGTGGAATGCCACTGTTGGTCTCTCCCCCGGCTGGGAGGCAGGTGTGTAGATGGCAACACAACAGGGATGAGTTTTACTTTCCAGGCATCAAGAGGAGCTGG
The DNA here is from genome assembly GCF_018350175.1 of Felis catus. Lineage (NCBI taxonomy): Eukaryota > Metazoa > Chordata > Mammalia > Carnivora > Felidae > Felis > Felis catus. The sequence continues at coordinate 44,533,766 of NC_058370.1, read as the reverse complement.
TCTGTGGATATTTGGGGACGTGGAAGAAAAGCTGTTCATGTCTGTCTTCTCCTCTACTGAAGGGAGAGGTTTAGAAGCACCAGATTACCCTTCTATTCCTGGCTGAAGCCTGAGAACACACTGCCCAACTGGTTTTTTCATGGAGAGAGGAATAGTCCCAGAATGCAGTAACAATGAGACATTTGAAGAAAGAAAAAAAAGTTTCCATTAAGGTAGATGGTGAAGGAAACAGACATTGGGTGAGAGGGAACTAAATTGAAAATCACTTCCAGGCAAATACAATAAACGAGTATAAGCAAGCAAAGAAGTGAGCAACTTCTTGCACAGTCAGCAGAATCAACCTTTGGGTTTTTGTTTTCATTTCATTTCATTTCATTTCATTTCATTTCATTTCATTTCATTTCATTTCTATATTTTGGCTTTGGGAGATTTTGATATAACCTGAGCCCCGAGAATGGATCAAGCAGCTGAGGTCAGGTTGTCTGGTCCTCTAGGGAGTGAAGGGAAGGAGGAAAGAAGGAAATGAAGCCATCTCTAGGAATCGATTCTAGGGCTCATTAGGAGGTAAGCAGAGAGTGTGTCCCACAGGGTGGATGATGAGCAGAACAGCCTTGCACTGGAGAGCTTTGGTCCCCAGGAGTCAAAGGAGCAGGGCATTCCCTGGCTAACCATCACCTGTTCCTCCAATACAGGACAGTATGTGGTCTTTCAAGGGGGCTGGGAGGACACAGCACATGAGGAATAAACAAGACTCATGGCATGTCATAGAAACTCCACCAAGGAATTTATTGTTCTATGCCCATCATAAAGGCAATGGAGGGTCATATAGATGTGGGGTGGGGAAGCAGGAATGATAATTAGTTTTAAAATAATGCCACTTCTGTTTTAATTTTTGGAGATTTCATTATACACACAGACAATGGTTTCAACACCCTCTAGGTTTCTTGAAATCTTCTTATCCAAAGGTCTTGGGCCTTGTTTTCCATCCCACCTCAGACACTCACCTCTAATAATCATACCACAGTAGATCCTGTCATTATTAATACGCACAGTCCCTGCCTCAATATCAAATTCATGCCTTCCACTCTGATCACTGCCTCCTGCCTTTCCAGTGTATTCCGTCTGACATCCCACATCCATCAATTCTTTTCTTCCAAGTACAGTCTCCATCTTGAAACCATGGCAACCAAGAAGCAGCTATGCCAAGTAGAAAGATGGAAGGGTCCTGGCACATTAATGACACTGCCAAGACACTGCACAAGCCCTTGAAATGACTCTTCTAAACTTTTTTCCCTTGAGAAAAATAGTCACCTGTGAGTCTAAGACACTCTTAGTTGGGTTTTCTATTCCCTGCAGCTGAACACAACGAATGATGCAGAGCCCATTTGGTCTGTGCCTTATGTAATCCTTGCCCCTCCCCACCCTTCTCATTTGCTCTCAGACCTACCTCATTGCCAACTTGGGTCGAATTTACTTACCATTCCTATCTTTATTCTAATTTGCTCTTAATTACTGCCTCTTTTTAACTTGTTCAATACAGTTCCTAAATTGGTCACAACTTTGAAGGCACTTCCTCTCTCAACCACACTTAGCAACCACCTCTCTATGCAGGTACAATAGAAGGCCAAGGACTAAATCTCTTTGTGTAAAAACAAAAGGAAAATAATATTAGCCAAGAACCTAATTTTATTCCGACATCATGCTGCTAGTCTTTGACTTAAGTTCAAAATAAAAGGTAGAAATGCATTTTCCATTTTCCTTATGTATTACACACACACACACACACACACACACACACACACACACACCCCAAATCCCATTTTTCTCTAGTAGTGACTGTATTGCTACACAAGAGGGTAGAATTCCTTTCAGTTGCCAGTTGTTCATTTGTTTCACTGCATGAACTTAGGAAAGCCTTTGGAAACTGCTGCTAGTGAGTCCCTCTTACCAGATCTTTCTTTTCCCCTCTTCTTTACGAGAAATGTTAAGTCTTATTAAGACACAACAGAACTTAGTTCAGTGATGCTATATGTGTTTGGGGAGGATTCTCAAGTGGCACATTAGTAGAACAAAGGTTTTCTCATCTAATTTTTTTTATTCTGTTACTTTTTAAAGAGCCAAAAGGACACATACACACACACACACACACACACACACACACACACACACACACACACGAAGTAGACAAGTTAAAAGTGAGGAATAAAAGGAGATTGCTATAATTCTTAAGTTCCATCTAGAATAGCATGACAGGGGCGCCTGGGTGGCTCAGTCGGTTAAGCGTCCGACTTCAACTCAGGTCACAATCTTGCGGTCCGTGAGTTCAAGCCCCGCGTTGGGCTCTGGGCTGATGGCTCAGAGCCTGGAGCCTGCTTCCAATTCTGTGTCTCCCTCTCTCTCTGCTCCTCCCCCGTTCATGCTCTGTCTCTCTCTGTCTCAAAAATAAATAAACTTAAAAAAAATTTAGAATAGCATGACAAAAGTAACTTTCAGAAATTTGTCAAGGCTAAATATAGTAAATGCTGTCCTGGCAACTCAAAGCTTTTATTCATATTTCTCTCAAACACACCTTCCCTGATAAGAAGGCCTGACACTAGTGATAAATTTCTAATGAATGACCCAAATTTCCCAAGGTCATTATTTATAGTGTTAGGGTATGTGAAAATAAAGAACTTACATTGGAGGCCAAGTTTTCTAATTGGTGGCAAATGTACTCCTTGTAAGCACAGGGAATGTTCTAGATATGCAACACCAGGTAAGGATGAGTGCAAACAAATCAGACTAGTTGGTGTCCCAGTCAGAGCTGAGAAAGGCTGAATGTCAGTCTGACTTGTAGGCCAGGATCACATTCTTTCATGCACAGGGCCTGAATTCATCTGCATGGTAACTGAAAAAAACATGTCAATTCAGAGGAGAAAAGAATGGGGTCAGAAGAAGAATTTTACCATGACTAAAATTGGCTGGGCATTTTTGATAATCTGGGGGCAAAAATCGTTGACTGCACTACAGCTCCCAATACTTGGTTATCTTGCTAAACTTTGCAGTGCTAACTACAAAGATGTTCTGCTTTCTGGGCTGTGTCCAGAGGAGACTTGTCTAATTAGGGAGAGGACAGAGCTACAACCAGGGCTGACGGTTATTAGAAGTCATGAATCTTCTCTTGCCCTGGCTCTGGGACACCATCAAAGGAACTGCAATTTCAGCATCTGTATGTGAGCTCAGCTCAGGGCAAGGGGAGGGTGAGGGAGGGAGTTGTTTTTGGCCTGGTCGCTCACCCAGCTGCTGGCTGAGCTGAGCATGCACATCTCGAGTGGAAAAAGGAGAGAGGGGGGATATGGCGGCAGCCATGTCCATGCAGTCACCCGTGAGATCCCCATTCATCTCATTTCATTCATTTTTTTTAACAGCCTTGCTGCGTTATAATTTACATACCATAAAATTCAGCCATTGTAACTGTACAGTTTGATGATTTTTAGCATATTTATTCAACCATGCAACCATCACCACTGTCTAGTTTTAGGACACTTCCACCCCTCCCAGAGAAGTCCCCCCATGTCCATCTGCAGCCATTCCTCACTTCCACCCCCATCTGCAGGCAACCAGTGATCTTCCTTCTACCTCCCTAGTTTCCCTTTTTTAGAAGCTTCCCACAACTGGAATCATACAGCATCTAACCCTTTGTACCAGCTCAATGCCTGTGGGACATCCATGACACATCCTGGGGATGGCATGAGGGGTGAAACTGACTTGGTCCCTGCCATGTGGAGACCAGAGACTAGCAGGGAGAGAAATGTTAACTGAACAATCCTGCAAATAGGTGTATAATTGCACATCATGATAACAGCTGTCACAGGAAAGGTACAGAGTACTACTAGTTCACGCCAACAGATGAGGTCATCTGATCCAGGTCAGAAGAGGCTACAGAGATGAGGTAACCACTCCACTGAGATCTTAGGAAGGCATGGTGGTTAACCTTCCAAAAGAGAGAACAGACGTCTGAAGAAATGGAAGAAGTTCAGGGTTGCTGGGACCACACCATGGGGTGCAGCGGGTGGCTGGTTAGGGAAGGACCCGGGGGATGCTGGCCTCAGCCAGATCCCATGGAGGACTCTTCTATGGTATGAATGGCACTAGGGAGCTGTCCATCCTGGTGGCAAGGTGACTGCAGAGGTCTAGGCAAGAGCCTATGGGTTAACGGGCAGAAGAGATGCACGCAGACAGAGCTAAGTGCCACTGCTTCTCACACTAATGCTGAACGCAGATTCTGATTCAGTAGATGTGGGACATGGCCAGAGATTCTGAATTCTGTCCAGTGCCCAGCTAATACCCATACTGGTGGTCCACAGAGGAAGCTTTGAGCAAAGAGCCATGACGTAGGCCAGGTGGTGATTTCATCAAAGGAGACGGTACCAGCTTTCCAGGCTTGGCACAGTAGAAGGGGCAGCTCCACTTCTCAGAGAACAGAGAGGCTGCAAAGGGGCCAGTTTGGGAGGCAAGGCTGGGATTTACTCCCATGGGCAGATGGCTTGATGTACTGTGTGACTATGTGGAGAATCAGGATTTCCAAATTGGAAAAGACCATAAAAATCACTAGTCTGCCATCCGAGAAAATGAAGGCAAACTATGCTCTCTGGGTCTCAGTCTCCATGAAGCTGCCTTGTGGGGGGTAGGAGTGGGAGTGGGGTGGGGGACAAGGAGTGATAGGATGTGGGGAGCAGGGCTTTGGTCCTTCCAGCCAACTTCTGTGATGCAATTCTATTTTATACAGTGATGAGTTTGGTTTATAACCTATTGTTAAAATAAAATAAAATAAAATAAAAATAAAAATAAAATAAAATAAAATAAAATAAAATAAAATAAAATAAAATAAAATAAAATAAAATAATAAAATAAGACGGGAGCAGCAGGGAAAGGGTTTGGTATCATGTGGTATCAAGAGAATGTGGCCTGGATCAGCCACAGAAAACTCTTTTCTCAGCTCTGATAGTCTTGGTTCCAGGTTTCCGCACAAGATCAGGGGTATAGGGAGGGTGTGGTTAAGGGTTCCTCACCAGCCACAAAATGCTCCTCCCAGCCACATCTTGGGGAAGAGAGAGGATAAGAAAGCCAGCTACCTGTTTTATGGGTTTTAAAGAATGGGGTTTACTTATGAGGAAATGAAAGCATCCTACTCATCAATCAATTTATGTCAGTAAAAGAGAAGATAGTACTGATAGTACTTAACCAGTCCTTTGTCTCCTCCAGGAACCCAAAAAGGTGATGGCTCCGAACAGGTATTGCATTTTGCTCCAGCACTGCAGAAATACTCCAGACATCCTCCAGTGGGGAGCAGGTGGCCTTGTGAAAACACGGAGGGATGTGGAGGTGACAAAGCATCTCCAGCCTTGTCTCAGGGGACCCGCTAATAACATCACCACCTTCCCAGGGCCAGGAAGTGTGGCTGACCTAGATGTTTGATTCCTTTTGACTCCACATGGGAGCAAGAGTCAGAAAAGAGAAGCCCTTTTATCTGGCCTTAATTAAACACAATCTGCATAGAGGGGACAGCTCTGTACAAGCATGGAAGTGAAGCCAGCTGACTCCAGAGGGACCGTCTCTGACAGCAGGAGCTGAGAATTCACACATGCCTGTCATCCACAGGGAAACTGGGAATTCTATTCTTCCAGACCTGGTCCACCCTTGCTGTCTGAACTGCTCACTAACTCATATGCGCTCTTACAAGCACTAGAATTTCAGGTGTCCCTTTTAAGGCTTATACTGTTTTTTTTTTCTTTCAAGCCCCCTCTTGATGCTACTGTCAAGCCTGGATGGCTGGAATCTCAGAACGAAGACAGAGAATGGGAAAACGTCCATCTTCCATGCTGTTCTATCCTTATGTCTCCACAGGAAGACAGCATCATGTTTCCTGCATGTTCCCAGCATCCACAGCATCATGTTCCCTGGCTGGGTTTCTATAAGGGCAAGTGCGAACTGAGCACCTCTCAGGGACCCTTGAGGAAGTGGTTCTGTGATGTCACTACTGTCCTTTGGAACTGCTTTCAGAGCCTGCAGCTTGTCCTTTCTGATGACTTCAATGCGGCAAAAGAGGTCCTTAGAGAGTGGATTAATTTTGGCCAAAAACCCTCTGGAGGTAAAATACGTGATAAGTGGATGACCAGGTAATCACACTTGTGGTTCAAATGAAGTATGAATGTAACGTCTGGACTTTGACTTTCTATGGGGACTCATAAACTCCCAAACTCTTCACCCAACAAAAAAGAGTTCCAAAAATACTCAGGACAAGAACAACGTCAGCAGAAAAAATGTGTGGCCTCCCAGGTTACCATTCTGAAGAGGGTACAATTCACGTCAATGAGAACATTCTGGAATGTATGTGAAGATAAGCCTCCTTACTCACAGCCATCAATTGTGTCTGAGACAGTACTGGATTTTGATGCTCAAGATTCTTCTTGCAAAGAACAGCACAATAGACTGCCACTAGAAACCTAGTTTATTTATCAATTCAACCAACATTTACCAGTTGCCAGATACCCACCAAGCATGGTGACTGGTTCTTCCTAGAACACAAAATGCATAGTCTCATTGTCTGTGAGGACTTCCCACTGTGAGGGGGGACAGGGAGGTTGGACTTTTTCCCCAGTGCTCCTGCAGGGAGGCTGATTGCACAGCCTCCCTTCTATTCACCTTTGCATCCCCAGCACCAGCCACTGGCTTGGTGAACACATGGAGATTTGGAGAGAGTAAATAGGGTCCTTGGAGAGGCCACGGAAGCTCTGCTCCTTTTCCCCATACCTTGCCTCGTGCACCTCTTCTATCTGTTCCTAAGTTCTACCCTTTTAGAATAGACCAGTGATCTAGTAAGTAAGATGTTTCTCTGAGTTCTGTGAGTTGCTGTAGCACATTAATTCAGCACAAGGAGGGGGGGTCTTTGGAACCTCCAATGTGTAACTGGTTAATCGGAAGCATAGAAGACACCCTGGGCTTGCACATGGTGTCTGAAGTGGGGGAGGGGCAGTCTTGCAGGACTGAGCCCTTAATCTGTGGATTCGGATGCTGTCTGTCTTTGGGTAGACAGTGTCAGAATTGAGTCAAATTGAGTTGAATTCATGGATACCCTGCTGGTGTCTGAGAATTTCTGGATGGTGTGTGGGAGCCCCCATCCCCTGGTTTCTCCCCACTTGTTGGAATTAAGTCTAGGAACCTAATGTAGCCCCAAACTCAGATTTAACCCAATCTCTAACATTCACCTTGCAGTCACAAGGAACATCAACAACAGAAAAAGTCAAATGTTTGCAGCTTCGAAAAGAAAACAGGGGTGTTTTCACCTGGAAGTACCGGTCCTGGGTTCCAACAAGTTTACCATTCCTGATGCCGGAATCCTACCGACATTTACATTCTCGGTAAGAGGAAGCCTGAAAAAGCAGGAGGCATCGTTTGCAAAAAGATGCCCAGCAGCTCATCCTGATCCCAAACACAGTGACGACTCATTCACATATTTGCAGTACCTAATAAATACATACGTGCACAATATCCCAACTTCACAAACTCTAGGATTTCAGCACAGACTGGAGTGCAGTTCTCATGCGGACCTCAACATTCAGCACCCAGCTCCAGTGGTCTCCTGGGGCACTGCCTTCACCTTCCCTGCTGATGCCACCTTCCAGCCTGGCTGCAGGTCCGCACAGTAGGGTTGATGCTTTGTGTATATGATCCCTTGGATTCTTATCTGGAATTTCCACTGGCTGGGATCCCTGCCAGACTGTAAACTCTTGGTGGGCAGGACCAGAAGCTTTCCCCTCCTTCTGTCTCTGATCCCCACCCACCAAACCCCCTGCCTTCATGCAGGCCTGGTAGCCTGTCTGTACTAGGAGCATCATGATGCACGTTGACTATTTCATTGCAGCCATGCAATGGGGACCCACGTAGGACTGACTGCACACAGCTCCTGTCCCGCAAGCCTCCCTAGAAAAGCTAAGAAATGAGGCCATGCATCCTAAAACTAATCCTGAGCCTTTGATTCCATCTGGGGGAATGGGGGAGGTCCCACATCTCTGGGTCATATCTTTGAATCCTTTTCCTGCAGGGCGTGTCCTAACCTAGGGATAAGCACTTCGTGGTGCTTGTGCATGAAAGTTTTATCTTGACTGCAGGAAGGAAGCGAGAAAGATAAAGGAAGGAGAGAGCTGGGTGCAGCAGGACTCCCATTTCCCAGAGAACAAAATGTGTATGGGGGTGGAGGAGGATTAGGGCAGCACCAACGTCTTCTGGAGACGTGTCCCTGGTGCACTGCCATCATCGCCATTATTACTATGATTATCTTGCACACAAGCCGTTCTTTTCCGTCCAAAAGATTTCCATCATAGATTTAGCCAAAAAGGTGCATTGTGTTGAAAGGTTTAAGCAGAATATGTTATGTTCACTATAAAGAAAGAATAGAGTAAAAAGCTGCCGTAAAAGCAGGATGTGAGCTGTAGGTGTGGGTGTTTCTTCAAGCAGCTGGAGTTCAGGCCTTCAGTGTCTCAGGTTCTCACCAAGGATGGTTTTGTGGGATTTTCCCATAAGAAGCAGGGGCTGGGCACAGGGAGGATACCAGTACTAAATCATCTGGAATTTTAAAATTACTTCAACGTTTATACATTTCAAATACATCTGCAGTGGCAGTGTTATTCAGATAGATTTTCCTTTTGTGAACGCTTGTCATTAATCTCTGGTGATTGTAACAAATGAGCTAGGACCATGCTGTAAAAGGAAGGGAGATGGAAGATGTTTCTTTCCCCCTCAGCTTCCTTTTCCATTTGTGAAAATAATTTTGGAAATAAGGCCATTCCCGCAGCACTGATGTAGAAGCAGAATGTCAGGAAATCCGCTTCGCCAGTCTTCATGCAACATTAACCACCCACTCGTAACACATGTGATGTTTACTCCTCACTTTGGCGCTGGCTTCGTCCCTCCCATACTGTTTGGAATGTATGATGTGGAGGAGTTGGTGTTACCGGCCTCTGAGAACCTTCTGGTTTCATATTTGTGTAAAGTAACAGCTTTTGTGTCTTCAAGGCAGATTACAGAATTCGTTTGCATTGAAAATGGGCACTCGAGCAGAGACAACTGTGTGGAAGGCTTCAGGCTGCTTTTGGGTTGTTCCGGTTGTGCCAGAGCAGGACTCTTGCTAGGAGCACGGACAGAGTCCCCTGCTGTCCTCTTCGGGGCAGAAGGGTTCTTCCGTTAGAAGGCAAGTTCTAGAGTCTGGGGGACTCTGGTTCCAGTTCTAGCTCTGCACTGAATGTATTCCCTGAATGATGCTGGACAGGCCATCTGTCCTCTTGGAGACTTTGAGACAGACTATATGGTATACGGTGAACACCACACTCCAGGTGGCTACCCAGAGCTGGGCCAGGCAGAGAGCGTCTCTGAGCTCTGGCGTGGCTACATCCCTCATTTTACCAGCGACTCAGGGGTTCTGATTTTATGTTTCCTTTCTTATTGAAATGGAAATATATAATTGAATAGCTCAATAGATTTTTATACAGTGAATACACTTATGGAGTCAGCAATCCGATCAAGAAACAACAGACCACACAACTAGCACCCCAAAAGCCCCCTTGCAGTCATTAACCCCTAAGGCCAACCATTATCTTGACTTCTGTTTCTGTTCTTTAAGTGGAATCATATAGTCCACACTCTTGCATCTGGCTCAATAATGAATTTGTGAGATTCAGCCGCATTATTGTGAGCAGTTATAGATCAGCATGGATCATTACCACTGCGTTGAAGTGTTCTGTTATGTGAACATAGCAGAGTTTATTGATCTCTTCCATTACTGACAGGCATTTGGGTAGCTTGCAGTATTTGCCTATTACAAATAGTGTATCCACGGACATTCTAAGTATGTGTGGCACACACATACTGTACATTTCTGTTGACAACACAGGAGTGGGATAGCTGAGTCACAGAGCAACCCCGTGTTTCCGTTCAGCTTCATTAACACTGCCAAATAGTTTCACAAAGTGACTGCATCAGTTTACATTCCCATCAGTGGAATATGAGAGTTCCAGTGGCTCCACAACCTTGTTGACACTTGAGATTGTCAGTCTTTTGTTTCCACCTTGCCAGTCAATGTGGAGGGCACTGTATAATGGTTTTAATTTGCCTTTCCTTGATGAATGATGGAAGGAGCCACTTTTCATATTTCTACTGGCCATGTGAATTTCCTCTTCTATGAAAGTGCTTGTTCAAGACTTTTGTGCCTTTCCTTCTGTGGGGTTCCTATCTTTTTCTTATTGATAAACAACAGATTTTTTTTTTTTACATATTTTGGGTTTGTATCCATTGACAGATGGAGAGATATAGATATAGATACAGATATAAAAATTGTTGTGATTTGAAAATACCTGTAGGCTTGGGAATGTGCCACTGGGTAAAGAGGTATAAAAGGGAAATAAGAGACAAGCCTGGGAAGGGACATTAATAGGGAAGACAGATGGGAAATGAGGTTGGAACTGGATCCTCTACTGTGAATTGAACTCCTGAGCCTGGAGGAGGGCATGAACATGTTGAGGAGTAAGAGCAGTGATAGTTTAAGAAGTCTCTTCAACAGACACAGTTGGGGAATTTGGTATTTTTTTTTTGTCCATGGTTAATGAAATTCTTGCTCCTAAAGTAGACATGTAACAAGAAAAAAAATCTTGAAAATGCCAGGCAAGAAGGGAAAGGACATAAAAGGAATTAGAAAAGTGAAGAGCTGCAGAGTCAGATGAGAAATTAGAAACCTAGAAAATCTGGTATGATCTGTAAAATGCAGGTGTCCCCAATCTAGCCAGAAAATAGTAAACAGTTGTACAGAGCATATGTCACATTTCCTGAGTAGCCCTGTCTCTCAGGGACTGTCTATAAGAATGCTCCGAAAATACGATTTAGGGCAAGGAACAAAGAAGGAGAAATGGCCTCCTTGTACAAAAGGTCCAATTTTTATGAGTCTACCTCATCATTATGGGGATGAAGAATTTGGAGTGCACTAACTAAAGACAGAGACCCAGTTTCAAAATTTACAATGCAAATGAAAATACTGTTAATTTCTAATTTTGCATTAACGGAGACGAACATTAACACAGACAATCCCGAATGCTCTCATATTTGGCTCTTGAATGTGTTTTGGTATTCGCACATGAACTCAGGTGTCCAAATGCTTCAAGTAAAACGATGATTTCGTCTGATACACTTCTGATTTTGCTCCTTGCTCCTGTTCTCTGTTTCCTGCTGAGGAAGACCAGAGTTATCTCTCTATTAGCAGCTACTGAGGACTTAGTGAATTCCAGCACCATGCAGTGCTTCATAGACATCTCCCCATTGTGACCTCATGACATAGGTATTGCTCTTCTTATCTTAGAGGACAGAAAACTCATCTTAGGGAGGCCACATAACAGATGCACAGTTGCACCGCTGGCCTGTGGGGGTGTGGGGGGGAGTTCCAACACAGGCCTCTTTGATGTCGGAGCCCATACTCCTGATGCTGTGCAGTCCTATCCCTCCAACTGACACCAAGGTGTGGCCTGAAATGATGGCCCCCCTTGCAGTAAAATGCATGGTCCACACTGGCCTCTGGCTGCAAGTGTAAGAGGCAGCGGCCACATTCCTGGTGGTCCTTATTCATAGTAGTTATGTTCTTGAACATCACTGTGAATGATGAATTCATGAATACTGAATGATTCCTCATAGATAAAATACAGGGTTAGGTCCCTGTGAGCCCCACATCACACCATTTTCATCAAATGATTAACACATAACCTTGTTTTACATATGTTTCTGTTTAAAATCACCTCATTTAATACCTGCTGTCAAGTCATTAACATTGGACTCACAGACAACAGCACTGTAACTCATGCCTGAATGAAGCTTATCTAACATGCGTGTTTTCTCCGTAAGGCACATCATAGCCTTCATATGTGCTTAGGAACACTAGACAGCACTTCAGCATTGTGCTCGGAGGCAGTTTTAAACAGCAAAACCGGCAACAAAAAGCACAAAAATGCAAAAAGCCTGGCACTAAGCACACTGTGAAGGGGATGCTTGTTGACAGTGTCGGCTGAGACAAGAAGGCAGAGCGTTGCCTTGTTTGACCTCAGCTGAGAACGTGCATGTGAAGTCACGTGTCTTCATATGTCTCTTCATATGTCTGTGAGTGTGAATATTGATTTGGGGGTTACAAACAAAATTTAGCAGGTAGGTGAATATGAGTATGCAAATACAGAATCTGTGAATCATGGGAATCAACCATATATTTGTTGACTGATGGATGTAGGCTAAAGTATCTTCTTTATTCCACATATGAGTGAAATCATATGATATCTGTCTTTCTCTGACTTATTTCACTTGGCATAATAAACTCTAGTTGCATCCACACTGTTGCAAATGGCAAGAGTTCATTCTTTTTCACTCATATGTGGAACTTGAGAAACTCAACAGATGAACATAGGGGAAGGGAAGGAAAAATAAGATAACAACAGAGAGGGAGGCAAACCAAGAGACTCTTAAATACAGAGAACAAATTCAGGGTTGCTGGAGAGGCAATGGGAGGGAGGATGGGTTAAATGGGTGATGAGCATTAAGGAAGGCACTTTTCAGGATGGGCACTGGGTGTCATATGTAAGACATGAGTCACTGGGTTATACTCCTGAAGCCAAGACTAACTGTATGTTAACTAACTTGAATTTAAATTAAAAAAAAAATCTTTATTAAGTGCTATGAGTTAGAACAAGCAATGACCTCGTGTAAAGTACTGAACTAATCAGAGTCATGGTCACACTCTTCAGACTGCTACAGATGATGAATATAAAACTTTCTTCCAAAGAATGAAGACTTCTGAGAACAGCTTTGCTCTCTGTGCACTGCACAAGCCTTTCAGCTGAGGGGTGAGAGCTCCCAGCCTCCCCTCTGTGGTTAACCATGCCCTGTTTAGGTTGTTTCACTAAAGAAGGGGTGCCATTTTATCACTGGCTTTTTGTCATCCAAAGGTACCATATGTGCTAATGTGCTCTCAAAGCGCTTCCCACATGATTTTCTACAAACTTCTCTGAAAGTCTATGAGCTTGGTAAGGGCAGGCAGCCACCTACTGGTTTTACCACTGGCACTCAAATGGCTTCTCCAGGGATATTCCAAGAGTTGCTCTTCCGATCCATGCTGCTTTTGAGGCTAACAAAGCAAGGGCTCCTCTGAGCAGTGGCTACCTGTGTAGTGTTTCCCTTAGTTAACAGGAAGTACCAGGGAAGGGCCAAGGTTACAACCAGCCAACTCAATTTGGGAGTTCACTCTGGAGGACTCCATGCCTCCAACATGATGAAGAAGTCCGGGGCCATGCAGTGCTGAGGCTAGTGCCTGGTAAAGTCTCTTACTGACCAACTTCCATCCTGGCCTGTGATAAAATAAAAATCCGGAGGTGCCTGGCTGGCTCAGTCAGTTAAGCATCCGACTTTGGCTTAGGTCATGATCTCTCAGTTCATGAGTTCGAGCCCTGCGTCAGTGCAGAGTTTGCTTGGGATTCTCTCTGTCCCTCTCTCTATGTCCCTCCCTAACTCTCACAGTCTCTCTCTCTCTCAAAACTAAATAAACATTTAAAAAAATTTAAAAAAACCCTGCCACCAGCAACCAAATCACAATGATCCCAACAGAAAGTTCTGACATTTCCACACAGACTAGCAGATTCCAAGCAATGTGTCTGACAGCACATGGACAAAACTGAACCCCAAACCCCCCAAAACCACCATCCCACCTACTGGGATCCCTCCACCTCATCTTCCTCCATCCTTCGGAGTCACGTGGCCCACGGCTAACTTCCTCGTTCGAGAGATGTTCCCAGAGCTCCTCCGGGCATGCTCTCCCTTGCTGCAGCATGCTAAAGAATCTAACTTTGTACTCCAGTGACTACAGGGATATTCCTGGTCATTTCTGATTGGTGGGCTTTGATGCCTGAGAATCATATTGTACTGGGAGAGAGAAGTTTAGATTCACCTCCAGTGGGCACATGGAGGAGTGGACTGGAGAGTGGTTTTAATCCCGTGTAATCTTCATCAGCAGCCCTTCGCCCGCGAGCACCCCACATATACATGCGATCCAGGTCTGAAACTCTTTCTTTGTTATGTGATCACAGCTTCAACAACAACCCAGCCCTGTTCTCCCAAGAAAATTGCCTCTCCAAAGACCCCAGACATTTGGAAACCTTCATTTCTCATGCTCATTTCTCCTTGGCTTAGGATTCATGGGAGCTGACCTTGTGAATAGCTTTGAACAACAGAATGTGGCTGAGGTGACGCTGTGCCAGTGGTGAGCCTAGTGCAGCTTCTGATTGCTCTCTTGGAACCCTGTCCAGCTGCCATGTAAATAAACCCAGGGTAGCCTGATAGAGGTTGAAATACCATGTGGCCCAATTGCTTTCACAGTGCCAGCTGACAGCCCGTCAATTGCCCAAGGCCAAGCTCTCTGGCTGCTGAGAGCTGATTACACACACATGCGCGTGCATGTGCATACACCCACACCCACCCACCCCCCCAACACACACACACGAGGAAGGTCTGTCAAGTTCAAAACAACCACCCAGCTGAGCTCAGCCCAAATTTCTGACTAACAGAACCATGAGCTGAATAAACAGCTGTTGGTTTAAGCTACTAAAACGTGGAGTCATTTGTTATACAGTAAAAGCTGATACAACTCCATTCCTTTGAGAGCTGAGCTGAGATCAATTAATGAGCCCTGAGAGCAGTTAGTCAAAGTAGGATGCTTTGCAAACTCCTATAAAATACTTTGTGAAAAGGAGAGTTCTTTGGTCCATTTTGAAATCCCTGCTACTATACTTCCCATATGGAAAGTCGTGACCCAAATCGGCATACCTAGAGCTTGTGAGAAACCCTGCCTTTAGAAATTAAACAGACAATAACTTAGCATTTCTTAAACACTCAAAGAATCCTTATTTTCCACATAATACCTATGATGACCTTCCCTTCAGTAGTGTCCTAAGAAAACCGTGTGGGAGACACTGCTCTAGATCAGTAAATGAGCCTGACTTATTGGAAGGGTGGGCAGGCGTCTGGGCATGGAAGGTTTGAGGAATGCTCCAATGCACTTGCTGGCTGTCAAAAAGGAGTCTCCATACTCCAAAATAGATTGGGGATCACTGGTTTCAGACCGCCTGGTTGCTTCATGGGCTTGTGCCTGTTGACGCCACGAGACTAGCCACAGAGATGACGTGAAGTGTCCCCTGGAAAGAGCTGAAACAAGACATGTGCTGGCTCCAGAAGGTGGACGAGCTGCTTGGCAGTAATTGCCAAAATTCTATATTTACAGAAAACTGGCACATCGTAAATACCAAGCTGTGCTATTTATGTAGCTGTTTCTCATCAATATATGTGGGAATTCTGTAATTATCATGCGTGCTATTCAAAGGCTTCCGGAATCTCAGACAAATGAGGGTAAAAGATAGAGCCGGCTAAGCCCAGCAAACACCATCGGCCCTGAGCTCCCACTCTCTCACAGAACCTAGCTGCTCAGATGAGAGCAAAGGGATAGGACAGGGCTCAGGCCTGAGCTGTGACCAGAATCTCACCCAGTGGCCCCTCTCCTTGGGGTGTGGATGAGGGAGTAGTGAAGACAGACCCTAGTTACCAGGGGTCTGGACATGGAGGGGTGTGAGGCCTGTCCAAGCATCCTAGCCCACTTGGTGCTGGTCTTGAGGCTGGCTACATTACCCCGAGAGTGTGGCCACAGGCCCCATGTCCACTCTCCAGGAACCCTGGCTTCTCTGGCAGCTTATAGGAATCAGGAGGTTGTTTCTGGGGCCATATCTAGAATACAGACTGAAAACCCTGATCAGACAATGTGTCCACTAATCAAGCCTGGGGTCCCTTCCAAACTCATCATTCAAGTCACTGTCATGGGAAGAGGGCTCCCTCTACACAGTAGCCCCCGCTCTGGAGTCTTATGGCCTGGGATCAGACTCCAGCTCTCCTACTCCTGAGCTATGTGCCCTGGGCAAGTTGCTTAATTTCTTTGTGCCTTAGTTTCCTCACCTGTGAAATGGAAGAAGTCGTATCTACATCATAGGGAGAAAGTCATCTGACCTCTCAGGGCCTTAACCTTCCATCAGCAAGATGGGAAGAACAGCCAGGTGATAAGACAAACCAATGTACATGCCGCTTGCACCATTCATTGCTGTGTACTGCTTCCCAGTTCATGTCTTACAAGATGTCAGACTCCTAGGAGGTGAGGACTGTGCTTACCTATCCCTCCCTGTCTCTGTTCTGCACTGCTCATTTACAGAGCTCTCAGTAAATATTTCTTCATTTGATTGAGCCCGAGTTATCTATGCATGCATTGGTCTAAACATGACATAAGCAATTTGTTCCCCTGGACTAGTAACTTCTCCAGGCCTTGCTTTCCTCAGTTATAAAATGGAGAGGTGACGGACACCTAGAGAGATCAGAGGAGAGGATGTGAGAGGACCCCAGCACACCTCTCCCCACGCAGTAGACCCCAGCCAGTGCTGTGCCCCTCCTCTTTCTCTTCTTGGCTTGGGAGCAAAATGACTGGATGGCTATATGTGTATATTATGTATTCACACGTTACATTTCTCTTTCTCCCACTTTCCCTTGGGAGCATCTTAGTAGGAGATAAGAAATTCCAAATGACTTGGTTGATTTTTTTTTTTAACTTTGGGGAAACTGGTACACCAGGACAATGCTGGGCCTAGGACAACGCAGCTGAAAAATGAAATGGGGGCACCACTGGCCCGTAAACCTGGTGGCCAGCACACAGCAGAGGAGCAAAAAACATCAGTGCCCTTTCCACTCAGGTCTCATCCTGGTGCCTGCAGCCTGGCACAGAAGTGATGTGCGTGCAGTGCAGGGAGGAGCCGGGCCACTGGCAAACCAAGTCTGGCATCATCTGGCATCTTGCCTTTTGCCATTAATATTATTTGGGGGACAGTGGCTATGTTTCTCTACAGGAGTTCTATTCCTTATATAGAGCAGCGGTGGGCCTCTGTTCTGCTCATGCTGGTCATGTGGCTTGATCTAACCCCAGAGCCATGAAGATGCACCTGTTCACTCATGACAAAAAGGCATAGAGCCTCTGAGAGTGCGTAGTTATACCCCAGTGCTGAAACTCCCAATGACCACCTGGAGACTGTTAGCTGGGCAATATCAAGATTCCTGTACGTTTCCAGAAACTCCAGCCTTCTCAGAAGGGGGCTATATCTTGGGGGAAGTCACTCGGGAGCTTTATAGATCTCAGAGTCTTTTGGGGGTAAAGGGTGGATCTTGGACCTTGAGAACATTTTTCTCATTTAAAGTTGAAGAAGCCAAGATCCCAAACGGCAAGTGACTTACTCAAGGTCCCAGAGCTGGTTATTGGTGGCTCTGGACAGAAGCCCTCCCCACCCTTGGGCCATCATGGACAAGCTTAAGATATTGACATCCTCACCTGACCACACCATCTCTCCTTTGGTGAACAGGTCTAGTGTCATCACCCAATTACTCAAAAAATAAACAGAGAGAGCCCCTCAGCACTCAATTGATTTAAAGACACTCACAGTAGCATGGCTATCCTGTTGATGCCCAGTGAGTATGATTTCTTTGCATTTTGTTATTAGAAATATCACAACCAAAGTCCTTCTATATCCTACAGTGCAGTATACCCACTTCCCTTCCCTCTTCGTGCCCCAACTCCATGCCAACACCATCACTAAATCAAGTTATGTTAATACACTCACAGAAGAGCTTTACCCTTCCTTTCCAACAGTTTTTTTTTTTAATTTTAATGAGGGCCAGCTAATTTGATAAGGGATGACAAGGTAAATTATCTCTTCGGTCATGCTGAGCTCTTTCTAGTTTGAACAGATTCCTCTCTGAGCTGACTTGTCTATTTACTATAAGAAGGGAGACAAGATGATCTGCTTTTTTGCCATTTTTGGTATAGAAAATCGGGTTCCTTTGCCAGCAGAGCAAAAATTGGAGCAGAAGTTTTAGACAGCAGGTTGTTACTGAGTATTCACAGGCGAGCAAGGATTGAGATGTGAGTGAAAACCTGCACGAGACAGCAGTACAGAGGGTCTGAGTGCAATCAGAGGAAGGGGATATACCCAGTTACCTAAGGGGGGATGAGCTTCAAACATTTGAAGAATGGGGTGCAGGTCTGTGTGGCATGCAACCTGTGTGGCAGGTTGAAGTGTGGCATGCACGGCAGGTGAGGTGAATTTGGAGAGGTCAGAAGGGCTAGAATGCACACTCCTTATCCTCACATATGTTTTAAAGGACACCTGGACCACTATATGGAATGTGCACCTGAAGGGGAGATCCTGGTCCAGATGAGGGATGATGGTAGCCTAAATGATGACCATGCCAGCAGAAGTGGAGATGGGATGGGATGGAGAGGAGACAAAGGTGGAATGGTCAGGACTTGTTGATGAGTGGGGTGCAAGAGGAGGAGTCAATGCTGATTCCAGTGTCCAGCCTCAGCAACTCAATGGATGGTGGTGACAACTGCTGAGGTGGCCAAACTAAGGGATAAATAAGTTATAAAGGAGAATAAAGGTCACTGTCTTTTAAAAACTCATAGCTCTGTTTCAAACTATATTCTGACTCCGTGTCAACCCATGCTGAATTGCCAAGGCAAACATTACAAACACACACACACACACACACACACACACACACACACACACACACACCCCTTTATTTCTCCAGAATCCCACTTTAAGTAGTTGTGTCTAATATGTTAAAAATTATTTCCCATTGTCTTTCTAAAATGGGTAATTGTATCCATGGATGTACACAGATGTATGTGGAATGTGTCTATTCTGATGTGTTATGTGCATAGAAGCCTGGGGATAAAATTACCCTCCAGGCCCTGCCCTTTTCAGAGGAGAGTAATGGGTCTTGCCTCAAGCAACTCTGTAAAACCAGAAATAGTGATACAGTCAAATGAACTTGGGCCTGTGTCCAGGAGAGGATGAGAGGGCCCAGCAAATGCCAAAACTGCTGGTCCCGTCACAGCTCCAGATGCTGAAAAGCATTACGCTAACTGCCAAAAATACATGTCTGCCTTAATCCCTGTAGTACACAGCACAAAGGAAAAGACAGTTCTCACAAGTTCAGGAAGGGAAAAAATAGATCCTCAGGCCTCCCCCTCTGCACATAAGATGAGAACAGTCAGAGTGCCAATGAAGTAGCCTACAAGACAGATTCCATGACCACCTTTGGAATCTACTCATGGGCAAGGAGCTGAGGATATGTCAGGAGAATCAATGAAAAGCATCCCAACCAAAGGATCAAGAATGAGGGCCATATTTGCATACTTGCTTTGAGATTTATAGAGGAAAAAGCATGTCACCAGGAATTTATTTGCAAACAGCTTTAGAATTGATGGGAGAAAGGTGAAGAGAACCTCAGGAAATAAAACTCTTGAAGAGAGTGCCATAGGTTGTCAAGGACACACATCTTTCCATGGCTAAAGAGTTGAATACGTGTATACCATCTTGGGCCCAGAGGGGAGAGTTGATGGTTGACAGTTTATTCCAAATGTCCTCTGAATCAGCTCCTTGGGAACTGGCTCCAAATTCCCCAACGAAACAGTTGGTAAACACTGAAAGGGCAAGTTATCTTTGGGGATCCTTGAGATTCCTAAAAGTATAAGAACAAGAGAACAACAGTTCTGGAAAATCTTCAGGGGCCTTTGAAGAGAGCAAGAAATTCCCCAGGATCTTAGGGAAAGGGACGATCCCAGGAGAACCCTGGTATCTGGGACAAATAGGTATTTATCATTGGGTCCCCCAGGCTGAATGGGGTTTAGGAAACTGAAGCTGTGTTCCCAAAGCCCACTTTTGCTCATCCTTAACTGAACACATTTGAGTGCCTTTCACATGTGGGCACTACTTTTGGTTGTGGAAAAAATACCTTAATAGGTCGAGGCCAACCTTTCAGGGAAAGAATTTAGCTTAATGGAGTTAGAGAACATTGTGATTATCATTAATGATGTTGTTTGTTTAGCTGCTATGTCTTTGTACAAATATTCAGAAAGGATTTTGAGTAACTGTGAAATTGTGCAACACACACATCTCTGCAAGGGATGGTCTCCCCTGCCACTGGATCTTTGTAATGCCCACGCTACCTGGGCAGCACTGACATCATGGAGAGAAAGGCAGGTCACTGAAGTAGGAGGCCTCTGGGTTTTTGCCTTAACTCACTCATTCCTGCCTCAGATGCTGGGGTATCCTGAGCATTTAACTCAGTACACTTCTCTCAGTGAAGGTCTATCTCCAAAAGACCATCTCATTATACTCAGGATTGACGAACCCCCAGAACCTTATGAAAAGATCATATTATTTTTAGTGAACAGACCCTATATTCAACAGCCAAGATACTAAGCTCATTTTATTCATTCATTTACTTACATACTACACCTTTAGCAAGCAATTCCTGCTGGCAAGCTGCCATGCTGGGTGTTATGGGAACATGAAGATGACTAAAGCATGGTCCCAACTCGGCAAGAGGGGGAGAGGTAAGACACAGGTTATAACAGAGGGCAGCTTGCATGGAGTTCCTTGGAAGATGAACAAAGTGGTAATTTAGAATATGAGACAGATTTGAGCCAATGTAAAGTCCCACTTCTTATGGGGAGTAAGAGAAAGCTTCAAGGAGGATATACCATCCAGCTGAAGCTTGCAGGAGAATTGCAAGGAGACTAAAAATAATGGGAAGCTGGTCAGGAAGCAGAAGCAGGAAGGCACCTGGGATTGCTTGGCAAGTGGTGAAGAATCCATTTTTGCTAGACTATGATATACAAGTATATAGAAGAAAAGAAGAAAGACTGGAAAACTGGTTGACATATGGATGGTGGGGACACTCTGAAATAACAATAAAGACAATGACTAACAATTACGAGCACTTCCAAAGTGCCAGGCTGTGCTCTAAGCACTAAGACAGCATCTCCAAAGCAGATACTACCAATATTCTCAAGCTACAGGAAAACTAAGGCACAGAGAATCAAGTTAACTTGCCCAACGCTATTAATGTACCTAAAGAGCAGTGAGGCTGGCATTTGAACCCAGGTGGTCTGATTCTGACATCCACCGCCCCCCCACCCCCCTCACTTCCAAGCCTTGTCAGCCCTGCTAGGAAAGGACATGAGCAGGGGAGAGTTCTGAGCGAAACATGACCAGGACATGTCCCTCAAGACTGGTATCATCTGGTTGATGTGGTATGAGTGGTGCTGAATTTTGATTGAAAGGG
Source organism: Felis catus (assembly GCF_018350175.1). Taxonomy (NCBI): domain Eukaryota; kingdom Metazoa; phylum Chordata; class Mammalia; order Carnivora; family Felidae; genus Felis; species Felis catus. The sequence continues at coordinate 44,512,496 of NC_058370.1, read as the reverse complement.
AACAGACTGAAGCTAGGAAGACAAGTTTGATGGCCATCATCCAGACAAGAGGCGACCAGAGACTGATCCAGGGTAGAACAATGAAAGTAATATAATAGCTAACCTTTTCTTGTTCCTGTGATGTCTGAGGCACATTACCAAGCATGCTACCCACTTTCTCTTACCTGGCAACAAAACTCCTATGAAGCAGGTGCTAGCCTCGTTCTCATACACAGATGAAGAAACTGAGGTCCTGAGTAGTAAAGGTCATGGGGGCAGTCTGTGGCAGAGTCAGGGCTTACACTCTTTACCTTCACATGAATGCTGAGAAACAGTAGAACTAACAGAACTTGTCAAGTTCAAAGTTGGAGGCAGTGCTGGAGGGAAGACTGGGAAGGGAAAAAATGCTCGGGGCCAAGGAAAGATCCTTGTGGGGAAAGAGGGAAGACACTGCACACCCCTGGGGGAGCAGTGATAGGTCTTCTTTGTGGAGGTATCAGAACTGGGTAGCTGCACACCTCACACAGTTCCCTCAGTGAAAGGGTTAACAGCTTTTTCCGCCGCCCCCAACCCAAGCAGGTTCCGACAGACAGTGGAAAGCTACAGGACAGTCTGCCAAACAACCAGCCTCAGGAGTCCCCAGCCGGGTAAACTCACACAGAGGACACTTGCTGGATTTGGACTCTGAGGGTGAAGCTGGGGAGAAGAGGCAGAGAAAAGTCGCTGGCTAGCATCTTCAGGGCGAGCTCAAGGGATGGGCACAGGTGCAAGTCTGCTCCTATTTGGGGTGGCTTGGCGGGTCCATCTCATGGCAGACACCGTCAGTGCCCATCCTCATCCTTGGCACTCATTCCTGGCACAACTTCCATCTATTGACCAGGGCTTTGGAGTGGCTTAGCTCCCATGGAAGTGCAGCCCTCGGCCAGTGACTGAGAGGAGGCTGTGTTTCCCTCGCACCTCAGTTAGGGTAATCAGGGGGGCGTGTTCTCCACTGTCTGCTGTTCCTTGTGCAGTGAAGCTCCAGCCACCCTGCCCACAGTGGGTAACTGGCCTCACCACACAGCCCTTATTGTCTGACTCCCTCCTCTGCCTCCCTCTTCAGGGTGCTTCCTGGCATCATCCCCCAAAGGGAGCATAGGCCCTAACCTCCTTGTCTCAGGGTCACCTTCTGGGGGAGCCCTGTCTGAGACACGCATCTTGGCCACAGGAGCTCCTCTGGTACAGATCCAAGAAGGAAACTGGCTCCTCAAACTGTGGAACAGGCTGCAGATCTGGGCCCCTGGATGCAGAAGCTTTTGGGCTTTAAGGTCAGGTTTTTTGTTAAACTTGAAACTCCTATCTGGAATCTCTGTACTACACCAGAGGCAGGGTTAGGGTGGGGGGAATGATAGATAGAGGGAATATAAAAAACTTCCCTCTGGAGAGCACTTATTCTGATGTCTTGAGGCATGATAAACAGCAGGTCTTATATGGAGGTTCTCCAGGGAATAGAATTGCCAGGAAACTACTGACAAAGATCCAAACCACTGGGCACCAACACTTAAAATACATGGGGTATTTTGTGATAAATTAGAGTACTTAATTGACTATTTTATCCGGATTGATTTGCTGAATACGTGGTAAAGACTAGTTCTTTAAGCTAGGGCATGTGATAAATCCAAATAGCAGTACCTCATGGCTTACTACGTTTTTGAACTTCTACTTTTCACAGAAAAAAAACTACTACAAAATTTCAAATGGTGAACACATAAGTACTGCATACAAATTGTGACCACTGGCAAAATCATCTCAGAGGAACACATAAATAAAATTTATTTTCCATCTAACAAAATAAGTTAAAAAACAGACAGTGGATGGAGTGAACCAAGTCATAGATAAGTAAGACAAAGAGGAGCATACAGCAGGCTACAGGTGTCTGTCCTCCATGGGTTAATGTTAGGAATGTAAGTCATGTGCATGCTCTCTGCCATCACTGTTTGGGGCTCTTCATAAGGCCAAATTTCCTACTGTTTGCTCCAAAGTTCATTCCCCAAGCTCCCTCCGTATTGCACTGGGTTCAGGATATGAGCCACAGAGACAGGAGATCAATGCATGTCACCTCTTGCTCTGTGGATGTCTATGAGGGACTGGAGTCTCTGAATTCTGCATCTTGAATTTTAGAAAGGGACCTAATTTGCATCATAATAATGGTAGGTTATATCTATTCAATCTGTGCCTCAGAAGCAGAACTGGATACCAGGATTCCAGTGTAAGCCCTTCAGCTGGAAGAGGAGGGGGGCAGGTCCCAAAAAGCACCAACAGACAAGCAGAAAAATGAGCTGGGGAAGAGGGGCAGCTGATCAAGGTGTCGTCAAGCAGGGTCCTGGATAGGCACCTAGAGCTTATTCCTGCTCCAGCCAAGTCTTGGGAGAGGGTGGAACCTGTGCTTCATACAGCCCAACTGGGGCGTGAGGGAGCGGAGCTATTTACCAATCAACCCCACTCCATCTGAGGGCTACTTCTGGGCTGTCCTGCATTCTGGTAGAATGGGCTCAGAGTTGCGGGGACTGGGAGTTGGGAGGTGGGCAGGCACACAAGTTGCAAGTGTAAGGGGGTAGAGGTAGGGTATCATCTATGCAGTGCCAGACACTCTGCCAAGAGCTTGGCACACCTGCCTTCATGTATTCCTCAGAGCCAGCTGATGAGGCAGGCAGGTGCTGAATCTATCTCCAGGGACAGAGGAGGAAACTGAGGCAAGGCAAGGCAAAGCAACTTGCCTGTGGCTATGCAGCTAATCAGTGCAAGAGCCAGAACAGGAACTCATTTGGATTTCATTCCCAGAGCGTGCTCTAACCCATGTTCATGCTATGTATCCAGCTCAGGGGTCCTGGGGAATTAATCTCCCAGCAAGGACCTAATGGTTAAACCTGGGCCTTCTGAAGGGAGTCCCAGGAGCAAGGAGGGGAGGGAATAACTTAGGATCTATTGAAACATAATAATTTACTCTCTTTGTGCTAATCCTCTCTGGACGCCAGTTTTAGCTCTGTGTTGACACTGACAAATTAAGGACATGCTCAGCACTTTTCCAAGAGTAAACAGCAAATTCCACAAGCTCTTCTAATCATTCTCCTCTTGCAGGGTGAAATCCCTTAACTAAACACGTCTGCCCAGCGAATGAACCGCTGCTGGGACCTTGCTGATCAGATCATGCAGGTTCCTTTAAATTTCAACCCCCCTCCCTCACAGTAGCCTGTCTCCCAGCGCCCTGGGCCTGGCCAAATGCCAGCTACACAGAGGCCTCCCTTATGTCCCGTCTGGCTGCTCACAGGGACGGTGCTGTCTCTGAATGGATCTGGCTCTGGTCCCATGACAGGTGTTTGTAACAGGTTAATAACAGGTGAGCTGCCCTTGGAGGGCTGTAGGATGGGGAGAAGGTGAAGATTAAAACCCTACCATTTACTGAGCACCTACTGTGCACTTCCACTGGACAGATATGGAAAGTGAGGCCAGACGTTCTGTGACTTGGTCCAAAGCAAAGCCTGTGGGGTGACATACCAGTGTTCTCACTTCTAATCTCGGTGTCCTTCCTCCTCAGCGAACATCCCGTTCTCCCCTGGCAATGTCTTCCCTGCATCTTGTTTGAACTGCTAAATCCAGGCTAGCCCTGAAGAGGACAGAGTAAGGGAACATCACCCCTTTGCAGGTGACCTTTTTTCCTGACCATCTCTGCTTCTTGATTTCAAGCTGACAACATGGGGAAAAAAAAAAAAGGAAGAAAAGGTGCTGAATCAGAACCCATCTGAAGGCCTTCTAGGGCAGTCCCTTGTCACAAGTGGCTATTTAAATATATGTTCATTAACATGAAATAAAACAAAGAATAAGTCCCTCAGTCATGCTAACCACACTTCAAGTGCTCAACAACCACACATGGGTCAGCAGCTGCCCCTACTGGACCGCATAGACAGAGAACATTTCCACCAGCATGGAAAGTTCTATTAGATAGGGCTGGTCTGTAAAAGCTGACTTGAATTTCAGAGCCATAAAAGCAAGGAGACAGACTTGGAGAGACAAAAGTCACCCCCGGGGTGGAGGTAGACCGTGAGCTTTGACACACAAAGCCGCCTCTTCAGGGGCTGGCGTGATGTGTGGGTAGTGGAAAGGGCCTTCTCCACCTCCCGCTGGTACCCTGGCCCTTCTTTCCCCGAATAACTGGCCGTTGCATCAAATAGTTTATTCTCTGGCTCTTAACGAAAGCAGTCTGGGCCCCGGGGAGAGGAGCACATCAGAGGAACTACTCCAGATATTAAAATTAAATGGCAGAGAGAACTAGAAGCTGAAGCCACAAGGAAATGACATCCTTTGGAAAGGCTCCTTCCAGATGGCTTCCTCCTCCAAGACTGACAGGGGAACCAAAGTCTGAGAGGAGTAAGGGAGCCCTTCCCACCCGGGATGTGGGCTCTCCCCAGAAAGGACCCCCACCCAGCCTTTCCAAGAACATATCCCAATTAGCCTTTGCTTACACTCTGGGTGGAGGGGGTTTCTTGGGGATTGGGGTCTGAGAGCACAGACTCCTCCTTTGGGAGCTGCCCCACCCTCTGTACCTCCAGAAGCTTGGTGTTTTAATCATGCTGGACTGGTTAGGACCTGACCCAGGAGAGGTCAACCCATAAGCCTGCTGGTAACCCATGGTCAGGCAGGAAAAAAATGAGGGACAAAGAGGCCAGTATGGGAACAGAGATGGTGTGGCAAGGGAGGGTGGGATGGAGATATCTAGTCATACTGACACTCAAGTTGGCTGGGAGCACTGGGAATACAGCAACATCAAGGCAATATGGAACAGACCTAGAAAAACCACAATTCCAGAGGGAGGCTGGTATTTGAATAGTACCCCCTTCCTCACATCCCATCACTTTTCAACACCTCTATCCCCAGGGCCTTGACCAATGCCAACTGGTTTCCTCTGCCACTTTGTGGAGAGCAATGATGTCTTAATAGAACCATGAGACAAAAATGAGCAAACTCTTGAGTTTAAAAAGCAGATTGATCTGGGAATAAGAATTTGGAGGGAGGCTCACAGAGCAGGTTCCCCTAAATTCCCAGACCAGATTTAAAAGTCCCTGGGCTACATGAGGAGGAAAGAAATATAATCAGGAGCTGGGGGTTTGGGAAGACCCCCACATTCAGGATCCAGCCCCAGACACCATCATACAAGGATGCCACAGGGATTGACATTAATGGTCCTCACTGCCAGTCCTGGAGAACCTCCACATTGTGGAAGCCCCGGCTTGATGACCCAGCACAAAAATACTGCCTGTCCTTCTGAAATATCGCATCCTGTGTACAGCCCACCTCTTCTGAATACACATGAGCCCCTAAAATAGGCACTGGATATTGGGGAGCAGTAAAGATGGAGATGTAGATGAGGGAGTCCCCACCACTGGACAAAGTGGGCCTCAGGCAAATGGCCAGGGGACCTCCCAGTGACCAATGCATTGGGTTTGCTGCCTTGGAAAGCTTCCTGTAGGCCAGATGGTGGTTGCCCGAACACTCCACAGAGAATGAAGTCCCTTCTGTGTGCACAGAGTTGACGCCCAAGTTTCCTGTGGGGCTTCTCCAAGCATATCCATGTTTTAGCATATGAAGATGGACATCAGAAACATTCTCACTGCTGTTTCTTTCCTGGGATGGTCCATGAATGGGTCTGAGTTGCTGGACCAGTTAAAGAGCCCAACGGCCTGCCGGACTCACTTAGCAGGAATTTGCCTTCATAAGGGCTATTCCTTCATTTCCAGGAGTGCTATACTTTATACTACCTCACACACACGCATATAGAAATACGTCTGCCGGAAGAGAGAAATTACATTAAAAATGTGAAAAGAAGGCTTGAACTTAGGAAGACTACTTTTGAAAGCTGACAAGGTACATGGAGGGTATTTATTTCTGCAATGGAAGTTAACTTACTAAGGACAGATTTCTTTCGAGAAAGAATTTCAAATATTGATTATTTAAAGCTTCTTTTACTAGACGAGAAAATGTATACCTTGGCTTACAATCTCCAAGATTCAACTACCTACCAACAGGAGAATTAGCAAATTTTACAAGATATTTATAAATCACAAACAAACCATGATCCTAGAAAATTATTCACTGGCTTCTCTATTTAGGGCAGGCTCCATGAGTTTATAGGGTGCAACTTTCCTCACTGACAGAGAATCTTGCTTTTAGCGTCTCAATACTAGAACAGATTGGCTACAAAAGCAGGTCTTAAGACAAGTGTGTTTTCTTGGGGATATTCACTGTTGACAAAGTTAACACACCAATAATGAATTTCCACACTGGTAAGGAACCCATACATGAAGAACAGTCAGAAGGAATAGAAATATTTCTTGCAGGGCAATCCCAGGATTTAGTGTTTTTGAAATCCACAAAACCAGAAAGATCCAAGGAAAAATTGAAGCTAAAGCATTTGGAAAATTTAATCAGAAATGGCTATCTGGGAGCACCTGGGTGGCTTTAACTGGTTGAGCGTCCAACTCTTGATTTTGGTTCAGGTCATGGCCTCACGGTTGTGAGATGAAGCCCCGCATCGGGCTCTGAACTGGCTATGGAGCCTGCTTAAGATTCTCTCTCTCCCTCTCCCTCTACCCCTCTGCTCCCTTCTGTCTCTCTCTCAAAAAAAAAAAAAAAAAAAAAAAAAGGAAAACGGCTGTTTGATTTCCATGAAGCTCACACAAAAGAGGAAATTATCTGCATGAAAGAAAAGAAAAAGAGAAGCACGTTGTGATAGCTAAGATTTAAAAGATTGTTTTGGGGTGTCCTCAGAACCATCCATTTCCACAGACCAGGAACCAACTGTGGCTGAAGGCTACGGGCTTTATGGGGCCCCACACGTAAAGCAAACCCATGGGGCCCAAGTGGAATGGGGAAGTTTGAGTTTGAGCACAAATGCAAAGTTCAGTCAGGTTTCAGATTAAGATCTGAAAGGACTGGGTTCCCTGGTCTAAATCCAAAATGACAGTCAGTGAATCCCAATGAAAGGACGGGCCCATGGCCCTCAACCTGAGGTAGGCTGAGGTGACAGGGCACACCTCTGGGACCCTCACCTCACTGGATGGGCAGACATTGCTCTTCAGGTGCTTACAGGCATCTGAGTGATGTTCAGTCCCCCACACCCCTTCTCGACTTTCCTCCCCAGGCCTTCAGTATTCTCAGGATACCTGGGACTCTGGGACCCCTGTCCAAATGGCCCTGAGCCTTTCTCTCTGGCCTGCCGGGGTCTTTGTCACCTGACTAGAGTGCAGACCACACTGGGTCCTCTCTGGCCGTGCCTAACCCTACTCCCTAGGCAAGGAGGGATGACGAGATCAGGAATCTGCTTCCCCCCACTTCCAACTCTGCAGCGGAGTCACCTCGTGGCGCCTCCAGGTGCTGCTGCCCCCACAACCTTCCCTGTCCTTCATTTCTGTTCACTCCAGACCCCCTGTACTCCTGAGTCTCTACATCTTTGATCACGGATTTCCCTTTCCTGCCTGGAGTCCCTTTTCTCCCTTCGTCGGAAAATGCCAACCTACTCCAGCTCAACTGTGCCTCCCGACACTGGACGTGGACTTCTCTGTGTTCCTAAAGCACGTGGCACAGAGCATGGGCAGCACTTAGCATGGCAGGGGTTGTCCATAACGGGGTCCCCCCACAAGACAATGGCTCTGTTCAGGGTGAAGCTGTATCTTGGGGTTCTGGAAGGGTCCATCCCAGCGCTACTGCATACAGGGCTCAGAAATGCTTTCCAGATGGCTGAGAGCAGGAAATCTACACTCAGCTCCCTGTAGCTTTGACTCATGTAATCATCTGGCCACCAAAATACCACAGGTCGGCCCTGGTGGTGTTTCTGTTCATATCCAGTGATGTTCATCTAACAATTCCTGAGCATTTTAAGTGTACCAGGTACCATGGTACGAGAAGGGGATAAAAAGAATCTTGCATTCCTGTGCTGAACTGTGCAATTTTGTTGTTCAATGCACCAGACACTGTACAAAAGGCTTCTTCATAAGGTTTACATCCTTATATTCTTGTGGGTAGGAAAACATAAAATTTGGCCCTTGACCTCAGGGAGGGCACCAGCAGGCCCGCCGTATCATGTGCCTCTGACGCATAGAAGAGGTCCTCCTCATCCAAGCCTGGCTCCACCCCGCATGACATGCATGTGTGTGTGGACACCCCCGGCAGCAAGTTCAAGCTTCTCTACCTGGGTCTCTTCCCTCCAAGTGGCAGATCTGAGGAGGAGGCCCACACAGGCTTCAGCAGCAGGCACAGGCCATTTGAGCAGAGAATGCTGAACATCCATGTGCCTAGAGCAGGGTCATGAAGGGGTGGATACTGACCTTGGCCCCTGGACTCCTTGCCGCTGTGATTTCTACAATGCAGGGCCCAAGGCAGGAGCTAACTGTAGTATTAGATACCAAGGGTGACAAAGCGCTAACCTGCAGGCCTGTGTCCACTCTTGCAAGGGAGTGTGTAAGGGGGATTTATCTGTTTTTGTCCTGTTTTGTCTTCATGCCCTCCCTGGGAATTGTATGATCATGGAGACAGAGGCCTTATGGGTAACCCCTGGCTCATGAAGAACAAGGTAAATGCACTCTGCTCTGCCTTTAGTTGGATTCAGAGGACCTGCGGGGGGAGATGGGGAGAAGGACTCTGCCAGCTGCAGGCGATGACACTGCCCTGGGAGGATGGACACTCACACTGTTTGTGCCAAGAGTGGAAATCTCATGCCTCAGACTTTGAGGCATCTGGGTGTTAATGGCTACAGGGGAATTCTGCATCGAACTCAGTGACTGGGGATCCTCAGCCTTGAGACAGGGGAGCCTCCTCGGTGCCTAAGGAGGCACCTGGCATCCATTTTAATTGCTCTGTGCATTTGACTCTTCTGAAAGGTAGGGAGGATTGCAAAGAGTCTACTTTCTCTGGTATTTTTAGAGAATGTCTTTGCTAAAAAAAGACTTCTCATGACTTTTCTTCAAAAAAAGGGTTCTGGGGGGGGGTGCAAGTGGGGAAAGACCTGAAGAGTTGATTGCTTTCACCATAAAGGGAGTCAGGCTTAGGACAGCTTCTGGGTCCAGAGAGGCTAAATATCTTGTCAGAAGTCACACACAAAGCAAGGACAGCAGAGCTGGGCTCCATCTGACTCCAGAGTCCAGGGGGTGCCACTAGCCTTCTCCAGATGTGGACTGAAAAATAAGGTCTTTGTTCCCTCCCCTTGAGTCATGGTGGGTTTGTAACTTCAAGACAGTCTGGTGGAAATGGTGTGTGTGACTTCCAAGGCTAGGGCATTAAAGGCCATGGGGTTTCCTCCTTCTCCAAGCCCTGGGCCACACAGAGCCATGCTAGGGAGGCCACACAGAGGTGCTGTGGTCAACATCCCAGCTGAGCCAGTCCTTTGGCCACCTCAGCCTGGACACCAGACATGAGAATGGAGAAACCCTCTTGGGAAGGGTCCTCCAGCACCAGGGGCTCTGGCCCCAGCCAGAAGCGTGGCTGCCAGCCATCTGAATTATTCCATCTCAGGCCCAGATCCTGTGGTACGACATTCCCTCCATGCCCTTTCTGAACTACTGACTCACAGAACGCATGAGCAACTAGGACGGTTATTGAGTATGTCACTAAATTTGGAGAATTTGTTTCACAGCAGTAAATAAGCAAAATGGAATCAAGAGCATTCAGGGGGAGAATGCACAGGGACAGGAAAGCACGGTGACATACCTAGTCCAGAATTTGGCCTGTGTCTTTCTGATTCTGGGGCCACTCTTAGATAGATTTTCACACACACAGCCTCCCCAAACTCTCCAAGTGGGGACAAGGAAAACCGAAGGCCTTCAATCCACTGGGTCTACTGAGGAAGAATTAGGGCGGTGGTGTCCATTAAGAACCAGAACACACTTTTATAGATCACCTACTATACGCCAGATGCTACGCCAGTGCCATTATATCTAATCCATTACCATTAGTTTAACAACTACTTTGTCCCTACCAGGTGCCAGAAACAGATCTGAGAATGAAGCCATGTATAAAACAAAGTCGCAGTTCTCCTGGAGCTTACGTGTGAGTAAGGTTGATGGGCAATAAACAAACAATAATAACATATTATGTCTGATAGTGATCAGTGGTACGGAGGAAAAAGAAAGCCTGGTAAGAGGAAAGACAATGGCCTTTTAGAGAGGCTGGATAGGAAAGGGTTCCCAAGAGGGTGACATTTGAGCAGAGAGAGAAGCAAGGTTAAATTGCAGAGAGCAAGTCTGGTTGCCCTCAGAGCCCATGGTTTGGGCTCTGGTATCAAGGAAAGAATACATACAGTGTCTTCCAGCTTCCGAATCTGTGGCCTCCTATAGAGGGCACATTTAGAGCCAGTCCTCCACAGGCCTCAGGGGACGTGCACCATGTATGCAACTTACTGTCCACCCACCACCAGCCAGGCCTCCCCTCTGGACCTCCAGGCAGAGCCCCAAGAGGGGTACTTACGCAGAGCACGTGGAGAACCACCGCCCCCTGTCTTCGATCCTCGTTGGTGAAGATGTCATTGGGGAATTCGTGCAGGGCTAAAGAATGGAGAGAGAAAACCAGCTCAGAACAGATGACCATGTTTTCAGTGCTGGAGTTCTGGGATGGCATCATCAGCCCTCGTTTTCATGTGGAATCCATGAACTTGGATGAAAAAAAAATTACATCTTTATGTTCACACATCTCTTATCTGGAATTGAGTGTTTCCTTCAGATAAGAAGGTAGGCAGCAAACCACAGGAATGTGAGAAGCACCGGGGACTCTGCCCCCAACAGATATTTTCATGATACATTATACTATTATAGTCAAAGAAGCTCTCACTCATCACTTCAACATCTGGGTAGTTTGTAGATGGCCCCTTGTGACTTAGAGGGTTAATGAGGAAATACAGCAGCTACCTTCATTCAAGTTTTATTTCCTAATACTCCAACAATTTCATTTCAGTATGATCAGTTTCCTTCTGTAAGCATATATATTTTATCGCATGCATTGAAAAATGTTTTCCTGAGCAGAGGTCTGTAGGTGTCACTGCATCACCAAGGGGGTCCATGACACATAGAGCATTACAGCCCCTGCTCTAAATTGGTCCTCATTCCCCGCCATGACTGCCTTGGCTTGCCAGGGCCTTGGACCGGTTACAACACTCTCCCTGCTTTCTCATTCCCTTTTCAAACTTGACCCACATTTGCCACTGCTGAACTGGACCATCAAGCACAGAGCGGCTCATGCCCCTCTCCCTGCTTCCAAAACTTCCCTGCTAGGAGATAAAAGCCCCAGTCTGTACACTGGCAGTTCCAAGCTGGTCTTGGCTGCTTCCCACGTGAGCTTTCTTCTCTTCTCCCGCCTTCTTACCTTTTGAGTGAATGTACTCATTCACTCAAACAATGACTGTGCAGGTACTGCACGCCAGGCTGTGCACAACAATTCGACAGCCAGCTTTGTCACATGGGCTCTCATACTCCCACCAGACAGGATAGGCTGCTGTTCCTTGAGCACACCTTGCATTTGCTTTCTTTTTCTATCTTTATCTGCACAGATGATACCATTAGTCCGGGCTATCCCCACCCCCAACTGCTCACCCTCTCTCCCTCCTCTCATAAAATCCAATCAGCATCATGGCCAGGGCCTTCATAAGCCTCTCCTCTCTGGAGGATGTTATCAGATCAGGCTCCGTGGGAAGCTGTGCACACCACACTGCCCTCGGCATCATCTTTAGCAAATGCGGCTGGCTGATGCAAGTGACCTTTCTCTCAGAGCTCCACAAGCTCTCAGTCCTTCTCTAGCTCACAGGTAGAGAAATAATCACCAATCGATGGGAAAGATGTACAACGTGACACCTGCTTGCTGCTGGTCTTATTCTGGGTTTCCCAAAAAGTAGACTCTCAGTCAAGGGTTTGGGGGTGCATAGTTTGTTTGGAGGTGACTCTTGTACATGCTGTGAATGAGGAAGGTGATGAGACCAGGGAAGGAGGGGAGCCCAAAATGGTGACATTAATGAGCAAGTGGTGACTGCTCAGGACACCTGGGACCCAGTCCTGCTGTAGACCTGGCTTGTTGAGACTGTGGCTTGTTGGCCAGGGGGTTTGCCCAAGACACAAGACTTTAACTATCCCTTGAAAAAGTTCTCTCTGCTTCTAGGGTAGCACTGGATAAGCACATCGTGCAACTCTTGGCCAGTTGTCCAATCCTTCATGTGATGAAATGGGGGAGGCGAGAAAAGACAGGGATGTCATGATCCCCCTAAGTGATTTTCTAAACTAAAGCTGTTCCAAACAGGCTGCACTGAGTCCTCCTGATCAATGAATGGGAAAATGAGAGCAAGCCTGGAGGATTTCACCTTGAAGACCAAATGACACTACAATCTGGAAATTACCATGAGGGGACAAGGGTTCACAGATTAAGCCTGAAGTTCATCCATCTGGCCCTGGGCATTGCAAAGCCTCTAGCCACTCTACTGAGAGGCCTCTGTTCTAGCATTTTCCCTCTACAGGCCTAATGCCCCTGGCTAGCATGCTTTTGTCCAGTGAGCAGAGCTGGAGGAAGCCCTCCAGCCTGATGAGAAATGCCTCTACTTCCTGAAACCTCTCTGCTGGCAACAGTGCCCACACAGGCTGGACCTGGAGAGACCTGGCTTTTGCAGTCCCAAGTCATTTTTTTAATGTTTATTTATTTATTTTGAGAGAGAGAGAGAGAGAGAGAGAGAGACAGACAGACAGACAGAGAGAGACAGAGACAGAGACAGAGAGATGGAGAGGAAGGGGCAGAGAGAGAGGGAAAGAGAATTCCAAGCAGGCTCTGCATGGTCAGTGTGGAGCCCACATGGGGTTTGATACCATGAACCCTGAGACCATGACCTGAGTTGAAATCAAGAGCTGGACACTTAACCAACAGAGTTGTCCAGGCATCCCAGCCCCCAGTCGTTTCTTGTCTGTCCTTCCTTCCCCACCCTCTGGCTCTCCCTGTGCACACAGGATGTCTTACACTCTTAAGAGATGCTTTCTCATGCTTTTCTCTTTTGAACTGAACTTTCAATGCAAGTGAATAAATTATAGTCCAAATAACCATTCCAAGGCTTTCACATTTCTGTCCCCTCCCCATGTTGTTCAGTGTGGATTGGAAATCATGAGAAATGTCCTTTCCTGTCCACCTCCCAAACCTAGGAAATTGACAACTTCCACAGGCCACCACTGGTGGGTAGGGGCACAAAGTTAAGGAGAAGAAAGGCGCTGCAGGGAAGGCCTCTCCCACACCCCTCTCAGCACCCAGGGCCAGAGACTTTCCAGCACTGACTGATCCCCATGTTTACCTGGACTTGCCCAGACATTGTGTCCCAATCTCTGGTTCTGAAGAAACAACTACCTTCGCATCTGATGTTCCTTTGTTTTGTACAGACATTTAAGTGCCCTTGGGAGGTGGGGCTTGGGATGGGCTGGCTGGTGATGGAACTGAGATGGGCTGATGAAGGCTCTGGTGTGCAGTGGCCATGACAAACCTGGGCAGAATGACACATTCACTGAGCACCTGCTCCTGGCAAGAACTATGCCTTGTACTTTACACCCACTATCCATTTTTGTCCTCCCAGAAAGCTATTATTGCCATTTTATAGACAAGGAACCCAAGGGACAGAGGATTAGATTCCAACTCGAAGACCCACAGCTGGAAAGCTGCAGAGCAGGGCCACCCACACAGCAAATGCAGGCCTGGTAACACCCCTCTCTGCTGTTATCCAGCTACTGGCATCTATTTGCAATCTCACTCTGCTAGGTGGCCTCTTCCTTCATGGGACTTCCTCCAAGTAGGGGGTCTGACCAGATCCATATTCTGCCACCACACACCAGAGGGAAAAGCTAGGCTGCTTTTTTTTCCTTTACATTTCTCTGTGTAGTTGCAATGGGGCTTTTCCACACTGGCCAGTTCAGGGTTTAAACGTGCCATCCTATTGCCCTTCTGCCCCCAGAGGACGAGAGACAGGACTAGTATGCTAAGTTACTGTATGGATCACAACAGCCATTACCCTTGAGAAACTTTAGCCACCTGTGATGGGTGCCTTGTAAAGCAATCATGCATGGGGACCACTTATCATCAATGAGGAGTAGAGGTGGGTACAGAAGTGGGACTGAGGGATGTTCTATCACTGACATGTTGAAGCCAGCTACTTCTTTACTTCCTGCCCTTCAGGCTTCCTATATGAGGAGTAATGTGCTTTTGAGCAAAAATGGGGCTAAGGGCAGCATGTGAGGGAGTGAAGGCACTGGAGAGTTCCCACCAGTCTGCATCTACAAGGTGTCCACACTTGTGCCGGCTCTGGCCTCCCTGCTTCTCTGCTGCTTTATCCATGAGCTAACCCAGGGCCCACAGTATGACTCGATCAAGGGTACCATGTCAGTAAGTGATACACTGTGTTTTGAGTCCTGGCATTTTCCTTGGCACTCAACAAACAGCAAGTGGATGTGTAATGACCATGAATGAATGGACCCACTAGGCTTCATGTTTTGGTTGGGGAAGGGTCTTGGCAGAAGTCTAGATGCCTAGTCAACCCTGGGACCTGGTTAGAGCTCTTGGAGAAGACCGCGCTGGACGCTGTGTCCTTGGATAAGGTGACCCACAGAGCCCAGTGCTGGTTCAGGAAGGGCTGAGGCGCTGTCCGAAGTCCTGGCCAAGCAGGCCACTGTCAGACTTCCTCATGAATCTGGATGTGGCTGGCTGGTCAGCGGCAGAAATAAGGATGGGTGTGATGAGAGGCAGTGGGAAAGGCAGAAAAGAGTCAATTCAAACAACAAACAACAACAAAATTCTTAATTGGTGGTTCACAGCAATGTGGAAAAAATAATCAGGGTAAGTATTCTCCCAGGAAGCTTCTCCTGACATGGATCCCTCTCTGGCTATTTACTCACTATTGTGCATCCATGAAAACATGTACTGGGCTGGTGATGAGATATAATAGTGATTTCAAAGAGCTAGCACACATTTTTTTTAAGTAGCAGTGATTTCAAAGAGCTAACACACACCCAACACAGCCCAACACAGGGCTTGAACTCAAAACTGTGAGATCAAGACCTGAACTGAGATCAAGAGTCAGACGCTTAACTGACTGAGCTGCCTAGGCACCCAAGCTCGTGCACAATTTGCATAGATTTTATTTTACTCTTATAGCTGCATTGTCTTTTGACAAAAGACACAAGAAAAGATTTCTTTGAAAATCTGAGCTGGAAGCCCGGGATCTCCTCTTTACCTCCATGCAATGAGCCTTCCTTCATAGTCACATATGCCTATATCTGAGGCTGTCTCAGGAGCCAACCCTGAGACAAAGATCTGAATGCCAGCAGTTTATTTGGGAGGTGATCCCATGATGGGACAGGAGGGAGATAAGTCAGAGAAGGGGCTGATAAAGTAGGCTCAGACTTGCTGGGTCCCCTCTGAGAGATAGTGTAGAATATGCCTCAGCATTGTCCATGGATGGTCATCCATCACTGTTGAAGGCTGTCCTAAACACTTTAGGGCTGAACCTTAACTCTTCTCAGCTCTACACTGGCCAAGTCAGTGTGTTCATGGTACCAGAGAAGGCCCTAGACAGAGTCACATGTGCATCAAGAAACCATCTGCATGTGTGGTGTGGTGATGCCCAGTGTCTGCTCCAGCCTGAACGCCCCATCCCTAGCATCCTCCAAGAGATCCTCCAAGCATCTCTTGTGTAGAAACTAGAAAAGAAGAGGGAGTCTGCAAGAGTAGGAATGAGAGACCATGACTTGCTCATGCGTCACTGGCATCAGCACACAGCAGTGGGGTGCCGGGTGGAGGTAGCAGAAGAGAGGCTCTGTGCATAGGCATAAAGGCCCAGATAGACTATTCTGGGACTTGCATTCTGAATCCAGCATGGTAAGGCCCAAACGTTAAGATTTCAACCATAGTTACCTGCATTGTAACATGTTCTTGTACTAAGCATTGATTCCACCATGTTAGAGGCTTCTTTGTTTCATTTGCAAAGGACATTACCAGATGACCTTGCCTGTAGAGAACATGACTCAGGGACAGCCCTGTCACCAGACCCACTAAGGCAGCAGCTTTGTTTGAGGGAAGCTCTTAATGTTTACTAACAATCTCATCAGCCTCTACTTATGCACTATATACACACTGTTATTTCACAAAGTGTTGCTTGCTGTGGTTCTAAAGCAGTTTGGTATGACTATTTTAATGTTAATAAGGAAGGGGTCAGCCTGGGGACAAGGAAAGGATCCTCAGTTGGGCATTTGGAAATGAATGGCTCAGTCCTAGCACTCTTCACAGTGTGGCTTTTGGCGGTGTGTGTTTTAGTCTTTCTGGGCCTCGATTTGCCTATTGGCCATCTGAACAACGGCCTGCAATTCCTCTTCACTGCTCCCTCCATATTAAGCTCAGAGTATGGTTAGTGCACATAGAAGGTGTCTTAGTAAGTGTTAGCAGGATGAAGAATGCCAAAGAAAGCAGACCCTAGGCCTGACTGGGATGGAGCACATCAGCCTTGTCCAGCTGGCCCAATGGGTTAAGAAAAGAGCAGCCAGCAGCAGCTGAGCTGGCTTCCGTGAGGCTGAGCAAACTCCCCACCTGGCCGGCACAGACTCTGAGGCCCCAAACACACCTGAGAAATGGTATTTTCAGAACAGCTGAAGCTGTCCAAGACAAGACTATACAGAGACAGGGTGGCACAGTGGACTAGAAGGCTCTGCCCAGTACTTCTTGGCCTCAGTTTCCTCATCTATAAAGCAAGGTGTGGCTGCTAGTGCCTCCTGCAGAGCTAATGGCAGTGCTGATGTCATCCCATCTGTCTTCCATTTGGGTGTATTTCCTCCCACCCAAATCCAAAGAACCAAGGGCATGTCTTAGTCAAGGTGGGAACTGGAGGGTCGGCCATCTTTGGGACTCTAACATTTTCCTTGGGCTGTTGGTTAGATTTTGCATAAGGGCCCAGGGTAGAGAATCAGATCTGGGTCTGGGTTCAGATCCCACCTACATCACTCACGGGTCATCCTTTCCTCTCTCAGAGCCCCATTTCCTTCATCTGTAAAATGGGTATTTAAATGCCAGTCCTGCAGGGTGGCTGGGAAACAGTGCAGGCAACATATATGACATACCTCTCACCATCTTCCTGGGCCACCTATCGCTGTTGTTCGCAATTGTAGCAGTGATGGGATGTTGGTCTGGCCTTGGGCCAAGGACACATTTTTCCCTGGTCTTAGTAGCAAAAACCATCTACTGCCAATTCCTGCCTGCTTTGTGCTGGCATCTGTTTCTCCAGGACAGTGTACAGTCCAAGGGACCTTCACGAATGCATGTGCCTCTAGGTACATGCTTCCGTGTTGAGGCTCTGCTGGAGCCAAGTGGCCCATGTGGTGTGCTGGGAATAGCTACGCATCCAGTGGAGGGTTCCTTCGAATACCTTCAAAATCCTCAAAGTCTCTTTCTGTTCCTCTCTTTCTCTCCCCCAGTTTTCCTTTCAGTACATCTTGCCAGCCTGGGGGAGCCAGCAAAGATAAGCAGTGCTGTTCCCATAGAAACCACAGAGCCCTGACCGGAGTAGATTCCCCTTACCAAGGCAACAGCAGTCAGCCGACCTGCTTCTCCTGGCTGCTTTCCTGAGGCCCGAGTTTGATGAGTCCAAATGGAGGTTTGCAAAGGATGGGGAGTATTCTCTGTTTCGTTTGGGGGAAAAGATGCAGCAGAAACATTCATGGCATCTGGAGACGTACTGATATTATGTGGATCAAATGGAGCCACCAAAGAAGAAACCACAGCTACCTTAACACGTCGAGTGAAAGGAATCTGGGCCGCTGCAACCATCAGAACACTGGTCTCTCATCCCAGGGCTTTTTCATGACAAACTACCTATCTTGATTGGCCTCTCAAGGGATGCCTCAAGAATTTAGGGTCCTGACATCTCTCCGGGTGCTCCGTCCCATAAAGCCTATTCTGCTCCCTCTTCCCCTGGAACATTGGGAGAACACTGTCAGCCAGCTGTAGTAATAACTGGCTTCCCATGGAGCCTTCCAGACTCATTTTGTGGACCCCTTATCCTGTGCAAGTACCCAACAAGTGGTTTTCCAGCCAAACTGCAGTCACTTGCTGCCTGAGTGTACCTTTGATTCCTACACTATGAGCTCCCTGTGGACAGGAACCCTGCATTTTTCTCTCTCTGGGACCAGCATCCACTGGGCCAGGGTCCACGAAAGAGAAAAATAAATACCAAGTGAAGACAAGTGTAAATAAAATTAAAGGGACATTTCTCCCGGGGGGATGGGTTTAGTATAAACACAAGACAGAATTACTAAGAAATGACATTGGGAGAAACTGTTCAGTAAAACTCCCAGCAACTGGGAGTGGCCACTCAGGCTGTTCACAAATGCCCTGTCTCTCCTTGTTGGGGAGACCTGGAAGGAACATACTTCTAGGTTCCCTTTAAGGTAGGTGGGGCCATGCAGCTTTCTTTGGTCAATGAAATGGGAGCAAATGGCCACTGTCACACTTCCAGGCAGGCTTTAACAGCCAGTATCTGATTCACCACTTTGCATTTTCTTGCACATAAGTCAGGATGCATCTTCTATCAGTTTGTGTCCCTGAGCGACTGATATCAGAATCCCACCTTACTGCTACTCACATTTATACATGTAGTGTGAGTAAAACAATAACATGTTTATTCTCTTAGCCACTGAGATGTGGGGCTATTTGTCACCCAGCATAGCCAAGCCTGCTCTGAGTAATACAATAGCTAATATGGTGCTCGGCATCCCCACTGTATTCTCTACGTGAGGGCTCGCCTCAGCAATTTTTGGTTTCTTTGGTCTTCTCCACTAGACTGGGGGTAGGCAATTGAGGTTGGGGGAAATTTATTCTTCTCTTCTCTGTAACCCCAGTGCCCAGCTAGGTGCCTGGCACAGATCACTCATTTAATTAAGAGTGTTTGTTGATTAAATGAACACACATGTCATAACTGAAGGCCCTGGGACAAAATTATCCACAAAAGAATGTGTGTGAAAATGGATATATTCTCAACTTAACTTTCTAAATATTTAGTCTCTGGAAAAGTTTCAGAGACATTTTGGTGCCTTCCTCTTGCACTCAGTGAGGTTCAGCGAGCCACAAAAGTACAGAGGGGGTGGGATGTATATGGCAATGGGAGGGTGCAGAGTGTCCCAGAGAACTGCAAGCTGCTTTGAGGTCATCTTCGGAATCTGTGTCTCAACAACACTGGAAAATGTATTAACAAATCAATCATGTGCAAATAAACACACACTTATTCAGCCCTTAGCATGCTCTGGGCCAGGTACAATACTCAACCCTAGTTATACAAAAGCACTGAGGAGTCCCAAGTTGAGTGGACCAAAGTGTAGGTTGGGGGCCAGGAAACACTCAGCTCTCTCTGCAATCATCCCAATATTTAAGGATGGAACTAATCTTTATCAAATACTGTAAATACATATTTATCATTTTGCATAGTTTATATGATTGGGATCTTTATCCTCGATTTACAGATAAGTAAACCAAGACCAAAAGAAGGCAAGTAATCAACTCAAGTTCACACAGACAGTACTAGAGGAATTGAGATCATGATTGGGGTCTGACTTTCTAGCATGTTGATTTTTCTGTGTTAGCAAGGGCAAATTGATCTTTTTTTCCTTGACTTTCAAGGGCACAACTTCTTCCCTTTGAAAGCCAGAAACAAAGTGTGGATTTAAAGGATTGATGCATGCATGGAAAGAAGACTGTGAACAGGTCATGGTAACCAAGAGCTTCCAAGTGGGACCATCAAATTGTCAATCAAAAAGATGCTACCAAGCAAATTTGCTGAGAAAGATTGTTTCAGCCAAGGCCTATGTGGTGATATTTGTTTACTACAGGCAGACAGGGTTTTGTAAGAGCCTGAAGGCCTAGACCTGAAGCCCTCCTTCACCACTTATGAATCCTGTGGCCTTGGGGGAAGTTCCTTGGCTTTTTCAATCTTAATTTCTTAATGTGCAAAATGGCAGGATGAAAACAATACCAGTTTATGTAATTATTATGAGGATTAATTGTGATGCTATTTACAAAACATGTAGTGCCTAGAATCAGGCAAGTAATTATCACAAATGATAGCTCCATTTACCTTATTAAATAGCAGAGAAGGAGACATATGGAAGGGGTTTTTCCCAAGACAGCAATGCCTTGCCTACACTCCAGGGGTCCTACCACTTTTATGCAAAGCAGCTACTAACACTTGCATTTCTTGGCCTGAGGACTTTTTCCAAAGCTGAGATAGGGTTCTCTGCCCAGACACTACATGCTAAAGGATTAATACTGCTCTTTCCCCCAGGCAAAGCCCTCACCAAAGTCTGATGACAGATAGGTGTATAAACACCCCAGCTCCCTCACCATCTGGGTAGGAGAACTCTCATGTGTGTCCTGCACCATTTGTTAGCATTCACAGCAGGATTAAACTCCAGTTGCTCATGGTGAAAACTGGCTTTATAACTCTCTTTTGATTGGCTGCCTTCCCTTCCCGTCTCACTTCTTGACTCTCCTCCCTGGATCATTTCCCAAATAAACTTGTACTCGAATCTGCCTAAGGACCTACTACTGATGAACCCATATTTAGACAAGGGAAGCTAAGAATTTTTCACTTTTTCACCTCTCCATTTCAACAAGGGTTAGTTTTTCCAGCAGAGGGCTCATCCATATTCAAGTGAATTCCCACCCCCCGCCCCCAATAATGGCAACAGTTATCAATGGTCTTATTTCTATGCATTTACATGGAAACGATGCATCCTGCTTTGTTGACAGCAGTGCAGAAACACCCAGCCCCCAAATGCAGGTAGGAAGACTGTCTGCCCCTTTTTGATGGTGCTGAAGTTGGTCCAACACACCCATGAGAAGCTCCTTGATTTCCACTTCAGAGGTCTTTTTCTCATATCCATATTGGCAGAAGATTTAAAAAAAATCATCCCACAAGCTTTTCTCCTGGAATGGAACAGACATTCTTTGCAACTAAAGAACCCCAATCATTAGTTACCATAGACTTTTGGCCTGGCAAGGCACTGAAATGTAATTTGACGAACTGGAAACATATTTCTTTATCAATAATAAAAAGCCATGGCATCAGTGTCATTCATGTCTCCCAGCCAGTAGCTACTGTGGAAAACACAGTGATCCCGTGACTAATGTAGTGTTCTCAGGCCACAAACATGGCAACACATAGGAGGAGGCCTATCTGTAGGGACAAGAGCCTACAACCTGTATTTGTTGCTCATGTGGGATTACCATGGCTGTGTCGGTAATGAATCCTCATTAGAAGATACGGGAAATTTATGGTAAATAGCCCTGTGGTGTTCATGCATTTCACGGACTGCTCTGTTCTTCGAAATGGCGCTTGGTGCCAATGTCAGAGAATGTGTGGATGGATGAACTGGGGTCTGACACAGGCGTTGAATGTCTCATGCTCTCATGTCTCTTTACTGATCCAGAGAAATTCAGACCAACAAGCTGATGTGCACAGAAACCCACTAAATAGCTCCTTAAGAAGATGCACATTGTTAAAAGAAATGCCCATTCCTCCTTAGCACCTTTGGAGGGGATGAGGGTGGATGAAAAAATTTTACTAGGAAAAGTGCAATTAAAACAGTTCTTTTGGGATATAATAACTTCCCATAGGAACCTACATTAGAAATTTCAGACTTCATGCATTTATTTTACAGAAGAGACTGGAGACTCCAAAATCAGTGATGTTTTTGAAAAAAAAATGTTACCCCATCAAATTGCAGAGCTAGAAGTAACCTTTAGTGTTCTATTGGTCTACAGATGGAAAGGTAATAACAGAAGGATTTGGTGAGAAGCACAGTTAAAGTTTTCCTTCTGTTTTCCCTTTCAATAGCTATTTTTTTCACTTCACCAAGATGATACTCCATGATCATCAATTTCAGGGACAGAAAATAGATCTCCTCTCACGTGTTCATAAGTTGACTAGTAATGGCTGACTATTAGGCTGAGTCTTAGATGGGGTTCAGTGTGGCAGAGGATCTTGATCTATTTACAATGTCTGTCATGGTTATGGGAACAGGAGTAGGGGCATGTATGCTTCTTATTTCCCTTCACTGAAACTTTTCTGACAAAGTCCTAAAATGAAAGAATAACTGGCACTCCTTGCTCCTAGTAAAAGTGATTACTGCCATAATTTCCTTTGTTCTGCACCTCTTTTTGAGTATCACCCATTTAAATTATGTTGGGGGAATTAGAAATATCTCTTTTTTAAAGTTTGTTTTATTTATCTTGAAAGACAGAGAGAGAGAGAGAGAGAGAGAGAGAGCAAGTGGGAGGTGGGCAGAGAGAGAAAGAGAGAATCAATCTCAAGCAGGCTCCACCCCATCAGCACGGAGCTGACATGGGGCTCAACCTACAAACAGTGATATCATAACCTGAGCCAAAATCAAGAGTCAGATACTCAATTGACTGAGACACCCAGGCACCCCTAGACTTCTCAATACACTCTCCCAAAAATATCAAATATATTCAAGCAGATGTATTAGGTTGTTACACACTTTTAATATAATAGCTTAAAATCTTGTCTATAATAATGAAATAAATGTCAAAAAAAAACCTCACAGTTAATTGCAGGAGGAGATGTAAATAAATAGAAAAACTACTGGCTAATTCAACTGGTAAAATACAAGCTGTATTTACTCCTCATTTAGTACTTGGCAACTTCTACCTCTCCTTGGAAGAATAATTAAGATGTTACCTGGAAGAAATCATTCTCCCTTTTATGTTACCATATATTAAGTATTAGATACCTATGGTTTTGGTTCAAAACACTCAAGAATCTTCTAATTACATCTGAAACTCTTTTAAGGGTAGGGATCGCTACCCTTGTTCGATCACTAAGTTTGTATACCCAAAGTCTAGATTCCAAATATGATGTCTCCATCTGAATGAAATATAAGAGAAGAATGTAATTAGTCCAAGACTAGAAGTAGTTTTCTCGTATCAATTTTTCCTTCATTTCTTTTGGCCCATCATTGGGCTGTGCTGATGGCACATTATAGTTCTGAATGAAACAGACTAAATTCCTTCTGTCTTCACAATGTGCTCTGTTCTCCAAACTAGGCTTTTAAGGGTATAGATCAAGAGTAGGAACAGGGCGGATATCTTAAGAAGGCCACTGTGCTGTCTTGCAGTTAGCAGAGCAAGACTGGTTACAGTTTAGAGCAGGCAAGATTAAAGCAAAAGAATTTAGAATCTACTTGATGTGTGTCTAGTCGTTTTTGATGATATATTTGACTTCACAGATAATGCACTGAGGAGACTCTGGATTCTGTTGTCTTCCCTGGAAGAGCTGAATTTGTTCTAGTAGGACAGATGATTACTGGAAGGTCATCTCCACTGCTGGTTTTAGGCTTTTCTCTAACAAAAGTCTGTTCTGATTATGCTCTCAATCCTGGGATGTGGCCCCCATAGGATCTGAATGGAAAGTCTGAGCCATTTACCAAGCCCCTTAAAGCACTAGGGACTTCAACTCCAGAGTCTGTCTCTCCAGAGCTGGGTGGCTCTGAAATCTCTACTCAGAAATTCCACACTTTTAGCTGTTGTGGGCCCCCCTGCTGCTCGGTGTGCCCCCAAGCATAGATAGTTCAGGGGTAAGTCAAGAATGTCAAGGGAATTTCTATGTATGTTTTAGGGCTCCCTCTCCATGAATCCTCCCTTTCTGGAATGCCCTCCAATTTCTAGCTCCTCCAGGATCTAATCTCAGATTCCTCAGCCCAATAACATCACTGCTTTCCGTTCCAGCTCTATCCTCCATGCACACACTATGGAGTTTCACAGGGGGAAAGCTGACAGATGTGGTTTCCTTCTTTCAAATTTCATACTCCTTCCACACCTCGGGCAGAAAATTTACAGTAAATTCAATTTACATTAAAGATTCAAAAAACTTGCTATTAGCCACATTAAGTTCCCCATGGAACTAATGTAGCCTGAAGTAACCATGCGGCCCAGTGGTAAATAAGGACCTGGGGAAAGTGAAGGTCAGTGGTGTAGACTGGCAAGACTTGATAAAGGGCTAGGAGGTAATCTAACTGCACACTAACTTCTATCTATAAACCAAGGATTGGACAAAGAGGGTCCTCAATACAGTAGGAGCTTAGGAAGAGATACTGCAGCATTCCACAGCCCTCAACTACAAATATTTCAAGGTCAAGGCAACCTAAAAAAACATCTGTGGCAGTTCTGATGTCTCTGACAGGTGATACCCGAAGGCTCAGAGGCAAGAATGTGTGTAAGGGGACAAATGATATTGGAAACCAGTTACCGCCAAGGGAATGAAATCATGTTCTACTTCTTTCAGAGTCTGGAGGTTCTCTTACATGTTTCCCGTAAGTGTCAAATTTTGACATTCTACATGAGGTTGGCAAATTGAAATTCACAGCAACAGAAGGTAGGTGTTTAATAAGTGCCTTTCAAGTCCAGACAAATTTGTGAAGCTTCAGAAATAGGAAAGAAAGGTAGGCAGCAAATAAAACTTCTGACTAAATCTGGCCATTACATCAAGCACATAAACATATTAGTGTTTAACTTTCTTAAAAGGGAGAAAAGGAAAATCCTGCTAAATTCCTGAATTTGTCATGAACAAAATAATAAGTACTACAATTTCTGTTCAAAGGAAAGAGGAAAGGTATACACGGAGGAGGAGGGAGAGGTTCCACTTTGTTCTTGCCCCTGAACCCCATCATATTCCCTGTTACAAGCCAATGACCTTTCAGTCCCCTGTCAGAATTTAGGATTTTGTGTCATTGATGGCTAGCTTATGTCTTTCTAGGTGCTTGCATGTCATTGTAGGATTGTTGAACCTGAAAACACATTGAAAGAAATCCTTAGAGAAACCAGCATAATTATTTTCAGAATAAAAATAATGCAGAGGCAACACAAATCTTATGATGCGTTAACCTTAGTCATCATATCACAGAAGCCAGCTGCAAATGTACATATTTACTGCATAAACCAGGACAAATCTTAAGCTCGTTTGAGAAAAGGCCAGAGAAAATGAAGACCCCCTTGCCACTCTACCATCCAAAGACTGGTTTCATATGTACTCAAAGATGCTGGTGTGCACCTCACCTGATCTGCTTGGACAGTAAGTTCGTGCAATGGGTGAGTAAAAAAAGAACTTAATGGATTTCCAAAGGCCAGAAGAGTTCACATCATTACTTCCTTCCATCTCTTCTCATGTAAGCCCTGAATTTCAGGGCATTTCATATAGATCTAAGGACAAAAGCTATGAAAATAATTCTCTTAAACATGACCCTTTTGATGTTTGAGAAACATGGTTTTGTTGTTGTTTTCAGGGAGGTATATAAATAACTTTATTATTCTAGGAGAGACTCCAATGTTTAAGTTTTCTTGTCATAGCTCAAATAAGCAGGACCAGACTGTCATGGTTATCTGCATAAAAAAATCTCCAGTCTCCTAGGTAACAGTAAGATGGGGAAACAGGCAAAGGGGCTGTTTTTCAGTCTGAAGATGGAAGCTGCAAATTCCACAGGGGTCCTGGACTGAGGAAACAAGATCCTGCCTACTTGCCTCCAAGAGGTTGGCTGTCAAGTGCCCATAGGTACAAGGGCTGGAAACAGCAGTGTTCTCTTTCCCTGAGTCTATGACACAAAAGAAAATTGACTGGCTTACTCTCAGAGATTTCCAGCAAACGGTTCTTTCCAAAGATACAGGGTTCCTTTGAGAAAGATACAAGTACCAAAGGGACTCTGATTTCTTTATGATCACAGTTGCATCCTGTAAAGGATAGCATGCTTTTCAGGGACACAGATGTGCACACAGATGTTCCCTTGTCAATTTCATTCAAGGATGCACAGTGCAGTGGTTACATTTGCCAGGCTGCTCTAACTCTGGCAGAGGATAACCAAGAAGTATACAACATAGCCTTGCCCTCGTGGAGTTTATAGACCCATTGAAGAAGCCAGATCTAGGTGCACAAAAACACAAATTGGAAGATAGTAAAAGGCAGGCTATACCCCCCCCCCAAACACATATATATGTATGTGCACACACATCTATCTGTATGTGTATATACAGTTACACACATAGGTATCATATACATACTTATTGCCACCTAATGAGTATTCTAAAAAGTAGTGGCTTAAGGCAACAAAACTTTTTTACTATGTCTCACATTTCTGGAGGTAAATGGCCCTTACTTGGCTACTCACGAAACTGTAATGACTTGGAGTTTGGAACTGGAAACGTGATTCCTACTCACTGCCTTTCTGGCACCTGTGCTGGGGAGTGTCAAACACCTGGGGGGCTGGAACTGCTTGGGCTCTTTGGCCTCTCTTTCTGTTTCAATGTGGTTTCTCCACATGGTCTTTCCTCGAGGTCTCTCTGGCATGAGCACTTCTCACATGGTGGCTCAGAGCTACAAGGCACAAGTTTCAAGACAGAAAACCAGAGGAGGAAGTTGTATGGTCTTTTACAATCTAGCCTGGGAAGTCACACAGAGGGTAGTTACAAAGGTATGGCAGGCTTTAAGAGGAGAGGAACAAGATTCTGGAAGAGCACACGGTCCCGGAGTTTATCACTGTGACCATTTTGGAAGATGCAATCTGCCACTACTTACCTCTATCTGAAAATGAGAACTACGTATATGGCCATATTTACAACAAATATTTATCTATATTAATATGAATCAGACATTGAATGGTACTTGGGGACAGGAAGAAAAGTACCAGCATGAGCCAGGGCAGTGAAGGCTGCATGGGTGAGTCAGATGTGTGGAGCCTTACAGAAGGAAGGGCTTACATGCCTACAGAGGAGGCATTCCAAGTGTACAGGAAGCAGAGACAAAGGTATGGAGGTGGGAAGGAGCAGAGCCATTTCCTGTTCTAATGGGGTGGGTACTGTTCAATGTGTTTCTCCTTGAATGAACAGCCAAGTTCTCCAGGGGAAAGAGTAAGAGGTACTAATGTGTTAACGTATCACCATTTCCCTTACATGATCTTTCCTAATCCTCATGGCTATCCCCAGAGCTCTGCTTTGCAGAGGGGGAAATTGAGGTCTAGCTCACAAAGCAAGAACGATCCTGGGGCCAGATCTAAGTCAAGTGCCCTTTCTTCTACACCCCAGTAGCCATGTTTTCCCCCAGGCTCAGAGAAATCAAGCACGTTCGTAAGCAAAGTCTAGCTTTTTGTTTTGTTTTGTTTTGTTTTGTTTTTCCCAAAGGAAAAGGCTTCACCCAAAATCTAAGAAAGCACATGGGATTGCATTGAATTTCATGGTGCATTAGAACCCAGAATGGGACCCAAGACTAAAATTGGCCAGTTTTTCTGATTAGCCTTTTACTAAGCCTAGGGCTAGAGAACATAACTCTGGCACACGTTGGGATTCTGCCCCCCTGCGGGCCTTGTGGTGGATAGCTTTCTCCATCTAGGGCTTCCTATTCAGACAAAACGGATTCCTACCCCTTCTACCAAAAAGGAACTGGTTCAGAGTTCTGCCTTATTTAAATGCTGGAAATGTCTACTTGCATCTTTTTTTATATATGAAATTTATTGTCAAATTGGTTTCCATACAACACCCAGTGCTCATCCCAACAGGTGCCCTCCTCAATGCCCATCGCCCACCCTCCCCACCCTCCCACCCCCTATCAACCCTCAGTTTATTCTCAGTTCATGTGTTATAGGCCGAAAATGAACTAGGAGTAAACTCACATTCTTCTGCTATCTAAGATACATCCTGATGGAAAGCATGTTGGCAACTTTTGCAGCAACTCTACCTGTGCCCTAGAGCCCCCACTTTATCATTTGCACATTTTAAGGCCATGTGATGCTGGTACCCCAGTATCTGTTTGGTGTGCTGGGACCCACAGGGGTAAAGGCAGAAAGGAGTTGCTATCAGGGTTCCCGAGAGATCCCAACTTACAACAGAGTGAGGTTTACACTGGGGGAGAACTGAGGGTTCTTCCTCCTATAAACTCCTCTGGAAGTTGCTAGAAGGAAAGTGAAGCAGTGTTCGTGCTTTAAGCCCCTAGCTGCAGATCCCTTTGCTGTTTTCCTTCTGTCCCTCCCTGAATGCTTTTACATCTGACAAGCCAGCACCTAGGGCTCCCTGGAGCTAAAGTGGCTGTTGTAAGTCTCTGCTTGACACTGCATCCTTCCCTTCTCTCCTCCTTCCTTGGTCCCACCGCTCACTCTCTACCGGTTTTTCCAGGGAGCACTTTCAAAATCACTTTCGCATGAACGCTCATGCCAGGCTCAGCTTCTGGGAACCTAGGCTAGCCCAGGAACCACACAAATGCTGCTTCTTCCACAAGCATTCCCTTGATCATCCCAAAGGAATCCTGCACTAAATCACCACAGAGATTGGGATCCAGACCACATGAGTGGAGGTTGGATGGTGGGCGGTGGGCAGCAACTTGTTCCCCACACCCCTGGCTATGGGTACAGCAATGCACACTCTCCCTTCAAATGACAGGGCCCCAAACAAGCCACACACATCACTCATCAGCCTGTCAGTTCCTAGGGAGTCTATTTGAGCTCAGCAGACCAGCGTTTTTTTTTTCTACTGAGATTCCAGCATGCCTACAGGTCCTTGCTGCATGTAGATGAGCTGGCTGGCGTTTAGGACAAAATGATACTAGATGGGACTTGCTCTGGGAAATCACTCGTGAGAAGGGGAGCAGGCCAGGCGTGAGGCAGGGAATGGAGAGCCGCAGAAACAACTACCCACGGCCAAAGTTTCCATTCCCAGTGCCAGGTGTTGGGAGCCAGGGGGGTCCCAGGGGCACGTCTGACTTGTCTGAACCAAGAGGCGGCAGCAAGACTGTCTTCTTACAGGGTTTTCACTGGTCTTGAACACATTCCAGATGTTTCTGTCTTCTCCTGTCACATCATTTTTTAAAAATTGTTTTTACCAGAAAGCTCAGATCCAAATAGTCAAAAGAATAGAATCTGTGATTTTATCTTGGTCCACTGGAAGTGGACACAGACTCAGGTGACAAGAGAAGACCCAGCCCCAAATCTGAGGTGCTGTGGAGGAGCTGGGCATTAGAACCTCATGGTATGAAAGAAAGTGGCAGCTTGGGTTGGAGAGTGGAAAAGCTGGAATTTTTTTGTGACCATTTCCAAATAACAGTAAGGCACAAGCTTGAGAAAAAGCGAGAAGCGTAAGTAATGGTCAGGGGCAAGTCTAGGCATAGTCAAAGGAGGAAAGTCTTGAAAACATCTTCCACACAAAAGGTATGGACCACACACATGTTGGCCAACCTTGCCTTTCCTTGGGGGAACTAGACTGCCATAAAATGTATGAAATCAGCTCTTTTTATGCCCTCATTTTTAACAAGCCTGGCTGAATAGCTGAGTGGCTACGTCCATGGCTGGTGGTGCTGTATGCCGGGGAAGGCAATAATGTCTGACCAGCTATGCACTAACTTAGGCATCTACTCTCCTCCCCATCCCTCTATAAAACATGTCTAAAACCTGCTAAGGTATAATGTCTTGGAAAGGGAAGTGAATCTCGCAGACTGATGAATGGTGCTATCTTGTGAAGGTAACAAAAAGCTTGTGGTTTGATCACACCCAGTCTGTGTGAAGTCAAGCAGGACAACAGGGTGACTGTGTACCACCAAAGTGGACAATTTGACGCCCGCTCAGGATTTCCTTCATCCAGGCCGGTGCACCCAGCACCCAGTGCCGAGAATGCCGTCGACTAATGGCTCCGTGTGCCTTCTCCAGAGAATTGCTCCGGGTGAATGCCTGCTACCTCACCCTAAGTGCCTGGAAGACTAAGTCCTCACTCCAAGAGTGAGGTGTGGCCAGTGTCCTGACTCAAGTTGGGACAGCTCTGTGCTGCTATTCATGTGCTATGGTCCTGTGGGATCAGGCTGAGGCCAGTCTGCGGCTGAGAACACAGCTTTGTTGACTTATCTTCCTGCCTAATCCTGCTTCTCTTGCCCCCCCCCCCCCCCGAGAACTCTCGAGCAATAAGTCCCCTGCACAAGGATCTCTGTCTTGGGTTATCTAAGATAAACCCTTGGGCTGGATTTTGCCGGTAAGACTCCAAGGGAATGGGGCATCTCACTGAAATGGAAGAGGTACACCAGCGGGGAGAGGGGAGTCCCTGTGCACTCAGAAAGCCCTGAGCAAACTCTGCCTCTTTTAATCTCTCCAAATCACTGCAGCCCAGAACTGGACCAGGGGTTCTAGCTCCTTCTGTTCCAAGTTAAGGCCCTGGGCCTGAGAAAAGTTGCTGCCCAGGCGGTATGCCCTGGAAACTGACCCACAGCATGGAACCAGATTCAGATTTGGCACCACAAAAATGATTTTCCTTCCCTCCACCCCCCCCCCTGCAAACATCCGTGGAACAGTTAAAATTGGGTAGGATTTCCTTCCCCCAAATCTCTCTTTGAAGTTTGCAGATGGATTCTGGGAAGGTTTTATATTTTAATAAGAAATTTATTTCCCAGATGATTCTGTCACTTGTAAGGTAATGAGTTTGGATGAAACCAGGAATCCTTGTCGAGATGCCCCAAAGATTCACGTTTACAAAGCTTTCCTCGGCTAAGTTTGTAGCTCTTGAAGACAGAGCCCTATCACCACAGGAGGACTTCTCGACTGCAGGACTCCCACCTGGGGGAGGGTACTGCTCTCCTTGAAGGATGAAAAATGCTTACAATGTTTTCCACAAGCACAGTTGATTGAGTGGGAGGGACAGCGCTTGGGCAACACCGAGGTCTAGATATTCGGATAACAAGGGCCGCATCACTGCTGTCAGGTGAAGGCCTGGTGGCAGAGGTCACGGGCACAGACAGATGCCCATCAAAAGGAAGATCAGCAGCCTAGAGTTTTCTCTCCCTCCATGCAGATCTATGCCCCAGGCCCTGGGGAGGCTGCTAGTTCCCACCCGGAAGGAGCGTGAGCTATTTTAACTTGGAATGCAGCAAGCCAGGCCAAAGGAGCCACAGCCAAGAGATACAGTATACGGCAAGCATTTTCCCCACAAACCGTGTCTCTTGTGAGGACCCAAAGAGGCCGGCAGCACAGTGGACTGCCTGTAGCCCGTCCCTAATCAGCCACATTTCAGTGTTTTGG
Source organism: Felis catus (assembly GCF_018350175.1). Taxonomy (NCBI): domain Eukaryota; kingdom Metazoa; phylum Chordata; class Mammalia; order Carnivora; family Felidae; genus Felis; species Felis catus. The sequence goes on along the minus strand of NC_058370.1, from coordinate 44,481,399 downwards.
GAATGGGAGGGCTGGAGTCGTGGGTGAGCAGGCGGTTGGCATGGCCAGTGTGCTCCCAACACTGACTCCTGACCCCTCCCGGTGTTCCCATTTTCTCACTGGTTCCCCTGCCCCAAGAAACTTCCCAAACCTCTCCCTCTTCCCTTCCCCTATGCTCCCCACCCTTACACTCCAACAGCGCTTCCCATTTCCAGATTATTTTACTCTTTTACCCTCAACCTGGTCTGGAAGAGTGCAGAAAAGAGCAAATGTTGGTGAAGGAGTGGACACCTGACTATTACAAAGAATGGTTTTAGTACTTGGTTTATTCATTCAACAAAAATTTTGGAATTCCTACTTTGCTCCAGGCACTGTGTTCACTAAGTAAACAGGCAATGCTTTCCCTGTTTGCTCATCTTTCTTTTTAAAATTTTTTAAATTTCATTTTATTTTTTTATTAAATTTAAAAAAATTTAAGTTTATTTTCAGAGAGAGAGAGAGAGAGAGAGAGAGTGCACGTGCGTGCACGCACGAGTGGCAGAGGGCCAGAGAGACGGAGACAGAGAATCCCAAGCAGGCTGTGCATTTGTCAGCACAGAGCCTGATGTGGGGCTCAAACTCACAAAATCATGAGATCATGACCTGAGCTAAAACCAAGAGTCAGATGTTTAACCCACTGAGCCACCAAGAGCCCCCCTCTTGTTGTTGTTTTTGCAATATATCAGTGTATCATGTGCTGTTATGTTCCATGGTTTTCAGGTCCTCCCAACTGAGATGTCAGAGATGGGATCTGAGGTGGTGACTCGGTGTGACCCAATCAGGGGACCAGAAAGAGAGTGAGTGAGACGATGACAAAGAAATAACTCCCCCCCTGTAAAGCGTCTCCAACCAGCTGGTCATCTGGTCAACTGGTACTGATTCCTGTCACCATGATGATGAGGCCAGAACCAACCATTTAATTCTGAAAGCTACCCGCCAGCCCAACCAACAACCTCAGGGTTCAGAATAATTCTCTGCCTGGGGTCAGACACTGGCAATCAAAAGCATCACACATTATCAGAAAGATTAGGAATAATGTACTCATAACTGCTCTGCAGGCTATGGGGCTGTTGAGGTCCATCGCTGTGGCTGGACAGCACCCTATGAACAAAGCGCATGCAGCAGGAGTGCCTGGTGTTTTTTGGGGAGACATGAGATGATATCGGGCCATCCAAGAACAAATTATGTCAATAGTTATATAACACTTATTTTAATGTTATGATAAAAATATCTGTGTTCGTTTATGAGAGATATATAAGAGCACCTTTAAAAATAAATGCTTTAATTCTGCATTGATAGTGTGTCAAAACCTTTTTTTGTTTCTTATGAGCACTGAAATTTACCCAAAACTGTACTGTCAGAGTATTCCCAGGTGTCTGGGTGTATATGTTTAAGCAATAGTGTTTATTGTGCAATCTTGTTCTGCTGCTATAATTTAGGAATGGATTACGAAGAGCAGTGCACATACACGATTACTGTAAATGTATGTACAGGTGCTTGTCCATGACTGCTTTTCATCTTCTCACTACAAATGAATTTTCTTGTTTGTGCACTGGAATGATTCAGGAGCAAGTGACTGTAACTGGATATATCCACAGAAAGGGACAATTAACTATCTTACAGGGAATTTTAGCACACAAATAAACTTCTAACTCTATATACTTGGGGAATCTTGTTCTCTACAAAGCTGAGAAAATTGTCATTGTGATTTAGTAAAATAAAAACAAAATTCTTGTCGGGAGTAAAAAAAAATCATTCTGAAAGTTTAAAAAGTTCAAAGTTTTAAAAGTTGAAAAATTTAAGAAAAGTGTATAAAGGGGTGCCTAGGTGGCTCAGTCGGTTGAGCGTCCAACTTCAGCTCAGGTCATGATCTCGCAGTTGACGAGTTCGAGCCCTGCGTCGGGCTCCGTGCTGACAGCTCAAGTCTACAGCTTGCTTCAGATTCTGTGTCTCTCTGTCTCTGCCCCTCCCCCATTCATGCTCTGTCTCTCTCTGTCTCAAAAATAAAATAAACATTAAAAAAAGAGAAAAGTATAAAGAAAATAATTGTCCATGGCCAACATGGGATGCAAGTGGCTACCTTGGCCTCAGAATATAAGGGTCAGAGGTCCACAGTGAGTGAGGTTACTACTGTGGGCATGGAAGACAGTTGGCTTAGCCAATTTGGGAACGTGGCACATGAGGCAGGTGCTGCTAGGGAAGGGAACACTGAAGAGGCGTGGGGGGTATGGGGGGGAGGCAGTTGGTGGTGGTATGCCTGGCATCCAAGTACCAGGCTGGCAGTGAGGACCCATCCTCCCTAAGGAACAGCAGGGCCAAGTACATGTGCTTTGAAGGAGGATTGACATAATGGAGTTATTAATGCATGGGAAGTGGGGAAAAGGTAAAACTGAGTTTTATTGAAATTCCACATTTTAAAATAGGAAAAACACGCTTTCTGGTCATTGAAAAGATAAAGACAATCCAAATTTTAAAACTGGCAGTGGCATGACTGCCACTAGAGAGCGGAGGAAAGAGAATCTTTTGTTCCAGAGCCAGTCATTTCCCTATGTAACATCCGTAGATGCACATTTCTAACACCTCTGAGGGAAGGCAATGAGCAAGGGGGAGGAGATTAAGTCCCCAAATCCCCCTGCGGCAGATCCCATATTGTTTTGTGCAAAGAGCCCATGCGATCTTGTTTCCTTCAGGAAAGGGGACATGGAAAGTGGGGTGTGGAAAAACCAAATCGAGAAACAATGCTCGTTTTCAACACCACTGTCTTCTGTAAAATCTTCACCCTACCCTCCAGATCTTACAGCTCTGACCATGTTAATCACTGAAACATTGTCTTTTAGCAGACTTCCAGGCTTTCTCAGTGGTTTAAATACGGTGTTCTTGGGGCACCTGGGTGACTCAGTTGGTTAAGCATCCAACTCTTGGTTTTGGCTCAGGTCATGATCTCATGGTTCATCAGTTCGAGCCCCACTTTGGGCTCTGAGCTGGCAGCATGGAGCCTGCTTGGGATTCTCTGTCTCCCTCTCTCTCTGCCTTTCTCTCTCTCTCTCTCTCTCTCTTTCTCTCTCTCAAAATAAACATTTTTAAAAATTAACTAAGTATGATTTTCTTGGACCTTTTTTTTAAAAAGTAGTTAATTATGATAGTACCTAGATATCTCTTTCCCGAGAAAACCGGTAGTTCAGTAACAAAGTCAAGGACCCTCAGGCTGATTCGCCTCTCTCTTAGGCTCTGTGGATGGAGTGAGTGTCAGGAGACATTTTTAAACTGCCAGCTTTCTCATGAGTCTGAGAAGAGTTTCTGCCCTGGGGAAGTAGACCAGGATCCACTTTCTCAATTCCCAAATGGCCACGAACTGTGCATGGGGGAGGTGCTACTCTGGGCTCAAGATTGAGTTCCATCTCACTACCATCCATAGTGACAGATGGGAGGATAGGTGGCCTTTGAGATCAAGAGGACAGTCTGAGTGAACTGGCAACTGTTCATGTGGCCAGTCTGCGGCCACTGATGATCAGGTAATGTGGTTTCTATGATCCCCTGGCAGTCCTTGGAAGTTTATAAAGTTAGAAAAAAATATAGAAATTCAGAATCACATGCATACACACAAATGACAGAAACTTTATTCCCAAAGACACTTCCTACCACCTTCTACCCAAAGGTTCCAAGAGCTACTGTTGGATTCAGAAAGAAAATGGGGCAACATTAAACTCTGTTACTCAGTATGGGAAAGGGAATGGCACATTCCAGAGAGAGAGCTACCTACCACGTGTTAACATATAGGCCATCAAATAAAAAGACCACATGTTATAAAGCACTAACACTTTTCTGGACATAATTTGATTTTTATTCCATGCTCAAAAGATAGTTTAGGACCCACAGATCCTCAGGGCCAGTATTAAACTCAACAAGTTAAAACTTTACTGACAAGCACCTTGGTGCCTTTGAATAGTGATTTCTGGCTGATAAAATCCTGGAACAACACCCCACTTCTACTTTGCTTCCAAAGACCCTTGACCTCCTTTGAAAAAATTAGTTGGGGAAAAATTCACAAAAGAGCAAAATCTGTAAATGTTTAGAATATAACTACCAAAATTCAGGTGTTTACTAAATGTAAATTACTAACTGAAAACAGAGGAATCGAGCCTGTGTAGAATATATTACTATGGGGTTTACTTAATTTTCTTGAGTCATGTACTATGTAATCATGTAGTCATGATTTCTCTGCAATCGTAATTAAAACAATATAAAATAAAATGCGATACTTGCTATTAAAACCTATTTAATGTTTATTTTTAGTTTTGAAAGAGTGTGCACAGGGGGGTGGGCTTGGGGAGAGGGGGACAGAGGATCTGAAGTGGGCTCCGCATTGACAGCAGAGAGCCCAATGCGGAGTTCAAATTCATGAACTATGAAATCACAACCTGAGCCTGAGTCGGACACTTAACTGACTATGCCACACAGGTGCCCAAAACCTATAATCTTAACTACGGATTCTGAAACATTCATGTTTATGTGAGTACATACATTGAGAAAATAAAAAAGCTCACAGAGTCAATGAGTCAATCCTGTAGAGAAAGGGACCTGTGTCTTTACTTATTAGTCCCTGTGAATGGGACTGTGAGTCTAATAATTCTTCATTGCATCACAGGATGATGCAGAATAGAACCCAATCCATGAAATTATCTAACAAAATACTGTCCTGGTTTTATCCTCCTATGTTAAGACCCCTGTATAACTTCTCCGACTAGTCCTGGGAGTGCTCAAGGCAGGAAGGAGGAGGTCCAATCAATCCTCAGAGGTGAGCAGGGAACAGAGCTGAGATTAGGGGTCCAGCTCAATGCTCCAAAGCACTTGCCCTGTGACCTGTTTGGCCCAGAGGAGGGAACTAAGCACTGCCTGAGGCCCCATGATTGCAGCTGTATCTGTGGGACAGATGCCAGAGTAAATAGGAACAGTCACATTACTCAGAGCATGCTAATTTCTCTTGCTTAGTATACGAAAGTCTTCCTTGGTGATGTCTTCCCATCCCCGTCAGTCTCGGGAGAAGGGGGTATAAGGATATAAGGGTCTGTTTTGGGCTATGATGACAATAAACATGCAGAGAAGGTTATGGATACATCCCCCAATTAAGCCTAAATTTGAAGAAGGAAATAACCCACGTCTCATCAGTAAAACACAAACAAAATAAAACTCTGTAGGGAATTTGAAAAAAAAAAATTGAAGCAGCAGCTAACCACGAAGAAACATCATTCTGAGAGGCGTGGAACAGAGCTTTGTGACCTCAGGGTGGTATCAGCACCTTGGGGATCAGCAAGTATTTCCAGAATTCAGTAGCTTATCTCATCCTATAAATTCACTGGGAAGTTGGTGTGGTGTACAGATCTTCGTCCTTCCTCTTTTCCACTCAGTGACTGACTAGGTTTAGTGGCTGTGACTGACTCAACATGGAACTTTTTTTTTTCTCTTAAAGTTTATTTACTTATTTTGGGAGAGACAGAGAGAGTGTGAGTGGGGGCAGGACAGGAAAAGAGGGAGAATCTCAAGCAGGCTCTACTCTGTCAGCACAGAGCACATGCGGGGCTCTATCTCACGAACCATGAGATCATGACCCGAGCCAAAATCAAGAGTCGGACACTTAAGTGACTGAGCCACCCAGGCGTCCAAAGATGGAATTGCTTGATGTCTTCCAGTACTGATGCTCAATTGTGCCACCAGCTGGATTCAGTTCTCCAGAAAGCTATGGGTTCACCATGGTGAGTCATGGGTTTCCTCTGAGCCTCAGTTTCCTCATCTACCAAATCAGGCAAAAGACATTTTCTGATTTGGAAACTGTAAAGTGCTATTGTTGGCCTCGCTATTATTACTCAGAAGTACTGATTCTGGTGCAAGGAAAACCAATCAGGTTTAGTCAAAGGGCAGTGAGGAACAAAGGAATGTTGAAAATGAAAATAATGAACTAATAAAGGAAAAGACGGAATGAAGGCAGAGTGGACAGAACCCCCCTTGTGCCCCTGGGTGGACACTAGGAGGATTCCCAGTGGCAGTGACCTCCAGGCTCGGAGACCACTTATCACATTCCCAAGCATTTAATTCAAGCCAAGAGGAATATTTCTGGTATCTCCTGTGTTCCGAGCACTTTGTTCTATGGGAGATGCCAAAGGAAGGTTGTAAGAAAATAGTTAATTCTCCACATTTACCTAATGGATCTTCCAAACTCTTCTATGAAGAACGTATCCTTACTATTTTCCTCACTTCATAGATGAATAAGACTGAGGTTTAGGCACTTAAATAACTGTATTCAAGGATCTGGAGCCAGAACTCAATCCCAGGTTTGACTGATCCCAGTGTCTCTACCTTTAGCCACCATCCAAAGAGGCAGTGTCCATGGCAAAGACAAACCTTGACCATGGTTGCCTCTGAGCACCAACTCTGTAACACACCTAGTCACCGCCACCTTCAAACTCCTCTGCACCATTGCCCCAGTCCCTGCACCTGTCTACACTGGACTCCTTGCAGGCAACAGAGCCCATTATCCAAAGCCCTTGATGGCTCACCCACAGGAGCTAACCCCAAATGTGGAAGGCAGCCTAGTTTGGGGAAAACAGAATGAGACAAATGGTGCTTATTCTAGCCACCTGGATGACACTCTCTGTCTCTCTCCCTCACCTAGAGGGAACACACCTTCTCCAGCCAACCCTTAAGCACCTCTCGGGGCCTCAGTTTCCAGGAAGCCTCTCTCTTCAGTCTTTAAGCCCATCACTGAATCTGTCCCAAGCTCCCTACTATACTCTTGGGCTTTTGCCTTCCAAGGTGACTTCAGAATAAAGCCAGAACCAGCCCTAACAGTGTGGACCCAACCTGGCCTGGTAGTTTTAAGAGGCTGGGCTCTGAGCAGAGAAAACTCCTCCCAGAGCTCCTGACGCAGCAGCTGTGTGTGCTCAGGCCCCAGGGCACTTGGCGAGGCCCCCTGACCATGCTGACCCACAGACTTCTCTCCTGCTCATGGCTGCTGCGACTGTGTGCACAAAGGAGGCGGCTCCTTAGGGCATTTGGAACGTCATTTAACCTCAGAGGCAAGACAAACAGCTGGCTGGTACAGCTAGTAAAAACGCTACCTACCCTTAAGATCTTGCCAAAAATACTCCAAACCCTACATTTAGGTTTGGTTAAACCATACACACAAAATCCCACAAGCCACCGAAATGTGATAGCCGAATTCTGTGTCCAGCATCCTAGGCTGGCTGCCTCTAGAATTTCTTTTCCTTTTGTTTCAACTGCAAATAGCCCTTTTCCCTTTTCAGTCCCCTTTCCCACTGCTTTGGAAAGCCAGGCTCGGTCAAAAGTCTGCCAGGGAGCTTTTGCTTGTTAAATGTCAACTCCTGCTGCGTGGGTAGGAGGAGAATTATTGGTGACTGCGTGCAGGTGCTTCCTGGAGTCCCTAGTCAGTGGGACAGTTTGATCAATGAATCAGGACCGATCACTGGCCCTGATTTGCCTGCCCTCAGTAGTCATTAATTACAAGCAAACAAGCGAATCATTAGTAGGTAACTTCTTGCTGCAGAGCCTCGATCCTTGCAGTGGAGACAAGACGGTGTGCTGACACGTGGGTTCAACCAGAAGGCCGGGCTAGCTCTGCCATGCTTCAGAGAGGGGATGACCCCAGCAATACCACAGTGCATTGCTGTAACCCAGCACACTTCCCATCTGCTAAGTTGGTTTTCACACTGAATCATAAACTCTGTGTTTCCATTCAGTGCACAGAATTTCAGAGCCTTGCACTGGCTGAGCCATGTCCTCAAACTCTGCCCAAGGGTCCTTCCTGATCTCCAAGGTCAGGGGCCGGAGGAAATACCTCAGCAGAAGAGTTCTTATTGTCCAGAACATTTCAGCAAGGTATGGGTCTGTCCTCATGGAAGGTTAAGAACAACCTCTAAATGGAAGGGAAGAAAGACTGCCCCAGGCTTGCTTCATTCATTCATTCATTCATTCATTCATTCAAGTAACATCTGTCAAACACCTGTTATGTGCCTGCCATCTGCCAGGCACTGAGGCACAGGGAGATTAGTAACTGACAATTTAATTTCACTAAGGAATATAAAGTTCCAACTGTGATGAGCACAGGAAGATGCTCCCTGGGACTTGAAGTACCTGTGAAGGGAGGGAAGAAGTAGGAGGGAAACAGGAAATGAGTACAGGAAAAACTGGTAATACAGAAAGCCCAGAAAAGCTGGGGTGGGAGTGAGGGGCCAACATGTGTTGGTGCAATTCAAGAAGGATAGTGAGGCTGGAGGGGACAAAATTAGGGGTGTGCTGAGAGAGGTGAGGTGGAGAGGGAAGTGCCAGACCACATATACCAGATGGGCCAGGTTAGAAGTGCTTCCCTGGGGCACCTGGGTGGCTCAGTCGGTTATGCATCCAACTCTTGGTTTCGGCTCAGGTCATGATCTCACGGTTGGTGAGTTGGAGCCCCGTGTCGGGCTTTGTGCTTTGCATGGAGCCTACTTGGGATTCTCTCTCTCCCTCTCTTGCTACCCCTCCGTCACTCATGCTCTTTCTTTCTCAAAATAAATAAATAAGCATTAAAAAACAAAGAAGTGTTGCCCTTTATCCTTGGAGCAATGGGAAGTTATTTATGCATGTTTCAAAAGGGAGGCATGATGACTTTCAACATGTAGAAGGATCATTCTGGCCATCGTGTGGAGAGAACTGGAGGGGACAGAAGCCATGAGGCCTACAGCACAGTCCAGGAGAGAGAAAGAAGTGCTTGGCAGTCCTGTGGAGGACATGTGGCCAGATTCGAGAGCTCATGAGGAGATACAGCCCCAGCGACTGCTAGTGGATGACACAGGGTGTGAGGCACAGAGGCTTTAGGAGACATCCAAGTTTCTGTCTTCAGCAATGGGTGGGTGCACAGAGAGAGAGTGCACCTGCGGCCTGGTCCGGGAGGAGGACCCAGTCAGGGAACAGTCAAGGGGTCAGTTTGGACGTGTGGAGTGTAGCACACTCCCTTCCCAGGAGGGGGTGTTAGCCAGGTGTAGAACTCAGAGGAGAGCTGTGAGGGCAGGGGCAAATACAACAGGCCCTAGTGCCCCCTCCAGAGAAGAAGGTCATGTGGGAAGGTCAGCTAGTGAACGCACACTGGCCATCTCTGGATGAACCGAAATGCTGCCTTGACTTTCCAGACTTCTCCAGTGAGCCCCCTTGGACATTCACCCACTATCCCACCAACCCCACTTATCCTGACTCAGACCTGCTCTGTTCTCTCCCATCTCAGAGCTACCCAGTAGGCTCTCATCCTATATCCAGGATGAACTGGCAGGGCTACCAAATCCCCAGGCACCCAACTGAAAAATCAGAGTTGGCTCAAATTTTCCTGACCCTTGATGCCCTCACCCCAGACCCAGCTTTCTCAGCCCCTCCTCTCCATCCCTACCAGGTTCTTCTCATATTCTTCTCATCCTACCAGGATGGATTTTCAGTAAGGTCTGAAGCCAGGTCTCCTGGATTCTCATTCTAACTCCACCTCTTACCAGCTGGGCAATGTTGGGCCTCAATTTCCTCATTTAAAATTGTGACTATTACCTCCTATACTTTATACAGTTGTGTGAAGCTAAACACTAACATATATAAAGTGCTAAAACTAGTGTCCAGCACATAGTAACTGCTCAATAAACCCTAGCTATCATTTTAATATCTCTTTTCCACATACTTTGTGCACATTGACAGACAAGACGTGGCCATGTAGTACCTTCTCTTCAGAGTGCCGCCTCAACTATCTGTTTCTTCCTCTGGATTGGCCACTCCTCACAGGCAGGAGCTATTTCTCATTCATATTTGACTCCTAAGCTCCCCTTACAAAGCCTGAACCTGCTCTGTAAATGACTGCTCTGTCAGTGAATATACAGCAACAAGAGATTTTACAAGTCTGGGCATACAGTAAGTAGTGGGAAAGGCAAGCATTTCAAACGTTCCTGTCAAGAACCCAAAGTATTTTCAGAGGCTTTTTATTAAACAGGGTAGTCAATACACATTTGTTGAATTCTACTGGATTCTTCTTATATTACTTAACTCAGCTGTGCTGTTTCAAAGCCTTCCAGAAGAACACCAGAGCCCCAGTGCCAGGAAAGATAGGTCTTCCACGACACATATGTTCCTAGACAATAAATGCAACTCTCAGATTGAGTCCACTGACCCAGGGAGCTCAGGTAAGTTGACATTTCCACTTGGGAACTTTTCCTTCTCCAACACCCACACACAATTGTGAGGTCTACAGAATGTTCTGAACTCCTCTGTGAGCAGGGGCTCAGGACCTAAGTGGACTAGCTTTCTGACAAAGGCAGAGAACCAAATCTAGAGCTAAGGACCCTACTACCTATCAGCTAGGCAACCTACCAGGCAGTCCCTAATGAGGTAGTACAATAGTGCATCTCAAACTGGGTACCATATTTTTCTTTCTTTTTGAAAAAAGCAGAATTCAGGCAGCTGTGCGTCCAATGATGTAAATATAATTCCCAAGGCAAACTTGCTAAGGTGTGTGAAAATGGGTTTGGGAGGCAGAAAGACCAGTGGGGAGTAAAGCGCAGCCTTCCATGAGTAACTGTTCCATAGACTCATCAGTGATTAGAACCCTCCTCTAGTCCAAAATTTCTGAATGAGAAAATGGGCCTGAATGAGAAAAGAGGGGAAATGACTTTCCTTAGCTCACTAATCTTAAGGCCAGACACTCATGCTCCCCGTCTCCTAGTAACTGCAACTTCTTGAGGCATGTTTGTGCAGACACCTTATCACAGTGCACTGAGCAAATTTAAGTCTGAAACAATCAACAAAAGACAAGTACGGTAATGGCACCATTAATGGCTAAAATGTTCTTGAACTTCCTGAGCCAGAGAAAGCTCTTTTTATGCACTTCCTAGTTTTGGTAACCACCATATGAGTGTGTACCACAACTGAGGCAAGAATTGAATCCAACAGAGTTTGGGCTGTCTACCCAAGCAAGCAGGTACAGAAGCCAAAGCCCCTTAGAATTTTCTTTGAAGATCCTCAAAACCTGAGTGTAGCTAGTACTTGTTAATATCCCAACTGTGCACCCTGAGCCCTTACAGTCCTCATGTAAGAGCCCGAGAATCTCCACTCCAAGGCTGTCTCCCATCATGCAGTTGGGACAGTGGAACAGACTAGAGAGCTAGGGGTTAATGCCTCAGGGACAGCCCCAGCCAATGACAGGTGGGAGCTGCAGGTTAAAAACCACCTCCCAGAGCTCCCCAGTGGGACTGAACCCCACCTGGTTGTTGACACACTTCCCTTCCCTTCCCTTCCCTTCCCTTCCCTTCCCTTCCCTTCCTTTCCCTTCCCTTCTTTCTGATTTCCTTCCCTTCCCATCTCACTTCCCTACTGCCCACCAGGTTTCCTGGGGTCACCTCCCAGGTTAACCTCCTGCACTTGCATCTTAGCCCAGGGTCTGCTCCTTGGGGAACCCAGGCTAAGACTTGAATAGAAATAGGAACAGTCTCTCTCCATATCTGTGAGAACAGAGAGCCCAGAAGGCATCTGAAACACATAAAAGAGATGTCAGGAAAGCCAGTCAGGAGGGGTGGTCCACAAACATAGACGTGGAACAATTATGAAGCCAAGAAGAGCTGTGTGCAAAATGGACAAGAGTGAAAGACTCTGGCAATGATCAGTTAATCTGAGGACCTGCCTGCAGCCAGTCACTCTTGAAGAAGGTGCTGAAACCCATCAGATGTTGGCAGGAAAGGAAGCCGCGTGTGCAGTACATTAGCTGTGGAATAATGAGGCAACCCAAGCTATGACCCTCTCTGGGCTCTGATCTCTCCACGCAAGGGTAGCCAGTCAATGAACCCAGCCTGGGCCTGTGAGAAGCATGGGAGAATGCCACACCATCCTCAGAAACCTGCAACAGGCTCCAAGACAGCAGAGTCCTCTTGTGAAGGAGGAAACAGAAGGTTCTACAGCCAGGGCATCCACAGTGCTTTGCTCCCTAAGGACACTTGGTGCTGGCAACCGAGGCCACCTGTTCCCTCAATCAGCCAACAGGAGTTGATTGTGCCAGGCACGGGGCTATGTTTGGGGACACAGATGAACTGGATTTAGTTCTCATATTCAAGATACTCATGGTTTATAGTTCCTTGTCACACAATGGGAATGACCAGGTGAGCCTGAACTGATCCATGGACAGCTCTTACAGAGCATCAAAGCTCTGGAGTAACTCACTGCCCCACTGGTGGAAATGTTCACCCTTACCCCAGCTGGGCTCAGAAACGCGGCTGGTCACGCTGAGTGCAGTCACATTTGGGGCACACTGTAGCTTTCTGAGCCTGACTTCTCAAAAAAACACAGTGGATCAAGGGCTGTGGTCCCTTCACTTCCCTCCTAAAACATCTTTGAAATTAAGGTTCAGAAATGCTTTCCAAGGAAGAAGGGGGTGTACCTGAACCCCAAGGATATTCTCCACATCAGATATAAGAAAAAATCATGGCATAAAGGATTGTGCCAGGAAGAGAGGCAGCAATACATTTTGTCAGCTGATTTACAGACCTGAATCGGGTCAGAAGGCCACTTCTGAAATAAAAAATAGAGTCCTAAAGATGCATCTGTTGTTACGGAAAATCAATAAGGCCCTGAGCCTGTACTTCATTTCTCCCAGGAGTGGGAGGAGGGGTGTGTCATTTATCAAATGCAGGAAGGCTGGGACAGGACCAGAGGCAGCCATACAAGGTCATCCCCTGGCTCCCGATTCTGACGGACAATCTCTGGATTCAGATCACTAAATGAAACCTCTACAAATAATCAAGATGACAGATGGCAATAAGCGAGAATGACTGAAGACTTCTTGCTGGCCCCATGGATGGGATTCCTGAAGGCCTTCCAAGGGAGGGAATTAATACCCAGAGACCTGGGCATTCTGTTTCTCTGTAGGGTTTTTTTTTTTTTTTTTAATCCCCGCTAAAGGCTCTCTTGTGAAAATACAATCACATTCTTTCATTTACTTCCAAAACTCTCAAAGTGCAATATTAGTAGTTTAATTTCTTTTGGCATCAAGTCTAAATGGCTTTATATTACACAGATTATATATAATATGCATACAATAGAGTGTATGCAGAGTTTATACTATCTTCATGTATTAGGCTGGCAAATGGGAGAAACTGTGGGAGAAGCAAGAACATAATCAAGCCATGTGACTTGACCGTGATGTTACGAACACTTGATTTTTAGGCATGTGGCATGTGGTACTCTCCTGACAGGCAAGGCCACCTTGGTCAAGGGGAAGCTAACCTATTGGCTGAAAACATTCTCTGATACAACAACTATGGCACCTGTATAATTCCTAACTCTGGGTTAAGCACTGCTTTTTCCCTGCAGAGTCCTTTTAGCACAGGCATATTCTGTAGAAGAGAAACTTTGTAACTCAAAAATACTTCCAGGTAATTAATTTATCTGCTATTAAAATTCCTTTCTGTGGATTTCGCTTGCCTTCAACTGAACTGGCAATCCACTCTCTGAAGGTCCTTCCAGTTGCAAACACCTGCGTCTTTCTCCTGCATTTGTCATTCCTGCCAAAGGCAGAGACACCCACACAGGTTCAGGACAGAAGGTCTGGAATCATTTGGCCTCCTCATGCTTGCCCCAACCCATATCCAGCCAGCTTCCAAATCAAGAGGCCCATTTCCTGCCAAATTTCTTCTTTCCATAGGGTCTCCTTTACCCCAGCACCACAGGGGGCGGATCCTTGGGAGGCCCACCTGGTTGTGCCATTACACACACATGTAATGTTTCTACAGCCAGAAACCTTCCTTTTTCAATCTTCCCTACTCATTTCTACCCAGAGAAGAACCCTGTCTCAGCTCAACTGCCAACCGAGTGGGGGCCACAGTGCTTACCACAGTGTTCTATATACTCCATGGCTGCGTGTCCCAGTCCATGCCCCAGCAGACACCCCAGGGGCTCATCCACAGGAAGGAAATGAGCCTTCACCTGGCACTGTCATTTCTGCCTCACTCAGTTCCTAAAAAATCCTGTAAGGTGCCCGGAAGAGTCAAACAGAGAAAAGGAGGATTAACTGCTGGCATCCCTCCTCCAGGAGCTGCCTTTGGAATTCTTTGTGCTCTGGATTCCCACAACTGGACGATTACACCCCTGGTTGCTCCTTTCTCCTTGCTGTGAAGGCCACACACTCTCTACTGTGTTTCCCTTCTCTTCTGAAGCTACGGTCCGCAAGCATTTCCCAAGCCTTCTCCAACAGTGTATTACAGAATTTTATGTATTTTGGATAACACCCCTTTATCATATCTGTGTTTCGCAAAGATTTTCTCCCAGTCTGTGGCTTGTCTTTTTATTCCCTTAATGATGTCTTTCAATGAGTCCAAGTTTTTCATTTTAATAAAGTCCAACTTACCATCTTCTTCTTTTCATGGATCGTGCTTTTGGAGTCCAATCTGAAAAGTTAGCGCCAAACCCAAAGCCACTTAGATTTTTTTCCCATGTTATCTTCTAGGAGCTAAAGTTTTGCATTTCACATTTAGGCTTCTGTTTCATATTGCACAGCAGGAAAAGCAAAGTCATTTGCTAAGTAGTAAGAACAGCAGGACTGCCTTTTTCTGTCTTTAATCAAGACTAGGATTTGCATCCGAGGCCAGCTCAGACTTATCATTATTAACCGCTAGCATCTTGGATTTATAGCAATTGCTCCTCAAAATGAGGCTCTGGGGGCATTCACGTAACCAGCTGCAATTCCAGCAAGAAAGAGCATGGAAGGGCAGATGGTTCATACTCGCCCATCTGTGAGGGGTTTGCTTGGGTGTCGGAAAGTGGTGGGAGAACAGGGAGGGTCTTATCTATCAGTGAGACGGGACTCCAACTTGAGTCTTCCCAAGTAAGTTACCAATTTCCCCACACACTTTGCTAAAAATCCTTCCCTTCTGCCTTGGTCAAGCCTGTTCCCTTTGTTAGAGACTAGGTTCATGTCCTGATGGCAGTTTCTGGCTGTGTACTGTGTCACACCCGTCTGTCTGGTTTAATGCTGTAGTGCTAACAAAATGTAAAACACACCTCAGTATAGATGAGGGGAAAAAATGTTCCTTCATTGCTCCTCTTCAAAATATTTTTAGGTCTTCAGGTAAATCCAAAAATAGATCCTATAGATTTTTAAGTTAAATAGGAAAGATGATTTAAAAATAAGTTCCCATGATCTATCCAAGAACATCTACTTTAAAAAATATTTTAATATATATTCAGATACATGTTGAATTTTTCTTTTTTTTTTTAATTTTTAATTTTTTATTTTTTTTTCAGTGTTTTTATTTTATTTTTGGGACAGAGAGAGACAGAGCATGAACGGGGGAGGGGCAGAGAGAGAGGGAGACACAGAATCGGAAACAGGCTCCAGGCTCTGAGCCATCAGCCCAGAGCCTGACGCGGGGCTCGAACTCACGGACCGCGAGATCGTGACCTGGCTGAAGTCGGATGCTTAACCGACTGCGCCACCCAGGCGCCCCTACATGTTGAATTTTTCTATATAGAGGTGTGCACCGTCAAAATCAATACCAGTTAATACATTATATTACCACTCTTTTATTGTTATTTTCTGAATAAAAGATTCGGCGTGTCTTTTAACTGGTCACTGTCAATATTTGGGAAAGCTATTGATTTCTGCATATATACCTGTGTCTGACCACTTAAAACTTTCTTACTAATTTTAAGAGATTATTGATAAGTTCTTATGATTTTCCAGGTATGCAACTATATTATCTGAAAATCATATGCATCATTCTGATAATAACTATTCACCAGGACCATTTATTTATTTATTTATTTATTTATTTATTTATTTATTTCACCAGGACCTTCTAAAAAGCAAGTGTGTTAGGTCACGTGGATGGCTCAGTCAGTTAAGTGTCTGACTGTTGATTCCGGCTCAGGTCATGATCTCTCTCTCTCAAAATAAATAAATAAACAAAAGCAAGTATGTAAAAATAAAAATGGTCATGGTTATAGATGTGATTTTTATGGATCATGTATGTTTCATGGTCACCCCCGAGGACTGTTGGTGTCAGAGAGAGAGTGTGTATCTTTTTTAAACATTTTTTAAATGTTTACTTATGTTTAAGAGAGAGAGAGCCGGCAGTGGGTGGGGGAGGGCAGAGAGAGAGGGAGGCACAGAATCTGAAGCAGGCTCCAGGCTCTGAGCTGTCAGCACAGAGCCCGAAGTGGGGTTCAAACTCATGGAGCACGAGATCATGACCTGAGCTGAAGTTGGATGCTCACCTGACTGAGCCACCCAGGTGCCCTAAGAGTCTTTTTGACATCAGGGACACCCTTCCCTTCAACATCAAAAATTTTTTTCACATGATTTTTTTCCATGGAGTCTCATCTCTACAAAATATGGCATCAGTAGATATTCTACTATTAATCAATATTAATCTTTGCACTAAGATTACTCCTACCTGCTCATGAGAAATACTTCTTTAATGTACTGCCAACCTTAGTTAGTATTTTCTTTGGCAGATCTGAATTTTTAATAATTTTCTTTTCGGGGTATTCTCTGTTAGAGTCTAAGATCTGGGCTATGATGAAATTCTAAGCCATTGGGAAATAAACACTCCACTCCACCATTCCTGGGCTACCCTGCCTAGGGGCAGTGGGAGAATCCCCTGTGGACTTGGGGGCTTTCTCAATAATCTGAAATCATGTAGCAATAATGAATTTTGCTTCAGGTCAGTGCCACTGGAGGCCACACTGGGAAATTTAGAAGTAACTGACACCAAATCCACCCCAACTTCAAAGTAAAGCTCGACTTGAGTTGCCACTGTGGCTGACAGGCTTTCTGAAGCAAGCTCCTGGGCCTGTGTTGAGTAAGACAAGTAGAAAATCTCCTCAGACAGTTTAATTAAGTTGAGTGACTTTCACTGTTCTGGAAAATAAACCAAACCATTTTGTCTATTAGCAAATATGACAATTCAGCATTCAGGCAGACTGTTGAATTAATAAAAGTTCATTTAAAAAATCCATCTTTTAATTAGAAATCTCTGCAGACCCAACCACCGAATTACAGACTGATCTGATTGGAAAGGACAGGGAGAGGTTTTTGGGGCCAAGGCCTGCATCAACCTGGTCCCTCCTGCACCACCTTGAGGGCACTTCCTCAGGCATCCACAAAGGAGCTATCAGACCCCCTGTGGAAGTGCCAACAGCTCCCCTGGAAGGTCTTGTGCGGTCTTGTAGATATTCCAAGACCTACATGGAACTTACAAGAAGGCAGTTAGTAGGGCCAGGGAGAGCTGGTTCAGATCCTGGCTTCCCAGATCCCCAGCTGCCTGGCCATGGGTGAGTGACCCTGCTGCACGAGCCTGTAAAGGTGAATAACAATAGTCCTTATGTAAGTTATCGGTCATTGTGGGATGAAAGAAGAAGGAAGGCCAGCTGTCAGTGACTATGACTGCCACTATGCTATTATTATTTCTCTTTGGCAGACTGGAGTAGATTGTGAGTTAGCAACCTAGGGCTCTTGCCTGAGCTAACTCCATAAACTCCACAGCTCGGTTTTCTCACCTTTGTAAAACAAATAAATAATATCTGTCTATCTTGTTCTACAGCGTTCTAAGGAGTTAAGTGTTTTAAGGTCCTGAAGATGAAGAGAGAAAAGAAAAAGAAATGATCCCATCAGTTCTGAGAAACAATTCACTGAAGAAAATATATTCCCCAAATAGCAACTATATTGAGAATGACATGATTCTATTCCTCAGAACATAGTTTGTTTATATACTAACTCTATGAAGGTGTAGTGTGCATTCATGATTTTTTAAAGAAAGCGTTGCTTCCCTAGAAAAGGAAATTAATTAACGCACAGAGAACTTCAAAAATATCACCTATCAACCAGCCTAAGGATGCACCAGGAGCAAGGCAGGCAGAGGTTGGTTGACTGACAACACAGGACATTTACCAAGTTGTGGGGCAGGAGCTCCTATGCTAATCCATCTGCAAGGGGTACCCAGGAGAACCCCATAAACCTAGGAAGGAGCAAACAGCTATTATAAAGCAAAGTGTCTCAGTGTTAGTGAGTTTTCCACTTCCAGTTGGTGACTGACAAACTGAATTTAATCCCTCTCTGTAAATTATGACCGCTTGGACATATACAAAAAATTAAATAAAATCCTGAAGAGTCACATGGCTATGAGGCTTCACGTGCTGCTGAATGTGTAACTATAGCAAAAGCGTAAGTAAACCCCTGCCCCACCAAGTCTCAGGAGCAACATCACTGGCTCTGAAAGTGGCAAAATTCAGCTTTGGGGGGCTAGAGATGTGCGGAGAGGCTGGAAGTACTAACTCTAGTGTCAAATGCAGGAGTCCTTCATGGCCAGGCAAGCCCTTCTCACCCCACCATCAATGCAGTGACCAGGGAGTGCTCCATGAAATGGCCCAAAGGCCCCTTGTACCCTCCTTAGTCTTCTTGGGGTTCTGAGGAGTGCTCCCACTCCTGCTGACACCCGGGGCCTCTCCACATGTGTGCAAGCGAAGTTGATGGGGAGACACTGTGAGGGCCTTGGGCATGAACATGCGTGCTTGGGAGGGATGGTGCACCCCCCTGTGACTGGTGACAGATGGGGAGACGACCAGCCACAATCCCCTCCCTCCAGCAGAAAATCCTTTCATCCTTGGGAGGGCCAGGTGTAGAGGCCTTGGTTCCCCCACTTAACAAGGAGACAGAGATCAGCTTTTTGATAGAACCCCACATGGTGATTACTATTGTCAAGGAGGACTGTCCTCACAGTCCTGGTGCAAGGAGCATGTATAACACCCAGAGACTCAAGAGCAGAAACAGGCACAGTGGCCTCATGCATGAAGGGAGGCAATGAGCTCTGACTTCTGGCTTGGTTTGGTTTCCTTCCCCACATATATAAGTTACGCTGAAGCGTCATCATTGTCACCATCATCATTAAAAATCTGTTGCAGACCTTCCTCGCAAAGCCCAGGTTTCACCTCCCATCCCAGGGCAAGTGCAGTGTCTCTAGCAGGAGAAGGGGGCCATTTACACAGACTGACTATGCACTGACTTTAAGCGTGTCCTCAACTTGGAAGCACCTCGTACTATCCCAGAGCTGACCACCCATGAATTTATGATGTGCATGACAGAGGGCCCCAAGGCACACGACAGGCCATCACCTTCTGAGGACTGAATATATTTTAGAATATGTTGAAAGCTGCACCAACTCCCTAAACGCTCACCCCAGTGGCTCCTTCCAGACATTCCTGGACCCCAAATTAAGAACAACTGCCTTATACAAGAGGAATTCGTAAAGACACAGTAAGCTAAATATTTGCAAAACTGAATAATTAAAAATCTCCAAGATTACTTGGTATTTAAAGAAGTACATGGCAACTTCCTTTGTAAAGCAATGATCTCTTTGTCGTGCAGAAATTTGCAAACTATTATTTTCATGTGTTAAATTTTCAGTTGTTGCTCTCTTTTAAAGGAGCACTTTGAAAGTTGGGTATAGGTAGATAAACCAGCTGTATCGCTCAGTTAAAAAAATTTTTGGGGGGTGCCTGGGTGGCTCCGTTAGTTAAGTATCCGACTTCGCGTCAGGTTCGTGGGTTCAAGCCCTGAATCGGGCTCTGTGCTGACAGCTCAGAGCCTAGAGCCTGCTTCGGATCGGGTGTCTCCCCTCCCTCTCTCTCTGCCCCTCCCCCGCTGTCCTGGACCAGCCCCTAGAACCATATATTAAATATTCAGAAATTTTACAAGCCAAGCGCTTGTTAAATTTTACTACTGTGGCATTGGCCATTGTGTGGGTAGCTACACCAAAGAAATCAGCAAAGGCTACAAATCACAAACTGGTCTTTGTTCCATCGCAGAGAACCAAGTTACCAGGACACCTATGCCTCACTTCCTAGTTATATATGTGCAGTCAAAACCCAGAAGTGTTCACAGAGATAGCACCTGGCTTCCTGGCTTCCAGAACAAAAGCGGAAATGCATTAGCAGTGAACCCTAAGGAAGAAATTGGTGCCAAACTTGATCTAAATGGCATATTATTTAAGGTTGAAATCTGAAATAGTTTCTGTGAATGTTTCAGGACCATATTCATGGAGTGACTGAAACAGTAAAAGACCAGGCAAATCTGGTATCTCCCATCAAGAGGGCCTCATGCTGATGCCACAATTGCAGACACTGCCAGCCACATGGCCACGTGTGGCATCAGCACAGAGGCTCCTGCTTTACTGCTTCTCCCTCCAATTCCCCAAGGATACTTTGAACCAGAAATGTCACAATAGGCAAGAATCCCTGATGTGCCCTTCAAGGCCCTGACATCCACTCTGCTGGGCCCTTCCCCTTCCCCAGACCCTGCCTGCAGTAATCATAGGCAGCATCCTACCACCTCAACTCTGCAACCTTTGTAGAACCCTCCTTCTAGAAGAAATTTATGCTGCTTTGAGCTCCCACGGTATTTTGCTGACAGGTTACCACATGTCACTTACTACATTTGCATCATGGTGTGTGTGTGTGTGTGTGTGTGTTCACCTCCACTAGCCTGAACCTCCCTGAATGCCTGGGGCTATGTGGGTTTCATATCACTAACATGTGAATGAAGAGTAAGCCAATCAATGAACAAACGTGTGCATCTATGATCTACCTACTTCAAGTCCTGTGCAAGGCACAGGAGATACACAGTGGGTCAGTCTTTCTTTGTGTCTAATTTCTGGGATATTGTGTTGTTAATGTCAGCATTAGCCAAGAGTGGTCTTGCACATATGTGTGTGCATGTGTGCACATATACACGTACGTGTGTGCAGAGAAGAGAGAGGAGTTCAGAGTGTGCACTTAGTACTGTGTATCTGAGCCATCATCTCCAAGACTGTATAGTGCTCCATGTTTTAGGGTCTGAGCAAGTGCTACTCAGGAGAGAGAAGAGCCCTCTCTTCACATCTGGGCAGTGCAGCCTGGCCTGCTACTTCCAATCCACTCCCTTCTCAGAGAAGGAAAGCCAACCCTAAAATCTCACACCTGCAGTCACTGAGCTAAGACCCCTGCTCTGGGACCCACCAGACCCCCTATCTTAAATCAAATCTGGCCACTGGCAACCTATGAGCCACAGGCCAATCCACTATCATCAGCAGGTCCACAGCAGAAAGGAAAGGGATGGTGTCTGGGTTAACCTCTGTGGACAGGACATAGGACCCTAGTTTGAGTCCCTGACTATGAGACAAGACAGGTAAAGCTGGACTCTCTAAGGAGCCAAGCAGGCATAGGGTGGTGGGGCCTCTCCACACACACGCATCCAACCCTAGACTGTGTGAGTAACCTAGCTTGCCTGTGCTCCTCAAGCAAGCATCCCTGGCTTGACTTGACAGCACCTCCAAAGTTGCAGGGAGGACATCTGTATGGACAGACATCCCTTAACAGTATGATAGGTGTCTCTTCTGCACAGGAATACCTTTAGATTTGAGGAGGTGAAGGTGGCAAGGTGCCATGCTTGGATGGGCTTGGTTTGTCAATATTCACAAACTAATGGTGTCCTTTATCAATGTAAACAGCTTGAAGTGTGCTGGGTTTTCTCAAGGCTAATGAGAGAGGCCAGGCGCAGGATGAAAAATCATGGAGGGCTAGAGCAAAAATGGCTCTAGGTCAAGGAGTGAGTACATTTACTCTTCCACATTATATGTGAGTAAACTGAGGTGGCATCACCTGTCCACAGTCACACACGGACATACTGGCAGAACTGAGCAGGTCTTTTTGTCCCCATATGTCCCCAGGTGAATGCACTATGTGACCATGGACTTGGCCATACAGCAGTGGATGCAGGCCACATGGTGCACTCCCTGCTCAGCACCGTGAGACAGTGGCATCTTTCCAGCACTGCAGGTTGGCTGGAGCAGCTGGGAGTCCTCAAGCCTGGGATGTGTTGTTCTCCAAGAAGCTTCTACAGCACACAGTAAAACACTGGCTCCAAGCCTGAACAGTGAGAAAACTTAAGCATTCCAGATAGCTTTCATTTCCATCAAAGCTCCCCAACTGGGGTTTCCAAACCATGTCTCCTCTTCCTTCTTCAACTTCCGGGTTAGTCGCTGCTTCTCCATCCTTGCTCCTGTCATTATCACAGTGACATCAACATACATGGGGATAACCATCTAGAACCCTGACCTCTCCCCTTCCTGACCTCATTATCTCCAAGGTTCTCATTCTTTGCCCCTGCTAAGCCTTGACTCTTGTTATCATAAATGACATCTCTACATCCGACATCCTGTTTTCAAGCATCCTTTCTGACCACGCCCACAAGCTGTGTAGGCCACTTACTCTAGAACCCCAACTGCCATAAGCCCTTTTCCACTATCCATCATTTTCTGTTCTTTACTTCCCTCATTGTCCAGTAAGTCCCACTGTCTCCTTCTCATTACTCCTTTTCAAATACCCTCACCTCCTTGCCCCTCATCTCTTGTGTGGCACTGTGATAGCAAAACTTCAGACTGTGGTTTAATGCAATGCTCCACTTGCTCTGGGCCACACCTGAGCAACTTACCTGGCCAGAGAAAATGACACACCTGGGTTGGCAGGCCTCACCTTACAAGGACCACTGAAACTCAAAGCATTGACTAGGGAGCCAGGCAATCGGGCTACATTTTCTATGTGAACTTGACCCTGCTCTTTGGGGTGCTCTTCAAAAGCATCCTCTCCATAAGCTCATCACTTTGCCTCATATTCAGAAAAAAGATAAGCAATCAGACTCTTGTCTTCCTCCACCAGATCTCTGAGGCTCCCTGTATCTACACCTGTGTTCTCCCTCACCTGCTGTGAAAGCAGAGCATCCCTGTTGCTTCAGAAGGATTGGTGAGTGTGTGTTCTGGGTACCACCCCCTCCTGGATTTTTGACATTTTTACCCCTAAAGTTCTCCCCTCTGCTCTGAAATGTCAGCTCTCCCTTTCTACTCCATCATTTCCATCAACAAACAAAGATGCTGTAGAATCTCCATCCAAAGATACCTCTTAAAAACAAATCCTTTCCCTGTTCAGCATCCTATATCCAGCTGTTTCTAAGCTCAGTTTTCAAAGAAAAACTTGTGAAAGTATAAACTCGACTTGCTAATCTTCCTCCTTGACTCACTCTTCAACTCATTCAATTCATTTCACGCCCTCCAACCACCTTCTAGAGCCGTTCTTGTCATGGCCGCTTATAGGCTCCATGGTGCAGGACACCTCACTGAGCGTCTCTCTCACCTCATGTCCCCAGTGACCACCCCTCTTTCCCTCTCTTGGCTTCTAGCACACCATATTCTTTTTTCCTTCTTCTTCTTCACTGGCCACTCCTTGGTTTCCATCACCTGTACCTCTCCGATTGGATTCCAAATGGTAACAGATCAGAGGGCTCATTCTCTAACTGAACTGTCTTTCCAGATCAGTCCATAGCTTCAAACATGGCCTATAAGCTTAAGTTTCTAAAATGGATATCTCCAGGCTTAACCTCTTGCCAGAACTCTAGGCACATCTCCATTTATGATATCCACACTAACATCATTCAGATGACAGTACACTTGATATTTGTCCGCAAACCTGCCCATTCTACTCACATCTTGATCTTCCCTGTCATGGGAAATGTTACAACAATCCACCAAGTTGCTGAGTTGCATATTTAGGAGTTTGTCTTGCTTTTTTTTTCTGCTATCCTGTCCAAATCACCAGCAAGTTCTCTCTCTTGCACTCTCAAATAGGCTGCAAATCTGCCCTTCCTTGCCACCTTCATCACCACCTCCTCCTGGGCCACTGAAACAGCCTCTTAATTGGTGTCCTGGCTTTTATGTTTGTCCCCCTACAATCCATCTTCCCACCCAGCAGCCAGAGTGATCTTTCAAAATGCAAATCACGTTGTGTCACTTCTGTGCTTAGAACATGTCACACCACCCCGCTTATTTCTCTCACAGCAATTGTCACAGCCCGTGACTACCTCAATGTTTTCTTGTCGATTGTCCATCTCCTCCAACTGGAATAGAAGTTCAGGGGCCAGGAGCCCTGTCTTACTCACCACTCTGCCCAGCACAGGCCTGACCAATCATGGATAATCATTGCCATATTTCTGGGGGGGAAGAGGTCTTATAATCTAATCTCAGGTCCAGGATAGTTTTTCGTGGTCAGCAGAATCTTTGTACATTAGAAAGACGAGATGTGCTTTAAATAGGCACCGGCCCTGGCAAAAGACAGGGCACTGGGAGAACTCCATCTCTGCAGAACCTTTTATCGCCCTCAGAAACTGAAAGCCCCTAAATATAGGCCAGCCATTAAAGATTCATGAGCTCCTGCCGTGATATATCAGAGCCGTGGAAATCGGAGACTTCCATCATGGTGGACACTTTGACATTTGTTCCTAATCAGAATTCGCATATATTTTATTACTTTTTAAGGGAAGGACGACCAGGGAAATATTCCAGAAGCATAAGAGGCTTCCCCCTCAAGCAGGGATTATGCTTTGCTCTCCAATGCAAACACAGAACACCCACGAGCCACTTCCACTGAATATAGGCTGAAAAGAGAGGTGATTCTGGCTGGAGTCCCTTCCCCATGTCTCTTCAGGCATCACAGATGCTCACTGTCCTCTTTTCTGTGATGCATTTTACTTAATCCCTGTTTAGGAGAGGTTTGCAGTGTCTTTCCTGCGGCAATGAGACCTTTTGATCAAAAGAGCTATTGTAGGGAACAGCAGTAGAGGGGATCAGCCTGAAATAATGCCATCATTTGACATTTTACAGAAATTAGGCTCAGACTTACAGTTTGGGCTCCTATATTCAAGAAAACCCAAACTTCTATATACATGGTGAGAATAGGAGGTTATACTTTCTCTAATGAATAGGATGAGAAACTTTATTTAAGGTTTACCAGCCTACTTGTAAATGGACCTTGGGCAGGTTACAAGGAAATCAAATGCAAAACAAGGCAGCTGGGGCAATTCAAAGACCACCTCAAGCAGGGGTGCTCACTCTGGGGACACAGTACATGCTCTTGGGTAGCGTTCAAAAATGTCAGTTCTTAGGCACACTAGAGAGCCTAGTTTAATTGGCCTGGGGTGGAGTCTGGGCCTCAGTTATTTTTAAAGCTCTCTGGTGATTCTACCAGACTTCTAGTTGTAGATGCAGTGGCCCAGAGGAAGTAAGATTAGATTCTATTACATTCCAGAGATGAACTGTTGAGCACAACTGGGTGGGCACAGGGTAGGTTTTCTGACCTCCGTGACAAAAGGGAACCATGCTGTGCCACACCAATTTCATTTTCTGCTAAGGGGACACTGCAAGTTGGTCTTCAGAGACAGGAGTCCCTATTTTCCTGGAAGATCCCGGAATCAAGCATGAATTTATCACATGAACTCTATTCTACAGAATCAGTGATACAACAGGCATACCATCAACTCTGTTTATTTTTTTATGTTTATTTTTGAGAGAGAGCAACCATGTGCATGAGCAAGGGAGGGGCAGAGAAAGGGAGAGAGAGGATCCAATGCAGGCTCTGAGCTGAAATACAGGGCTCGAACTCACGAACATGAGATCATGACCTGAGCCAAGGTTGGACACTTAATTGATTGAGCCACCCTGGTGCCCCTCAACTCCAGTTTTGGTGGGAAGTATCTTAAACACATTTCATTGCTCATTTGCTGGATTGCAGCAAACAAACAGGCATCCTAAGGGCAAGCCATGTGAGCGACAATCTTGTATTTCTGTACTTGCCTGGGGGAAAAATAGTCTCAAGTCCCTTATGGGAGAATGTGTTCCAAGTGGAAGTTCTCTCCAAGGACTGGACACTGCAGATGCTTCCACAACCATTAACTCCCAGGCACCAGCTCTCCACTCTCCTGCCTTGCCCCTATGAAGGGATCCCAGAAGAAAGGGAGCCAAGGGAAGCCTACTATCCACTCTTTGAAATCTACCCTTTCCTTTACATGCTCCAGGTAGGTCCAATACAGGAGCCACAGACCACATGTACTGGGTGCTGCCATAGTGAGAAGCACAGGCATACAGTATTTCCATCTCTGCAGAAAGTTCTACTGGACAGAACTGCTTTGGACCCACAGTATCCTTGTCAAAGTCACTGGAGAAACACTGACTGGGGGAGAGGGAGGGAAGTGAAGGAAAATCAAATGTCTAAGTATAACCCATGACCTCCTAGGAACAGGAGAAATTATGGTGTGTTTGTGGACCTTAGTTTCTTAATCTGTATAATGGGCACACCCTCTCCTTTCTGCACCCCTCCCACTTCAACATATTTAAACCTTGCTAAAAAGGCTTAAATTCCTGAGACAAATGTCCTGTGTATGTAGAATATGCAATTATTATTTTCAAATTTTAATAACAGTATGTACTAATAAACAGCCCTTCAGAAACCAGGCCCAGGAGGAAGAATTACTAGGAACAAATGAGCAAGCACACGAGTTTGCCACGTGGTGTTCTAAACAAGACAGAGCGTCAGAGGGTCACTCCTTTCCCAATGGATTTCATGTCTCTCTTTGCCCCTGTCTTTCCAGGCACACGCTTGAATGGGCTCACATTCATACATCCACTGACAGTGCATGTGTGTATCTGTGCACAGGTGTATGTGAAGGTGTGCACCTGTTGTGAATACGGGCTCAGGGGCTCAGTGATCACCCCCACTGGCAGTGCATATGTGTGCAGGTGTATGTGTGGTATGCACACATGCATGTGAACTCCAGGCTCGGGAGCTGGGTGATCACTGAGGAGGGTGGGTAGGTCGTAGACAAAGTCACAGAGCAGCTCTGAGAAGGCAGGAAAGCCCACCTCCAGTAGCCAGAGTTGGCCAGGAGGCCGGGCAGGCCCTGACAGCCCGTGTGATGAAGAACCTTTCACTGTAGCAGCAGCTTTTTACAGTTTCTATTAACCTGTAAAAAGGTCAATAGAAAACCATTAACTTCCCGATGGCCTTGGTGACAGCGTGTCGCGATTTCCTTCTTGGTGTTTCACGAGTCAGGAGTGAGCATCCAGGCCTGTGGATGCTGTGTGAACAGTAAGAGTGGTCAGAGAAAGTACCAGGGCCGCCTCCCACCCCACTGGGCTGTCTCCCGGCAATTTTGGGAGAGCCCCGATGAGGCTACTGCAGCCCACGCTGAGCCCCCTCCCGACCAGACCTCCATTCAGCCAGGATGAGCCCCTCACATCCCTTCCTGTGCTTTTCTCAGCCCTCCCTGCATCCGCAGGCCACCCTTACCAGATGGATTTCCTCCTGAATTTCTCACTCTGCATGTGCAGTAGGGGAGAGGGGTCCTGTTTATGTGTCCTAGCTTCTCAGCAGGGCACTCAGGGCTGTCAGGAAGGATCCCTGCCCTTGTGGCCTGGCTGAGCCCACCCCCATGCCCACCATGTCTGATGGTCCACACCCCTCTTCCCTATCCCTCCCCTGTTCTAATGTCTAATTCATGCTCTGCGTTCACCCGGCAGCTGTCTCAGAACAAATCATAGAAAAGACGTAAAAAGCTCTCCTGTATCTTGATATGTGCTACTCAAAAACACAATGATGAAGGATCAGTGCTTTGGTGGAGGGATCCTGGGGGTTTCTCCACACAGATATGTGAACACGCACCTTCGATGTTATTTCATCAAGATTGAAATGTTAATAATGAAGGGACTGTGGTGAATGTGTGTGTCCCGGCAAAGGACCCATGTACACCACCTCACTCGGGAAATACTGGCATCATCAGACCTGGCAACTATACTCTAGCAATCTGTTGTTAAGGCAAGGTGGGTGGACAGGGAGGCAGTGGTGCTTACAACCTGGAGACACTGGCAGTGAACCAAGTGCCTCACATGAGAAGCCTACACAAATAAACATGGAGCTCCCATGCAGGGAAAGGCCACACACTTAATAAAAGCCATGGATTACTTCTCTTTGCATGGACAAGGAAAGGCACTGAAAACGTATTGTGAACTGAACAAAATCACGGAAACAGCAGCCCTTAGAGACCTGGAAGGTGGTCCATCAGGGAGGATGGATCCATTATTCTCACCACTGGGAACATCATCAGTGATGTCTCCCTAATTAACAATTGAATTCTTCAAACAGAATCCCAACTCTGTCCACTGATGCTTTCTTTCCAAGGTGACAGGAAGAGGTGCCTGCTTGAAAATTAACAAGAGGGACCTTTTCAGGGAGTTGGGCACTGCTAACAAACTTGGCCTGAAGAGCTTCTCCAAACATGTTTTGGGGAATACCTGGAGTGCCTACTAGGAGTCCAGATGCCGAGGAAAGGAAGCAGAAGTCCCGGGTAGTCAGGAGGCAAGTTACTCTGGGAAAAACTTGGGTGGAGCAATAAATAAGTTTGGATTTGCATGACAGAGAGAAGACTGGGCTACCTGAGGGCAGGTAACCTTGAACCTAATGACTGTGTCACTTTGGGGTGTATGAGGTTACACTGCAGTGATATACAACTCGGGATCTCCGGGGTTCAATACAGCATTTCTCATTCATGCCACATGCCCCATGTAGTTAAGCAGGAGGCTGTGCTCCTGGAAATCACTCTGGGAGGCTTCACCTCAACCCCTGCTCCCACAATCAGCCAAGCAGGGAAGGAGGATGTGATGAACCACCACTGGCTCTTACAACTCCACGTGGGACAACACACAGTGCTTCTGCTGGAAACACATCACATGACCATGCCTGGCTTCAAGGGCAGGGGGATGTCATCCAAGTGCCTGGAGGAGAGGAAGACTGAGCCTCTTTGAGGAGCAGCACTAACACTACTGCAGAGGCAGGGGGCTGTGGCGAGGGGAGTACCATCATCCGCCAAGACGCAGGCTCAGTTGTGTGCAATGGGACGGCTGCAAGAAGGAAGATCATTGGAGTCAAGTACACCCTTGGTGAGTGGGGCCAAAGTGAGAGACCACATGCAGGGGAGTGTGAGGCATACAGCCCAGATGTCAGGGCAGGGGCTGAAACATCTCGCCCTCCACCAGCATGGAGGCTCAGGTTCACCTCAGGACGCAGGGCATGTAGGGGGCCCATGACCTGCTGGCTCCTTGCTGGCTCCCTGCTGTTTGCACAACTCCCCCACCCCATAGTCTGGGAGGGAAGAGCTCCTCTCTTCCTCTCTGAAATTCAGTTATGCTGGAGGCCCCAAGACTCCCCGGCCATCCCTGATGGTTGAAAACAGTCATTTTACTACTTTTCTCTGCTTCCCGCCACCTACTCTCTAGCTGATCTAGCTTCCATCAGTGACCTTGTTGGGCTCTTAATGTGCCATTGGCATATTCAGATAAATATGGACCTGGATTTCTGTTGGATCACTCAGTAACTGCTAGCAAGAAAGTATGGAGAGAAAAGAGTAGGAGTGTGACAGGGCACAAGCCCTGGGGGGTAGGGAGCTGATAGCTTCCAAGGGCTTGGGCTTTTCTTGGCCTTCAAGGTTCAACTGAGAGCTGTGTCTACACGCAGCTCCTCTCTTCCCTTGGAAATGGTAACAAAGGAAGGGGACAGTTGGCACTCTCTCTCTCTCTCCCCCAGGTTCTGGGGGTGGGGCAGGACAGGCATGCACTTCACCACCAGGCATCTGTGCAGGTGTAGGGGATCATCCTAATGCCACCAGCGCCCATGAGAACTTGCTTTCTCTGCCAACAGAGCCTTCTCTGCCTGTGTGCATGGCCAGAGAATGAACTTCGCTCAGTGAATAATGGGAGTTGATGCATAAATACCTCCGTTCCCTTACCCTCAGGTTGCATAATGTTGAGGCATATGTTCTGCTCTGTCTCCCAGAGCCGCCCAGTGGGATTGGGCTTCAGCTATCCAAAGAGATAGCTGGCTGGATAAAGCACACTGTATTGGCTGCCTTCCTTCCTTGTCTCACTTCTCCACTCATCTGCCAGTGATTCCTAGAGTTACCTCCCAAATAAATTACGTGCATTTTCAGGGAAAGAGCAAACTCTGCTTCTGGGGAAACCCAAACTCAGACATATGAGAACTACTGGCACAGTGGTTAAGACTCCAGGCATTCGAATTGGAGCATCTGGATTCAAATCCTTGATCAGCCATTTAATATTTGTTTAACCTTCAATACTTTACTTCACCTCTTGGGGGTAAGTGGAGAAGAGCATTGGTTTTTTCCTCTTAAGGCTGCCACTAGGAATACAGGACATAGTGCAGTAAAGTACTTGGCCAAGTATCTGGCAAATAAAAAAAGTTCAAGGCATGCATATTATATGCATACAATGTATATATGTGTGTCTATGTATAATATGTGTATGTATGCATGTATATTTCCATATATGTGTATATGCATTTTTTTTCCTTTCCCGTTTTTCTTCTGGTGGAGGAAATAAGACCCAAATCTTTCCGCCACACTTTAGGCAGGGGACAAGGGACTTATCCAAGACCATCCAAAAAGAGCATGGAGCGAACTGAGACTAAGCATCCCAACCTTCTTCCCGGGAAATGAACACAGTGTGAGCAGAGAAGCAGCCTCTGGAAAAGCCAGGGATGCTGAGGGCATTCCCCATGTGTGGACATCATTAGCCTCACCTCGTCCTTTTCAGGGACCTGCAGGTCTGGGTGTGGGATGAAAGGAGGTTTGTCAGTCCCTCTGTGGGCTGAGAAATGAACTCTTAGCTTGAGAACAACCAAAGTCTGGTCTTCTCTGTCATGTGATCCCACCAGGAAATGTACATCCTGCCACCCACCCACTGGAACCATCCAGGAAAGCCCATGCTATGCAGCTGTCAGCTAACCACTCATCCTTCTTTTCTTTTCCTTTCAGATAATTGAATTTCACCAGAGAGTTAGAGACTTGCAAAGAGGAACATGTAGAGGCTTTGCAGTGATCCCTCACATGGCTAACATGTGGGAGAGAGTCTAATTACCCATGATAAGCACCTGGAGGGAAAAACATCAACATAAGATGGCTTGCACTGAGCATGCTCCATCGGTCTCGCTTCAGCTGAGCAAATGGTTAAGACACAGCAAGTGTTCAAGTCACAGCCCTATCACTGACTCACTCAGCATCCCCCCAGCTTGTTGCCACAGGGCGGGTGGGTGTGGGGGCATTGCACACATCACACCATGGAGCATTCAGGAGAAAATTTGCTCTTTTTAAAAGGTTGCACCCGTCAGGCAGTGAAAGGACAGACTGAGCTATGTGGGAGTCCTGCCCTGACCCGGTTAGGCAGTGGGTCAATTAGGTGGGCCTAGGTGGCTGTCCAAGGTCAGCTGAGGGAGCAAGAGAGACTGGGAATCTCTGGTCAAACTTTCCACTGCACTGGCCCATGGGGTAACTCAGGTTAGAGCAGCACATCATGTCCCCAATTCCCTGGACCAAAAGCTTCCTTTCTAGTGTGGGGTGAGGGAGGAACTTAGGGTGCAGCATGTAAGGAGTCCACTGGGGTCGAGGCAGCCATGCACTAGCACGCCCAGAGAAGAAGAGCAGCCCTAAGTGCACTTACGTAACACTGAAAGCCAGCGCCTCCTTGCATTTTGTGCCCCAGAGGGGTCCCTCACCTGACCAGAGCCCCCCCACTCCTGTATATCCCCATGTTCCCAGGAGCCCTCCTTATACAGAGCGGTGGGACCAGCAACATCAGCCTCATCTAGGCTGGTTAGAGATGCAGAACCTTAGTTCCACTCCAGCCCTTCTGACTCATAATCTGCATATTAACAAGATGCCTGATGATTCCGATGTGCAAAATTAATGTTTGAGAGCTGGCAGGGCTGAGGAATGGCAGAAATTACAGGCTTGTCTGGCATTTGCTATCTCTCAGCCTTGGTGGTGCTGGGGTCCCAGTGGGGGGGGATGTTATCAGTGGGAGGAAGACACTCCCCAGGTTCCCCGCATCTCTCAACTACCGGAAGATCACAAATCTACATTCAACTTCCACAGAGACATCACATTGGTTATACTAAAAGAACTAGTTATGGACCATTTATTAAATATTTAACAAAGCTCACACATTATATTTGGATAGAAGGACAACTACTTTCTAAAGTTCCATCCAGGACTAAGAGTCTACTTAATATTGCATTATGTCAATACAGTCCATGTAATAAAAATCAATAAATATTTACATGGTGTCTCAAATGTATCCAGAACTTAAAAGAACAATATGTCAGGCACATGCCCACATTCCCACACCTTCCACAACTGAAAGATATGAAGAATGGCAATGAGCAGGTTATTAATATGAGGAAATCTTAAAAGAAATCCATTTGTACTTGGCTGTCTTACCTGATGGAGCCTTAAAGGGAACGATGTTAGGGAAACTCTAAATAGGAATCTTTAAGTTACTGGTAACTCTAACAAGACCAGCCTCGATGTTCAGGTTTATGATCGGTATCTCTTTAAAATATATTGGAAAAGGGGCTCACTGCTATCAGCGCAGAGCCTGCTTCGGATCCTCAGCCCCCTGCACCCCTCTCTCTGCCACTCCCCCGCTCACACTTGCTTACTCTCTCTCTCTCTCAAAAATAAAAAAAAAAACATTACAAAAATAAAATGCATTGGAATGTATATACTTTTCATTAAAAGCAACTCAACTCAGTAAACCATGTTCATCACTCAATCAAGTCCAGTAAGATTGATCTATCACCCACCATGCTTGCATCCTGCACCCGTGTGCTCTGCAATCTAAGGATACTCCAATGACCCCGGGCTCACACCGGAGGGGAGAAGTGAGTTCTGAGCAAGGATGACTATCACACTATTGTTTCAACCACTCTGATGAGTGAAGGCAAGTGAGTCCCAAGCTCCCCAGTGTCTACAGCTAACAATTTTCTAGTCCATCAAGTTAAGGGACTTGATAAAGCTCACACGCAAAAACTCACCAATATTTTCCACTCCCCACAGAATTAAATATAATTCTTATATTTCCAATATGGACGGCCACAAGATATATATTAGTAACATGAAATAGACTGCTCGCTCAATCAGCAATGAAAAACACAGTCTGAGATAAAATGTGGTATATCCATACAATGGAATATTAATCAGCCTCAGAACTGAAGGAAATCTGTCACAGACTACGACATGGATGAACCTTGAGGACTTTATGCTAAATGAAATAAACCGGTCACAGAAAGACAAAACATAGGATCCCTCTTCTATAATGTACTTAGAGTCATCAAATTCTTAGAAAGACAGAAAGAAGAATGGTGTTTGCCAGGGGCTGGGAGGAGGAGGGGAATGAGAAATTTGTTTAATCAGGACAGAACATCAGTTTCACATGATGAAAAGAATTCTGGAGACGGAAAGTGGTGACAATTGTACAACCAACAAGAATGTGCTTAGTGCTAGTGAACTGTACATTTAAAAAAGAGTTAGGGGCGTCTGGGTGGCTCAGCCGGTTTTAAGTGTCTGACTCTTGACTTCAGCTCAGGTCATGATCTCACAGCTCGTGAGTTCGAGCCCCACATCAGGCTTTGCACACCCAGCATGGAGCCTGGTTAGAATTCTCTCTTTCTCTCTCTCTCTCTCTCTCTGCCCCTCTCCCTCTTGCACATACACACACTCTCTCTCTCAAAATAAATAAGCAGTTATTTTTTAAAAAGGGTCAATATAGCACATTTTATATATATAAAAAAAAGGTCTATGGAAATTTTTAAAAAACCAGCCTGGACTCCTGCCAAATATAAGGCTGGAGTTGGTTAGACATAACGTTTATGTAGCTACACTGAAAGGCTATGTAGGAAGCCTCCTCTGACTTTATTCAAGTGGGACCAAGAATGGAGAGGACACTGGCAGACACACATGGACACGGTGGTGTGTGCCTGTGCGCGTGCACATGTGTGAGAGGCAGGCCTGAAGCCACCCTTGTTACAGGATGTAGAGTAAATGAGTCCAGAACACGTCCTGACTTACGCGGCACTGCAGCTTCCGGCCAGCCCTACCAGCGCAGGTGTGCACAAGTCACACAGAAAAGGGTAATTATGTAACTGCAGAGTGTGTATGGTCTGGATTCGGGGGAGGAAAAATCTGGAGAACAAGTCCATCGACGTCCCCTGGATTCTCTGAGACTCCCCCGGGGGCACCTAGTCCTGAGGCTTCGCCACCTCCCAGCCTCAGAGCTGGAGTCCCCACTCCCAATTATCGTGAGCAGGAGGAGGTTCCTGGAGAAGCCCCGTGGGGTTCTTTCTCTGGGGACTGCCCCACTTGCTCTCCCAGCTGACGCCCTCACCCTCCTCCAGATGGGACAACAGCCGTCCAGTCACACGCCCAGAGAGTATTTGTCCTCAAAGGGGACTTGGGTCCCATGATGAATGATCCGCAGCCGTCGGGATGCACAAATGTGCCCGGCTTCATAAATAGCCCAAAGAGCCAGTTTTAGGGTAGAACACTAGGAAGCTTCCCCCACTGTACTACTTCTCGAATATACCTAGATATTAATATTTCCAAGGGTAAAACTTCTATTTTTTTAATGAATACTTTTTTAATGTTTATTTATTTTTGAAAGAAAGAGAGCATGAATGGGGAAAGGGGGGAGAGAGGGAGAGAGAGAGAGAGAGAGAGAGAGAGAGAGAGAGAGAGAGAGAGAAAGAGAGAGAGTGGGGCCAGATGGCAGTGGATCTGAAACAGGCTCAGCGCTGACAGCAGTGAGACTGATGTGGGGCTTGAACTCACGAACCGTGAGATCATGACCTAAGCCGATGTCAGATGCTCAACCCACTGACCCACCCAGGAGCCCCACCACTGACATTTTCATGGATGTTCTTCTATTCAGTGGGAGTAAATCATCTAAATTGTTAGAATACACATTTTTTTTCAAACAGAATTCAATAAAGCATTTTCATTTTGAGTAAAAAAAAAAAAAATAGAGACCATAAGTAATTTATATTAATTATAGCCAGAATTTATAGCATGCAAAAAAAAGGGGGGGGGGTGATTGAAAATGACCCAGTTTCATTCCTTCATTTGAAAGTTAAAGCCCAGGGAGGGACACTGATTTGCCCCAGGTCACACAGCAAATGAGGCACCAGAACCCTGCCCTCCTGTGTACAGTCCCTCTGCCTCCACAAGGGATCCTGGTCATAAATGTGAGGCTCCAAGAAGATCTGGGATTGTGCCATGAGGCTTTCCCTTGACATCCCAAGCCACATGTTGGTAAATGCTACATTATTCATTTTTTTCTTGGGGTGAGATATTTTTCTGGATGCCCTTTGCAGCGTTTCTTTTTATAGCACCAGAGAGCTCATGCAGGAGCTGTATCTGGCACACGCATCCCCTTATATTAATCCCAAGAGAAAGCTCAGCCTCTAATATTTAAGCTTCCAAGACATTAACGGGGAGGCTCTGCACAAAGTCTCAGAGTCGTCTTCTGCGTCTGTGAACACAACACGCCTGCCAGGGTATGAGGAGCGCTACATACTCAGGCTGGTGACCAGGCATGGCACAGACTCTCAGGTCAGAGCCCCCCACTCCACCCCCACCCCCACCAAGCAGAAGTCACTGCCCCAGCCAGTCCTTGCTCCCACCAGCCTGCCTTGCCCTGTGGCCAGCATTTGGGGTTTGTAGGTTGACAGGATTTCTGAGCCACCACTAGCTGCAGAGGGGCAGTTTGGGAGAGAGGGTGGTTACTAAAGTGCTGGCCATCAGAAAACAGCATGGCAGGGCTTGAAAAATGCAATGCAGGCCTGCTCCTCCAGGGAATGAACACCTACCTTCTCTTGCCATAGGACGTCCTCAACAGGCTTCCTAATTGTGGGCCCAAAGCAACAGCATCCTATCATCTCTTTTCCTTCAAGGCTAAGAAAAGGTTTTACGAATAAAGATGGAGAAGAGCAGAACACGAGTCTTGGGGGACACTCCCTGCCAGGCAGTGCAGAGCACTTCCGGGGTGGGATGTATGTACTTCACCTTCCCCAGTACACTACAAACTCACTCATCTGTGTAAAAATGTGCAACATAGAGTGTAGTTCCTTGTATACAATAGGTGCCTACTGGGTGTAGCTTAAGGAACTGATATGTGGTGACACACTTGTCATTTTCATCTCCCAACCAAATATGGTTGTAATAATTCAGCCTCTATCTTCATCTGGGTTCCCCCAGAAACTGACCTTCAAATAAGTACTTGATTTGGGGAGTGGTCCCAGGAAGCAGCAGTAATGGAGCGGGGAAGGAAGCCAATACAGGGTGTAGTCACAAGCTCGTAACCTCGCTGGGCAACCCCACCGAGGCCGCTCTGAGAGAAGATGTTGAATCACTTTGAATTGTTCCACAAAGAGGCAGGGAAGCTGACATTTATCTGCCAACTCCTGTACATCACTGGTGAAGTTTGCTCCTGGGGCACTGATTCCCAGGCATTTTCAGCTTGCTCTATGTTCAGGCTGAGCACACACCCATGACCAATGAACACCACAAGGGAGAAAAGATGAAGAATCCGATAGTTAATTAATCGACCCACCAATGACCCAGTGCTGTAGCAGGCTTTCCAGAAAATAAAGAACTAGAGAACCTTAGAGTCGCTGACATTTTCAGCTGCTTGCCCAGCAGCCAGCTACCCCCTCCTTTCTGCCAGGATCCCGACTTTGCTCAGGGGATGGGTTCTCATAGCCAGTCATTCCGTGTGACCCATAATGGTTCCATTCCACTTGCAAATACTGGGCTCAGGAATAGGCTTGAGATATGAGGAGGAAGTCTTCAAGGAGGCATTAAAAGTCTCCTTGTTGATAACGAAACACAGAGCAAGTGACAGGGAGGGCAGGAAGAGAGGGGGGTCTGAGAGCAATGCTATCATCTGGGTTCTTTCTATAATGCACATCCTCAGCCATATCGGGTCAAAGGGACGTGAACAAAACCAGAAGGTACAAGCACTCTACAGAAAGTGCTCTTCAGCCAGTGTTCACCATCCCGTACTTGCGTAGCTGGTTTTGGGGCGTCCGTGTAGGACTTTGCACTTATCCCAATTAAGTTTCGTCTCCTCCATCTGCAGGCTGTGGAGACAGCCCAGGATCTTGGCTCTTGGTCACACTTTGTGGTCACTACTACAACCCTCGGGTCTCTTGCAAATGTGATAATTATGCCTTTTATGTCTTCGCTGAAATTCTTTATGGCTTGACTTTTCTAATTCGCTATTATTTGTGAAAATGTTGAACTTGCTGGAGAGTCAAGTGCAGACATGCCGTGATAGAGGACCCCTCCCCATAAGAAGAACATTAATCACATTTTTGAAGCAGTCTGTCCACCAGCTACTAACATGCCAGCTGTACTCATGCCCAGTTATCTGTCTTGCCTCCAATGGAATCATAACAGATCCTTCAAATCTCATATTGAAATCAAGACACCCCCCCCATATCTACCTCACAGTTGTGAATTACCTGGAAATCCTATTACAAAACAGGAAATATAGGACCAGTGCAAAAGACTCCCTCAGTGAGCCTTTAATCCATCATGAATCAGAGGGTCAGAAGTTGGGGATCACATAACATTGATGTGTCTCCCCTCCACTGACCTGGTGCAGTCGACTCCCTAGATGGTTGGGAAGTGTGCAAGGTGGCTGCTCGGCCTCTCCCCACACTGTGTGTCCATAAATATTCAATTACATCAGAACTGTCTCTAAATCCCTGGCTTTTAGCACACTTGGTAACCTCCAGTATCTTTGCCTTTTGAACTAGGAGATCGTAATGTCACCAAGGTGGTCAGATTTCTGGAAGGAGTGATTCATTAAAACTTGGAGACAGTGGCTTATAAAGTGGAAAATGGTCCTTTCAGTGGTGTTGGCAATCCTTCCAAATTCTTGCAGTAAGTGAAGCCTCTGGGTATAATTTTAGTCTTTTTAAAGGCATACAGGGCAGCCTGCGAACACTTTCAGCCCCTCAAAGCCCTCTCCTGGGCATCTGTTTTTGATGTCCCCATTGGACAAGGACAAAAGAGGGCCTGCAAATGAGCTGGGGAGAGGCAGCAGCTCAGATGGGAATGAGAACATGCAGGAGTCCTGCATAAAGGAAAGGGGGGGCTTGGGTACATGGAGGGCAAAGGCAAGCCAGGGAGACTGGCAGCATCTAAAACAAATGTTGCAAATATGCTTCAATCAGAACCTGAATGCTTGCCACCTGTCTCCAGGCTCCTCTCTTCCACCATCAACTACTGTCCCCAACCCCAATCACTCCTCGGGTCTCCTTGGACATTGGCAGTGTTTCATTTAAGATCAGAATCTAAGGACCTCCAAAACTTGACCAGGCTCCCAAAGGAAATCTGGTGGTGGACAGCATGCTTCTGCTGCATCAATGCATTCTCTCCCCCAAAGGGCTGGAGCAGGGTGTGTGATCCAAGGGATCTCCCCGCAGCCCTCAACAATGCCCTCCCTGTGGATGGGCAGAGTTAAGGTGCCTTGTGGGTCCTCTCACTAAGGGTCAACTGCTGTCCTCCGCTTATTTCCTAGCCCCCACCGAGTACCTCAGTTATTCCATTTAGGCATCCAGAGTATCCTACCTGTCTCAACATCTTCCTTCATTCGTCTGTCCACCACCTCCCCTGTCACCTCCCCCGACAGACAGACAGACAGACACACACACACACACACACACACCACACACCCCCTCAGGTCCCACATCAGCCACCTGCTTTCCATTTCATTTTTTTTAACTCTGCCACTGACAACAGTAAATACAATTAGGACAGAAATACCGCTGGGAGACTGATGGCCAGATAGTGGGCTCTGATATGAACCTCTGATAAATCGTAACCCCCCTTGGAAAATTCTAACCCTGTTCTTTAAAAAGTACACCATCTCTTCCCCTTGGCGTCTCAACTGTTGGTCTGTGGCTGAAATAAACTATTGCACTTGTGGGATAAGCCCCCAAGCGTCTTATCTCTCACACGCAATGCTTCCCCAGAGCAGAGCCGGGCTTCTTTGAATTATGTTCTTGTGCTATGACGAGATGTGGTCTGGGCTCCTGAAAATAGCCACACAGAGAATCCTGTCTTATGACATGTGCACAGACTGAGGATATCAAGAAAAGCAAATAAGGGTGGGGAGGGAGGCTCTTGGTAAGTCTTTACTTTACTGGGGCTGAAAACCCATTTGAGCATTGCTAAGAAGCAAAAAAAAAAAAAAAAAAAAGCAAAAAAAAAACAGAGCCTAAGTGTGATTTCCTTTTGAGATCTAAGATTCCAGCTGCATGACAAAGACCGTGTAGTCCACTCTTGAGGCAGGTGTGCAGGGAAGAGGGACGAGGGAAACAGCACCAGAAAGGGATGGAGTCACTAAGAAACCAGTTGAAAGCTATTTATCAGCAGCTGAAAATGCAACCTCCCCAATGACCTTGAGAATCTCCCAGTCCTACACGCATTTGGAGCCATCATTCAAAATCTCTCATGCACAGGGAGCTGCCGGCCAACCTTTCATTTGCTCTTGCAAAAGAGGGACTAGCTCCAGTGACAAAATTCTCAGGGTCGCACAAGTGACCTCTCCGTGTGCCACACAGCTGAGCTGTCACTAGCAACGAAGGAGACAAAGAGCTGTCTCTGCTCAGAGGGCCACAGAGGCTCAACACAACTGATGAATAGATCAAGTAGACACCAATTAACAAGATGACCCGCCGGAGGCCAGACACAGTTTCAGGAAGCCCTCCCTGAGACATAAGATATTGAGGAAGGTCAGGGAAGCCATGCACAGTTGTACAGGATGTGCAGTGCACAAAGCCCCTAGCTGAAGAAGCCAATCCAAGTTGGAGGAAAGAGTGTTTTTAAATATATAT
Source organism: Felis catus (assembly GCF_018350175.1). NCBI lineage: Eukaryota > Metazoa > Chordata > Mammalia > Carnivora > Felidae > Felis > Felis catus. Next base: position 44,441,715 of record NC_058370.1, on the reverse strand, counting down.
GTTCATATTCCTTTAATGTTTTTGTAAATGTCATTAAGCATTACGTAACTTAAGAAAAGTATATAAATCATATGTTGATGAATTTTCACAAACTGAACACACCCAGGTAATCAGCACTTGGGTCAAGAAACAGAATACTAGCACGAACCCCGGAAGTACACTCCAAAAGACCTATATGAACCAAGGTGCCATTTGCTCACTAAGCCCAGTGACCACAGACGGTGACCGGCACAAGGGGCACCTTTTTCCAGTCTGCATAGAAGTGTTCTGTGAGCTAGTGGTATCTCAAGAAAGGTGGTCACTGACTGCAAGAACTTACCATATGGTGGGGTGGGGTGAGCACATACAGAGATGGCAACCTTCTGATACAGAACGTGACAAGTGACCGTGCACAGAGGGAGGGCTTCCTTCCTCTGTGCACACTCCTCCTTCCTACTTCCCCTTCACCTTCTCCTCCTCCCCACAGAAAGACTGTTCATTGCTCACTACAGGGCTGGGGAGACGGCATCAGAATGGGAAGCAGACTGGCAGAGAGAGCAGAGAAGACGGAACGAGTGTCACTGAGAGCTGCCTTGAGTCTAGATGTTGCTGGTTGACTATCATCTGAATGTTAAAGTGAGTCCAGTTTATTGCTTAGTGGAAGGATCTTCATCATGTCATCGGAAGTATCTCATCTGATGTCTTGTGAGCCAGAGAAAAGGCATGTGCTGTGGTCACACTAACTCGTGGGGACACAGCGCCTCTGAACCACAATGCTCTCATTTGGCACAGGTGATGAATGCTCCATCTTGGTTCTTTTCAAAGTGACACACACCTTTGCCTCCTCTCCCCAGAATGTTTATGCCTTGAAGACTGAACCCTAAAGCTCTCTGTTCCTCGGGGAAAAGGGGATGCTCAAGAAATACTGAATGAATGAATGAATATGAAGGTTATAAAAAAAGAAAGGTATTGCCTTTCCCCTTATTTTCTGCTTAATGTTTCTTTTCAATAAAGTTTCAACACAGAGAGTATCTGGAAAGCTCTGCCTGCCTGGCGATGCTTCCAGGGCCAGGGTTTGAACCTCTAGCCACAGAACAGTGGTAGGAGGGCGGGGCTCACAAGAGAGCCTACAGTAGTAACATATTCCTCCCCTTTCCCCAAATCTCCAAGGTTTGAGAACATGACCAGCCAGGAAGAGGTTCTCAAGCATCTCGTCTGCCAGGCACTTTTGAGCCAGTGGAATGTGCAAGTTTGAGGACAGGGTGAGAATCAACAGTATTGGGAGGGCTGCAAGAGTTCAGGGCATGAGCTCCAGGCCCGGGCTTCTGGCTGAGCTGGGTACTATGGCTGGGAAGACCTGAGAACCTTCCATTTTCCTGACCGAGGGCAAGGCTTTTTCTCAGTTCCTGACTCAAGGCCCCAGCCTGGGGCACCATCAAGGTGAGCTTCCTGAAAAGGCAGGTCATGAGCCACTGCAGCCTGGGACCAGTGGACCCTGGGCCGTTTATTTCAGCTGTGGCTTTGGGGCACATCCCGCATCTCCAGGCAGAGCCCCACCTCCAGCACCAGCATTGGCTCTCGGCCTTCTGCCTCTGGGCTTTCCTGGGCCCTAGAAGTGCGGGGGAGCGGTCCTCAGCCGCTGGGGGCGGGGGCTGGAGGAGAAGCCTCCCTGCAGCCATCCCTGCAGAGAGACAACTTCGCAGGGTGATTTGCCCAGCCTGAGCGCCATGGAGCCGCATCAGCCCCAAGCACTGCACTCAGTACTGCTCCCCTGACTGGTGCCTCCTCCTTCCTGCCCGTACACCTGCCCCTCACTCCAATTTCCTGTCATCACTCTCCTCATGAACCACATGAGTCCTTATCTCGGGCTCTGCTTTCAGGGGATCCTGGATAATCAGGGCAGAGTTCCTGAATGTACCAAGCCAGGGCTGCCCACAGGGGGTGCCCAGGGACCGCCACTCCCCTGTGCATTCCCTGTCCAGGAAGTGTGGCTTTCCCTCTCCATTAAGGAAATGCTGAACACTATATCGTCCACCCAAATCTAAGATAACACCATATGTAACGACACCGGAATTTAAAAAAAAATTTTAAGCAAAAAATAAGATAAAGATATTTATCTTAAACCTGAAAAAAAAGAGAGAAAAGATTAGATGTGAGGAAATGACCTCCAGGCCTTCCACTCTTGCTCCCGTCCTAATAGTTTATGGAGCATTTATGAGGTGGCAGGGCTGTGCTGCGTTGCTTTGTGTGGTTTACGTGTCCAAATCCTTGACAAGCGCCTGCATGATTAGCACAGGTGTCACTTCGGGATGCCATGCTGCTAAGTGGTGGGGCCTACACTGGACCCAAAAGTGGTCTGAATCCAGCCTCATACCCTTAACCATGACCGCAGGGGCCTCGTCCAATTACTCATGGGCACAGACACAACCTTGACCTGGGGAACCATTAAAGGCTGCTTCTGGGGAGAAAAGGGCAAATAATAACCTGTCTGACACTATGATTTCAGAGAAGTTCAGAGAAGCTATGTGCCATCCTGCCAGGGAAACATGGTATTAGGGAGGACCGGGCTTGCATCCAGGATCAGCCACATATCTTCTCTGAAACCTAAGATTTTGTTTTCATGTTGGAAAATTCGGATTATAAAGACTATTTAAAAGAGGTTGTGCTAAGTAACCATCTGTTATTTGTGCATAATAAACATCCAATACATGGCAGCTATCAGTATTGACAATGTTAATTAGTAATGCTAAAATAATCTCAAAGCACTGAGCCCGGTGCTGTGTCTAGCAGTGAGGTGAGGGTTTGGAGACTAGGCCCATCCATCCTTTCCTGTGCAGGATTTGTGGTACCCCTGGATCCTACATTTTGGGAGAAGGTGGCTGGTGCTGTGGACCTCCCCCAGGACTCAGAACCAGCTACGGTAGGAGGAGTTAAATGCACTGGTTAGTGCTGGGAGGAGAAGGGCTCGTTCTGTGCATGGAAGCATGAAATCCTGGGGTTGGAAGGGACCCAAGAAATCATGTGTCCCTACCTCCCAAACCAACATGCATTCATTCATTGATAAGCCTTTACTAAGTCCCCACTCTGTGCCAACCACTGGAGATGTAAAGGTGCATTAAATCTACTGAAGAGATTAAGTTCACTAAGGTGTCCCAAGTGCAACAAGGCTCTTCCAAGGACATGCTTGAGGGAACAAAGGAGAAAGTGGACCATCTACCACTGGGGCATCCTGGAGCAGTATCACTGAGAAATGGCCATCACCCCCAAGGTGTGTCTGAATTCCTTCAAACACCACTAGCAAATCATGCTCAGCATTGGCCCAAATACTTCCAGTGATAGTGAACCTGCCATCTTCCTGTCTCTGTATTAAAAAAAAAAAAAGAAAGAAAAAAAATGCTCTTTCTTATTCAGAACAGAATTTTGCCTCCCCAAACTGCACCTGTTCAGGGAACTGGTCATACTGCTCAGGGCTCTGAAAAATAGCCTACACAGGCTTTCATTCATTCAAGTAGATGGAGTGCCACCCCAAATGCCCTTTCTCCAGACCAAACAGCACCAGGCATCCAGTCTCACCTGCAGGACAGGACTTTGACATCATGCCTGCCCCTCACCACTGAGCTCACCCTTCCCCTTCTGCCAGAGTGTGGCACCAAGAACAACCATGAACATCCCAGGGTGTCTATCTAGCGTGGAGGACAGTAGGATTACTCCACTCTGGTCCAGAAATCCATTCCTTTAGAAAGACATGAAATCTGAACAAGGCTGATATGGACCTGAATCTCATTTGCCCCAAGGAAGCCGTGTGACCTTGAGCAAATTAGCTGGTCTCCTTCCACTCTGGATTTTGATCTATAAAGTGAGGGTGATGAGAACATAAACGCAGAGGGAGGCCATGAAAATGAGATCATGCACGCAAATGCCCAGAACAGTGCCTGTCACACGGACTGGACATAGCACTTGGCAAACATTAGCTGTTCAGTATGTGCAGTGCAGACCCAAGGAAGCTTAGAGCCACTTACAGGTGTGATGCTCTTAAGCCACATCTTCTCCATCTCATGCTTCTGTAGACAGGCTTTCACCGAACTAAGAACCTGACTTTATATAATTAATCTCCACCAAATTTCATCTTTTAAGATACACCCTCTTATTAAAGGCTCTCAGACCTTTGTGAATCCCGCTTCTGCTCTCACATGATTGAAGCAGCGTTGGCTGTAACTCCAGCAAAACCCATGCCCATCCACCTCACTTGCAATGTGTGGCCACATATAGGAGTCCTGACCAAGAACACATGGGCAGAAATGACAGGCACCACTTCCAGGCCTGGCACTTTCAAATCTCCCTTGTGGTCTTCCATGCTTTCTCCTTCCTCATCTGCCAGGTGGAGGGGAACACCTGAGGTCCCAGAAGATGGTGAGTTGAAGACAGAGGTCCCTAAGTCCCTGAGTCACTGTATGGAAGAGTGCCTGCTGGATACTGCACAGGACCCTGCAAGAGTAAGAAAGGATCTTCCGTGGTATTAAGCCGCTGAAATCTGGGGTCCTACCTATCACAGCAACTACATCTATCTTAAGTAATTGAACAAGGTAATTTCTGCCCATCCTTCCAGCTTTATGGAGTCCACAAGTGGGTGTGATGCTTTCAGTGTCCTCATCCAAGTCACAGGGAAGATGGTAGACAAGGGAGCCCTGTAGCGAGCCTCCAGGCTTGGCCTAAGTCATCAGTCATCAAGGCCCACTTAGTGACGCAAGGTGGTATGAGCTAGTGGCAGACACTGGCAGTAGACTCTCAGCACCGTGAGCGCACACGGGGCATCTGACGCAGGCTCCGTTCACGGATTCACCTGTTTGCCACGTCCTGTTAGAACTGAACAGGATGTTAAGTTTCTCAGGATCCACATAAGAGTGAAACCATATGGTATCTGTCTTTCTCTGTATGGCTTATTTCACTTAGCATCACACTCTCCAGTTCCATCCACGTTGCTACAAAGGGCCAAATTTCGTTCTTTCTCATTGCCATGTAGTACTCCATCATGTATATAAACCACAATTTCTTTATCCATTCATCAGTTGATGGACATTTAGGCTCTTTCCATAATTTGGCTATTGTTGAGAGTGCTGCTATGAACATTGGGGTACAAGTGCCCCTATGCATCAGCACTCCTGTATCCCTTGGATAAATTCCTAGCAGTGCTATTGCTGGGTCATAGGGTTGATGGGGGGTGGGAGGGAGGAGAGGGTGGGTGATGGGTATTGAGGAGGGCACCTTTTGGGATGAGCACTGGGTGTTGTATGGAAACCAATTTGACAATAAATTTCATATATTAAAAAAAAAAAAAAGAACTGAACAGGATGGACTGAAAGTCACTAAGTCCACAGAGTTCCGTGGACGTGTCCAAAGTCTGACAGCCGGTTAGTGGCTAGACTGAAGTCCTCTTGTTTTTGGCTCAAGAGATTTCCCTGTAGGCAGACTTTCTGGTAGAATGAGTCAAGGTCACATAAAGGCTATTCTCCCTTCAGTCACTTGCTGCTCAAATGACTCCTCCAAGTCACCTGAATGCAGAGAGTAAGAGTAACTCCATCCTTCCCGGAGTGCTGCGCCGGGACACTTGCCTCCAACAGAATGCCCAAAGACGTGTCCCCTGGCAACAGGCTGCAGGGAGCCATCAAATCCAAGACTTGTCTAAAGGCCAACTGTGAGCCGAGAATTAACATCTTTGTCCGTATTGCTAGGAAACGAGAACTCGGTAATTATATCAGCCCTAACAAGAGCCCTGCATTTCCAGAATTTTACATGTTTTTTAATCTGTAAATATTAGCCTTCCCATTGAAGCAGCTTACTTTCAATCTCCCGAGCTTTTTCAGTGTTTAATTAAAAGGCTCCCAGCTCTCATTGTATGCTGCCCTCTAAAAGTTGGCTCGAAAGAAGCTTCCTTTGACACCTTCCTGAATGTTCTCAAGGGTTACTGGAGCCACACTCTCTGACAGGCAGTGTGGGGTCCTGACAGGTGAGTCAAGAGTTCTGGTGCTGGCATCAGCCACTGCTGAGTGAAGTCTGGCCAGCCTCATTTTCCATATCTGGACAACAGGGATAAAGGTAACACCACCTTCTTCACAGGGTTCTTACAAGGATGGAACATCTCCCCAGGACCTGGCACAGGTTCTTCCTTTTTTAATTTTTACGTAATTACTAAATAAGCTAAGCTTTTAGCAAAGAGGCATTTTATGAGAGGTTTAGCTGGTGCTCTCAGTGGGTAGTTCACATCCCCTCAAGTTGACAAATGCAGAGCACACATGCCTGATTTCTACCTGCTGCCACCTGCACCTCTGTGCCCTAGGGCTCCTTCTGGCTGCCAGAGCCAACTTTGTCCATGGCCAGGAATTCTAGGGGCCCAGTGGATGCAGGAGCTCCTCTCCGTCACTGGCTAAGGGAGGTTGTGGTGAACATCCCGCCTCCTCATCTGTCATGTGTGCTTTGCGCTGCCTCCCATGTCCCCAGAGGGCAGGGGCTCCATTCGTCACAGTTACAACTTCCCTGAGATGTGCCTTCCCCAGAGTTCTCCCCTTCCTTGTCTCACTTTCCTGCTCCACATGCTGCATGTCAAACAAAAGACTTGTCCTTGAATCGCTGGCCCTGCTTCTAGAAGATCCCAAACTAGGGCGGATGAACCCTGCATGAATACACATCTGTGCATTTCAGACTAGATAACTATGCATCCTGCTTCTCCTATCTTCTGTACCGACTGCTCTCCTTTTCAGAACCATGAGGTCCACACTGTTGATGTAAAACAAATTGAGGTTGTCCCCTGAGTCAGTAGAAGTAACTGGATTGGAAAGAAACCTACCACCTTTATGACAGCAGTTGTTTCTGGGATTGGTGGGCGGGGGGAGTGATTAGGACTGGTGACAAGGACAGGACACTTATATCACATGTAGTGTTGTGCTGGCTTTTATTAAAAAGAGATAAACTAAAAGGTTATTGACAAAGTCAATTCTGATTAGTGATTACCCTGAAATGTGTTAAATTATCTTGGTACTTAACAATGTTTTTTTTTAATTTTTTAATTATTTTTTTAAATATGAAATTTATTGTCAAATTGGTTTCCATACAACACCCAGTGCTCATCCCAAGAGGTGCCCTCCTCAGTGAACTGGAGAGTGTTATGCTAAGTGAAATAAGTCACACAGAGAAAGACAGATACAATATGTTTTCACTCTTATGTGGATCCTGAGAAACTTAACAGAAGACCATGGGGGAGGGGAAGGGGAAAAATGTTTTTTTTTTAATTTTTTTTAATGTTTATTTATTTTTGAGGCGGGGAGGTGCAGAGAGAGAGAAGGAGAGACAGAAGCTGAAGTAGGCTCCAGGTTCTGAGCTGTCAGCACAGAGCCTGACACAGGGCTCAAACTCATAAGCTGTGAGATCATGACCTGAGCCGAAGTCAGACGCTTAACTGACTGAGCCACTCAGGAGCCCCTAAATATGTTTTAAGTAAAATTACAATGAATCAAAAATGTATCAAGATTTGTGGGATGTAACAATAGCAGTGCTTAGAGGGAATTTTATAGCACTGTATACATATATTAGAAAGAAGATTCAAAGTCAATAATCCAAGCTTCCACTTTAGAAAACTAGAAAAATTAAATCAAAAGGAAGCAGAAGGAAAGAAATAATAAAATTAGAGCAGAAATAAATTGCAAAAAAAAAAAAAAAAGAAGAAGAAGAAGAAGAAGAAAACTGGGCAATAGTAGAGAAAACAACAAAACCAAAATCTGGCTCTTTTAAATGATCATTAAAATTGATCAATCTGTAGCTATGTTATAAGAAAAATAGGAGAAAAGACACAAATCACTAATATCAGAAATGAAAGAGGGGCCATCACCACTGATCTTATGGACATAAGAGAATAATGAAGGGAAATCGTGAATAACCGTATGGCCAGAAGTTGACAACTGAGATAAAATGGATCAATTCCTTGAATGAAAAGGTCTACCAAAATTCACATAAGGAGAAAGATACTATCTGAATAGGCCTGTATCTATTAAAGAAATTGAATCAGTAATTAGTCATCTTCTAAAAGACAAAGCATCAGGCCCAGTTTGGTTCACTGGTGAATTATATCAAATATTTTGGGAAGAAATTATACCAATTCTCTACAGTCTCTTCCAGAAAATATAAGTACACATAATACTTACTACCTCATTCTGTAAGGCCATCATTACCCTAATACTAAACCAGACAGAGAAATTACAAGAAGGGAAAACTATAGAATATCTCTCATGAATGTACATATAAAAATTCTCAACAGAGTATTAGCAAATCTAATCTTAAAATGTATAGAAAGAATTATACATCATGACCAAGTAGGATCTATTCTAGATATGGAGGCTGGTTCACCATTTAAAAATCAATTACTGTAATTCATAATATCAACAGGTCAAAGAAGAAAAATCATATGATCTTATTAATAAATGTAGAAAAAGCATTTGACAAAAGCTAACATCCATTCATGATGAAAAAAAAAAAGCACCCTTAGCAAATTAGGAATAGGGGAGAACTTCCTCAACCTGGTAAAGAACAACATCTATAGCTAACATCATACTTAACATGAGAAAGCAGGTGCTTTATTAACTCTCCACATTCCTGGCCTTTCCTAAATATGGACTAAGTCGGCTCTGCAGCCAGAGATAGCCCTCCAACAAGGAAGAGTGGGTGGCAAGGGAATATGGCCAGAGCACCCACAACCCCATGTCACATGGAGGACTTAACAGTAAAAGTAATGAGAAAGTAGATGCTTTTCCCCTAACATCAGGAACAAGGCAAGGATGTCCCCTCACACCATTCCTATTTAACATCATACCAGAAGAGTCCAAGCCAATGCAGTAAGACAAGAAAAATAAAGCGACTATCTTTTTCCGTTGGATACTCTTTCCTGCTTTGTCGAAGATTAGTTGGCCATACATTTGAGGGTCCATTTGTCGGTTCTCTATTCTATTCTATTGGTCTGCATCTCTGTTTTTGTGCCAATACCATACTGTCTTGATGATTACAGCTTTGTAGTACAGGCTAAAGTCTGAGACTGTAATGCCTCCAGCTTTGGTTTTCTTTTTCAACATTACTCTGGCTATTTGGGGTTTTTTGTGATCCCACACAAATTTTAGGATCATCTGTTCTAGCTCTGTGAAGCCAAGACTATACTGTATACACTGTATGTTAACTAACTTGACAATAAATAAATAAATAAATAAATAAATAAATAAATAAATAAAGTCTGCCATAAGAAACAAAATGAAACAAAAGGCATAAAGATTGAGAAGAAAGAAATAAAACTGTCTTTTTTCATGGATTAGATGATTATCTATGTAAGAAATCCCAAAGAATCAAAACAAAAACAAAACTCCAGGAACTAATAAACGATGATAGCACAGTTGCAGGGCACAAAGTTCATATACAAAACTCAATTGTTCTCCTTCATGCCAGCAATACACAATTGGAATGTAAATTAAAAATAAACACCATTTAGGGGCGCCTGGGTGGCGCAGTCGGTTAGGCGTCCGACTTCAGCCAGGTCACGATCTCGCGGTCTGGGAGTTCGAGCCCCACATCAGGCTCTGGGCTGATGGCTCGGAGCCTGGAGCCTGTTTCAGATTCTGTGTCTCCCTCTCTCTCTGCCCCTCCCCCGTTCATGCTCTGTCTCTCTCTGTCCCAAAAAAATAAATAAACGTTGAAAAAAAAATTAAAAAAAAAAAATAAAAATAAACACCATTTATAGTATAGCACCCAAAAAAGAGAACTAAATAGGTATAAATCTAATAAAATATGTGCAAGATCTTAATTAAGAAAACTAGAGAACTCTGACGAACGAAATCCAAGAACTAAATAAATGGAGAGATATTCCATATCATGCATAGGAAGATTCAATAGTGTTAAGATGTCAGTCCTTCCCAACTCAATCTGCAGACTCACTGCAACCCCAATCAGAATCCCAGCAAATAATTTTCTGAATATCAACAAATTGATTCCAAAGTTTATACGGAGAGACAAAAGACAGAATAGTCAAAATAATACTGGAAAAGAACAAAGACAGAAGGTGGATGCTACCTGACTTCATCACTTAATATAAAGCTATACTGATCAAGAAAGTATGATACTGGTGGAAAAACATTAATGGAGCAGAAAAGAGAACTGAGAAAAAGACCCATGCAAATACAGTCAACTGATTTTTGATACGGGAAACAAAGGCACTTGAATGTAGAAAGACCAGCCTTTTCACCAAAGAGTGCTGAAACTAGATACTCAAATGCAAAAAAAAAAAAAAAAAGAATACAGACACTGACATTACACGTTTCACAAAAATTAACTAAAAATGGATCATGGGCCTAAACATAAAATACAATACTACAAAAAGTTTCGAAGGGGCACCTGGGTGGCTCAGTCGGTTGAGCGTTTGACATCAGCTCAGGTCGTGAGCTTGCGGTTCGTGGAGTTCAAACCTCGCATCGGCTCTGTGCTGACAGCTCAGAGCCTGGATCCTGCTTTGGATTCTGTGTCTCCCACTCCCTCTGTTCCTCCCCTGCTTGCACTATCTCTCAAAAATAAATACAAATTTTTAAAAAATTTTAAAAAACATTTAGAAGACAATGTAAGGGAAAATCTAGGTGACCTTGGGTTGGGGGATGACTTCTGAGATACAATACCAAAAGTATGATCCATGAAAGAAATAACTGATATAATGGATTTCCTTAAAATTAAAACTTCTGTTGAACAAAAGATACTGTCAAGGGAATGAGAAGACAAGCCACAGACTTGGAGAAAATATTTGCAAAAGATTATCTGATAAAAGACTTCTGCAAAATATACAAAGAGCTCTTAAAACTCAACAATAAGAAAATGAACAACCCGATTAGAAGATGGACAGGGGTCCTAGTAAATACCTCACAAAAGAAGGTATACAAATGGCATATAAACATAAGAAAATATGCTCAATATCCTGTATACCTATTAGAATGGCCCAAATCCAAAACACTCACAACTCTAAATTCTGGTGAGGATGTGGGGCAACAGAAACCCATTCACCGCTGGTATGAATGTGAAACTATACAGCTACTTTTGAAACAGCTTGGCAGAAAATAAAACTAAACATGTTTTTACCATGTCATCAAGCAACTATACTTCTTGGTATTTACCTTGAATGAACTGAAAACTTAAATACCTGCACATAATTGTTCTTAGCAGCTTTATCCTTAATTGTCAAAACTTGGAAGCAACTAAGATGTCTTTTAGTCGGTGAATGGAGAAACAAACCGTGGTACATCCAGATGATGGAATATTACCCAGTGACAGAAATGAGCTATTGGCAACAAGACATGAAAGAACCTTAAACATGCAATGCTAAGTGAAAAAGGCTGATCTAAGAAGGCTCCTGTATGGTTCCAACTATATGACATTCTGGAAGAGAGAACTATGGAGACAATAAAAGGATCAGTGGTTCCCCAAGGTTAGGGGGAGGGAGGGATGAACAGGCAGGGCACAGAGGATTTTTAGGGCAGGGAAACTATTCTATAGGATACTGTAATGGTGGATACATGACGCTATGCATTTGATAAAACTCATGAACCTGTACATCATCAAGAGTGAACCCTAAGATAAACTATACAGTTAGGTTAAAAGTGTTGTACCATTATCTGTTCATCATTTGTAACAAATGAACCAGTGATGCAAGATGTTAGCAGAAAGGGAAACTGGGAGGTAGAGGTCAAGAGGTGTACAGTGTTTTTCACCCACTTTCTAGAAACCTAAAGCTTTAAATTTAAAGTCTATTAATTTAAACTATCTTAAATAAACATGAAGTCTATATGCATATATGCATGCATACACACTTTATATTTATAAATGTATTTCTATTTCCTGGCATTCTACTTCCTGGCATTCTTAGAAGTATGGCCTGTTGGTGAGTGAACTGAGTGGGTCCACGCCAACGTCAGCCTTACCCTGGCGTTCACTCTTTTGGTTCTGGATGCACAGGGTCCGTCACCTGGAAATGAGAGCCGTACATCCCTAGCAGGCCATGAGGTTCCTGTGCTCGGCTGTGAGTTACTGACCATCACCACTTCCAGCTCCCGGGTGGGGATGCCAGGGTCCCGTGAGGGTGAGAAAACCAAGATCACAGCTTGTCAGCCTCTGAGCTGAGATGAGAAGAGGGCTCCTACTGTGTGAGGAAGGGACAGCCCAGAAAGAGGTAAGCCTGACTCTGGCTCAGTGGGCAGCAGGAAGACTAAGGCTTCCAATTTTGATTTCAAAACTGGCCTGACCCAGGCATTACTGCACGGTCTTGTCTGAAACAGTGCTACGGGTGTGTGACATGACATCCCGATGACTGCACAGTCTCGGGCTCCAGGCTGCTTCCTGCTCATAGAGCCAATAGCTTTGCTTTTAATGCACCCACCTAACATGCCCATCAGCCACATTTGATCAAAGTCCTGTTTGAGTCCAATGCAGCCTGAGGCTGCCACTGCCCCAGTGCTGAGTCTGCAAGAGCACCCTCTCCCCTGGGGGCCTCAGACTTCACCTTCCATCCACCATCTTCAGACAACTGGCAGAGCCCTGCGCACCATCACCGTTGTCTCCTTCTACCTCTTCTGATACTGATTCTTGAACTTGTCTCTGGTTGTTGAAACTCCATTACTTCTTTAAAGAGTAACTCCGCCAGGCCTCTCCTCTGGGAACTGTTTCTGGATTTCTTTCAAGTAAATAAATCTCTTCCGTTCAGCAAGTATGGGAATGGCAATTGTGGCTGCCATTTCTCTTTCTGACCTCATGGTTTAGAAGCCAAGTTAGTGGTGCTGAAGACAGTTTGCCCTTCCCTAGGGAACCCGCAGAGCTGGGTTATTATTTTCCTCAAAGCTCTGAAGCCTATAACTTTGGAGGATTACCACAAACAGAGACGTTCTAGGTCTTCAGACCCTTATGCACTTGTCTCCCCGTTCCACCGGCTCCCTCCTAGATTATAGACAAGAGACTCATCACCTAACTGGCAAATAGGTGCTCCACAGAAGTGGCAAGAGGGCAGGAGAGCAGATGGCTCTAGTAAGCTGAAAGTAAAGTATGGGGTCTGGGTTTGCCCTTAAATTTATATTTGGTGTTTCTGAGCTTTGAAATAAGTGAAATGTGCCAAACAGGAAGAAAATATGAATTCCAGAGTGATGTCTGATTTCAACGGCCAAGGAGTCACATATATTTCAGCAAAGAATATTGTCAGAGTTAGATCTGATTCTTTTCCCTATATTTGAAGGAGGTGAAATATAATAAATCCATTGGAATATGTACTTCTTCTTGAGTAGAAATAAAACCCCTGTACCCACCAATCAGAACCCAGCCACCAACATCACCCTGCTCCAACACACATCCACCCAAAGCTGGCTAAATGCAAAACCAATGCTCCTTCAACCTTTCCCCCCTTTTCTGTTCCCCGGAGGAAATCAGCCATATCCACACAGAAAGGTCTTGTTCTTTGTCAACTCAGACCCTCAGATCAGTGAGGCGTTCTGTTTAATAAGCTCTGATTAATTCAGAGATCTCTGAATTTACCCACCACACAGATCAAACCCACCAGTTATTCTGATTCTATGTAGATATAATTTACGGACAAACAAATAGGAAGAATGTAAGAGGTCTAGAAGTCCTTGGAAGGAAATGAGTTCTGATTTGCTTGGTAAATTCTGGCTATGACTAATAATTACTCTTTTGGGATTCTAAGGGGTCACTTAACATATGCCAACAAAATTTGTACAGAATTACATGGGATACAAGTCATTCATAAGTGTTTCAGAAATACATCTCTAGGAGAGAAATCCAGCCAAATCTACCTGTTTGGGGGGCACTATGCTCTTCTCCCCATATACATCTTGGTTTTTGTGGGTTTTTCTATACGGAAGAAAAAAATTAAATAAATCCAAGCAACACTACAAAGACAAAAATTTGGTACTGTACTTCTCCAGGCCTTCAGAGTAAAAGAACATTGCTTGGAATGAGTGAGGTTTGACCCTCACACCTGGGATGGCTGCCCAGTGGGATCACACACCTTGCCTGACACAGGACAGAGTCGCAGACCTAATGGAAGCCACAGTGTGCTAAGGGGGCATCAGGCCTGCCAGCGACAGTGGACACCATGGTGGACACGCGAACAGCAGCTGAACAGGAATGTCTGTAGAGTGGAAAGGAATCCCCACTTGGAGGCAAAAGGCCCAGTTTTTCAAGAAAGATGCTTTGAATTCCAGAAAGCTACAAGCAAAGGGCATTTTCACCCTGGCCGTGCTCATCTCTGAGCATGAGGAAAGTGCTCTGATCAGCCACAGCAGCAAATCACTCTGTGGTGGGGGTATGTGGGGGCAGAGGCCAAGTAGTGGCTTGCTGTCTAGACTAGCTATCACCCCCAAATAGGCAATGGGTCAGGGGGAATCCAACATTGAAGGTCTCCAAGATCAGCTTTCTGTATCACTCAGACAGCCACTGTACAAACCTAGCCTCCCTGAAATGAAGGCCTCCTTTTTAAAAGTCCAATTTATCCCTCCTGAAAGTAGTAAAAAGCCACTTCTTCCAACTCTGTCAGATGCCTTTTGTATGCTCAAAGGCCAGCATTTTCCTTTCACAGTGGAGTGCATGGTGCCCAGACACTGGGGACTTGCCAAGCTCAACTGACTTCTTTTCCTCAATGATCATTTCATGTTTTGAAAACACGGGGCCACTGGGTTCAACCTTGAAGCGAGGAGACTGCTCGGGGCACCAATGCCAGAGCCTTTCAGGGGAAACTCCACTGGGTCGTCTGGGAGTTAGACACGTGCCCAGAATACTGCTCTGAAAATACAGCAGGTCCCTGCACTGGCCTCATTAATGTGACTTCACTGCTGTGTGGTGAAGTGGCAGCAAGGAATTTTCTGGAATCACAATGTGAGAGGTAAGCATGGCCAACAGCTGCACCCCAAAAGCAGTATGGAGAAGGCAGAGGAGAATGAAGACAGGAAACAGAACTCACACCATACAAAGCACCATGGCCCAGCTGGTGTCTGTCCGTCAGCTATTTGGAAACCCATCTCCCCTCAGACACACCAACCATGGAGTAGGGTCATACTGTGATAATCCAGATGCCCATCGTGGACATTCAGATAAACTTGCCTAGATAAACCCCTCCCCACAAATGAAAAGTCTGAGAAACCCAGAGATCTCTGAGGGCATTACATGGGCCCAGTCAGTTCTTGCTTCCTTCTGACTTCTGACTCTCAGGCTCTCATGTCTTTCTTCTATGTATCCTCTGTCCTTTATTTCCTCTCCATACTGGCCCAGAACATTTGCTTCTGATCATGTCATACAAACAAAATTCATACAAGGACAGTATTCCTCCAACATTTATTGAGTGCCCCCTGATTGCCAAGCATTGGCAATACATAGGAGAACCAACACCCACAGTCCAGAGACAAGGAACAAATAAAGAAACAATTCAATAAATGACTAAAATTCACTGTAAGTGCTCTGAAGCAAGGAGGGGTCTATGGAAGAGAAGTAAAAAAGAGGCACCTGACTCATCTCATGGGCTCAGGATCAGCCTCTCAGAGGAGAGATTTCTTACACTAGGATCGGAAGGATGAAAACAGAGGCAGCTACAGTTAGTATGAAAGTGTAAGCATTATGAAAGAGGAGACATCATGTGCAAAGGCCCCGTGGTGAGTAGGCTCAGCTGTGTTCCCCAATCTTCCCTCACATACACCTTTTACCCCTATTCTTCCTTCTGAAGCCCCCCCCCCAACATCCCAATGCCAAAACTTCCTGCTGCATATTGGCAGAGTTATATTCTCAGTTTGTCTCATTCTGAGACACCTCCTGAGGACTATTTTTCTATATTTGCTGCTCATGTTGTTATTCTGTCTACCCATCTATCTGTTCTGTCTTTTGGAACTTGAGCTCTTCTTTTCAGAGAGACATCTCATCCTCCACCCTTCCTCTAATCCTGTCAGCCAAAAAGGGGGCTGCTATCTTCTGATGTGACCCCACTCTTCTGGCTACAGTGATTGGTCAAAGGTGGACATATGGCCTAGGCTGGGCCAAAAATAGTCCCTCACTACTCTGGCCACGGAAACTGATGTAGCCAATCAGCACCCTTCCTTGGGGTTTTCCTAACTGGAGCTGAGAAGAGGGTTCCTTTTTAAAGGCTAGAGATAGTTGCAGGAGAAAACAAGACCAATTACAATGAGAGATGCAGCCATGCAACCACATAGTCCCTTTGCTGCAGCAGCTGGCCACTGGCCATGAGGTTGCTGACAGCAGCCAGCTAGAACCTGAAGAGAAGAGATCCTCTGGAGAGGCCCCTGTGAGTTACCAGGGTCTCTGATCCATGCGAGCACGCTGATTTGTTTCCCATGGAGAGCAGGGATTCTTCCCGTACTCACGTGGGACATGTCAGAGACACAAGTACCAGATAGTCACGCTACGCAGTGATAAGAGCACGAGATGAAATTCTCCTGGATCCTTTTGCTCAGCGTTTTGAAAGGAAATCAGAGGAGACTACTCACAACCTCTGAAGAATCAGTGGTCAAACAGAAGACCCGTCAGTAGCTCAGCACCAATCCACATCTACAAGCTTCCCTTCCCCTGCCGTGTAACTTGGGGGCAGGCACTGAACTTCTCAGGGCCTCGGTCTCCTCATCTGGGCAAATATAAATACTACTGTCTCAGTGTATAATGTAATAATGGTCCTCACTTCATACAGAGCATGAGGGCTGAGTGAATGTGTACGTGTCACATTCTCAGAACCACATGTGGCACACATCGCAAGTACTCAAGAAACGTTAGTTCTTATTACCTCTTTCTTTGTATCCGAACAGAGGAAGCCCTCACACCTCTTCTTAACAAGCACAAGCCAGCATGTATAGGAGGGAGATCTGGTATCTGAGTATGTCACTTGCTACAGGGAGTTTTAGGGGATCAAACTGA
This sequence comes from Felis catus, assembly GCF_018350175.1. Taxonomy (NCBI): domain Eukaryota; kingdom Metazoa; phylum Chordata; class Mammalia; order Carnivora; family Felidae; genus Felis; species Felis catus. Next base: position 44,424,756 of record NC_058370.1, on the reverse strand, counting down.
ACATTTAGGTCATGATACCATTCATTCCTGGAACCAGTATGGGCGACCACTACAATGTGGTAGAATAAAACTCTTCTCTCTGCTCTAGATTTCTCCTACAACCATTGACTGCTCCAGATGGAAGACACCCTGAAGATAAATAAAGCTGTCCTAGACACTCATGGGGTGCATGAGAATGCTGCAGTCACCTTCAGACATCGCCTGCCAGGAGTGGGGGCTCCAACTGGGTTACCTGTGCCTGGCGAAACGGCTCTGTAAACCAGGAGTACATTAAGCACATACTAACTGCCCTGAAACACCCTCAAAATGGCCAGCACCCATCTGAGGACACAACATCTAGTCAAGCAGATCATCCTGGGTTCCTAACATTTTCAGTGGGCAGATGAATCTCCTCTCAAAACATTCCACCTTGAAATAATACTTACTGCTATAGTATCAAATATGAAAGGTGAAAATAAGCATCTTTAAATTTTATTTTTGTTTTTTATTTTTGTGAGAGTGAGTGTGAATGGAGGAGGGACAGAGAGAAAGGGAGAGAGAAAATCCCAAGCAGGCTCTGTGCTGCCAGTGCAGAGTCTGATCGGGGCTCAGTCTCACGAACCATGAGCTCATGACGTGAGCCAAAACCAAGAGTCAGACACTCAACTGACTGAGCCACCCAGGCGCCCCAAATATCTTGTTTTATTAAAATACTTTTGTACGTTGTTTGGGGTATAAACGTAAAAAATAAGTCTACAACACGGCAAGGTTTTCACGAACAGTGTCATCTGACCTTCTGGTGAAGCTACGGGGTAGGTGCTGTGGTGTTCATTTTGCAGAGGAGGAAATTCAGGTTCAAGGATGTTGACTGATGGGCCCAAATTTGTCTAGCTGGTAAGTGACTCGGCCAGGATTTGGACCTGGGCTTGCCTGACTTAGAAGTTTGTCATCTCTAAATTATAGACTGTCCTAAAATAGACATGGCAGTATCTTGTAATCATTTTTGGCAAAAATCCATTGTCAGAGTAACTGGATTAGTTGATCAAAAAGCACCTGTTGAAAGATGTGCACGTATCCCAGAGCTAGCAGCAACACAAAGGCCAGGGGACTCCTGGTGCCAGCCAAGACAACTCCAGGTTGTCATGTAGCCTCCAAAACTAAGAAGTGGAATCCCTGTATGCTGTCAGCAAGAAGGGAAGGGGTTCCTATCCTTCGGGTGTGCAGTCAGCATTTTCCCTTCCCTGCACACATGGCTCTCTAATTAGGTAGGAGATAAGTTCCATTTTTCCTAGGAAAGAAAGGAAAAAGGTAAGTTTCTCTTGTCCCTAGCTGAGAGACTATAACATTCCTTCATTCTGTAATTAGCTAAGAACAAATAAGCACCCAGAAGTGGCTGGGCAATCCGCTGAAGGCATGCAGAGAAAAGGGAGACCATGGTAGATACTGTTGCTACACTGTAGAAATTACCAACAGCTCACCTTCCCGGCTTTCTAAGCAAATGGCAAGTTCTCCAAAACGAGGTCATTCATCACCAATGCCAACAGTACAGACTGGGGTTCTACAGTATTCTCTATCTTATCTACCAACGGAAATGTTATTCTTGCAGCATAAATTTTCCTGGGCTTAGGCCATCTGAAAAAAAATCATCTGATTTGTTCTCATCCTGCACTTCAACTCAGAGTTGTGCTGCCTTCTCTTCTGCGGCTTGCTTAGCTGCCTTCTTCTCTGTCCAGAGCCTTCCAGAGCCCCTCAAAACTTCGTGACCAGTGGAGGCTGGTGAACACCGGGTTTGTGGACTTCTGTGGGAGAATAAGGCTCTGCGATTTCTTGGCTTTAATATCCGAGAAAATGTCCCTCATAGGAGGGTTTCTGTGAACAACAGATGTAGCCGTAAATCTTTACTTGTCTTGTTTGATAAACCACAGGATTTTCAGCTTGGAGATGTGCATGAATCATGTCTTCTATTTTCTAAATTCTAATGGTTTGACATCTGGGGCCCCCACTGACCCTGGAGAGACTGCCTCTCTCAGGGGAAGCCAATTGCTAAAGTAAACACATGAGTAATGAACAGTAAATAATGAGCACACTTTTCAATGCAAACCAATCAATCCAGAGCCCACCTTCTTCACTATGCCGTCACACTCAGGGACACTCTCCACCTGCCCCAATCTGGTACCCGGGGCCACCAAGCACCAGACAACTAGGGACAACCCCTATTCCCCAGAGTCTACTGAAATTATTCAAACTAGCAAATCCTAAGCCTGCTTACCCTGCCTCACCCATTCCTTCCCATGGAAACCAATGTGCCCTCACCCTCTGACTCCTGATTGACCCTGAGGTTTTCTTACATGGCCCCACATGGAGTGGAATGCCACCTTCTCTCCGGAACTGTGAGGAACAAACTGTTTTCAATAGCAATCTGCTCCTGATCTCTAAGCCCTATCCTATTTACCCCTTAACACGTTGTGTTTTATTATTTTCTAAGTTTATTTGTTTATTTTGAGAGAAAGAGAGAGAGAGAGCACCCACAAGCAGGGAAGGGTCAGAGAGAGAGGGAGAGAGAGACAGAGAGAGAGAGAGAGAGAGGGAGAGAGAGAGAATTCCAAGCAGATTCCATGCCATCAGCACGGAGCCCGATGTGGGGCTCAAACTCACAAACGGTGAGATCATGACCTGAGCTGAAATCAAGAGTCAGATGCTTGACTTGAGCCACCAAGGTGCCCCAACACATTATATTTTAATCCAAGAAGGGAATCTCTATTAAGTCACTCTCACCAAACTCCAAGCCTTCTTCCTACAAGACACTAGAACAATTTGAGTGGCCTCATCTTCCTTTTCAGAGTGGAAAACCCAACGGTTGTGACTGAAAAAAAGAATCAAAAAAATCAAAGATATGCAGACTCAAGCTTAATACCCTGCATATCGGAGGAAATTTACCTAAAGTGACCTAAGTTTAGTCACTGCCTGATTAAAAAAAAAAAAAACTCGGTGCATTTTCCCCCTGGAACATTCATTAAAACCACTGCAAGCATGATTTCTGAGGATCTGGATTTTGTAACCTCATTAGTTTGTGTAAGAGCTCACTGGGATTTGACCCAGTTTCAACTCCCAAACTCTGAAAATAAAATGTAAATGTTTTCTGTATGAGGATCTGGTCACATGTCATTAGTCTACTAATCAAATACGGGGCCAACCCGCCCCACACATAACCTGAAATGATCCACATGAAGCATCCCAAGGAAAGCACGTCTTCCATTAAATCCTGAGCAGGAGCACCTTCTAGAGAGTCAGCGACTCGCACTGGATAAAATATCTGTGTCTCCACTGGAACTACCTGAAGAATGGACTATATTCCTTCTAAAATGATTGAAGATGGAGACAATGACAACCACCACCTTTCGCCACTGAAAACCTGGAACATTCACATGGATTTAAATGCTCATAATTTACAGCACTAAATCAATGTTTTAAGATGCTTTCATGAATGCACTTTAAATAATGCACCTGGCTACTAAGAGCTGGCAAATCATTCCACTTAGTAGCTGAGGCATCACAGCTGCGAGAGTCTCTGCAGCGTCACATTACACACTCTCTACCCAGGAAAACCAGAGACCCCAGCTCCCAGATAAAGACTTCCTTTCATGTTTGTTGCTGATTTTTGCTCCCCTTAGCTTATGGATGTCTTGGGGCTTGAGATATGTGTGTAGTGGTGGAATCAGACCTTAGCTTGGAATTCTCTGTGTGGTCATTTGCCAGTACTTGAATTACTGCAGCCAAGGAGAGAAAGCTCTACGGTTACCTTCAAGATGGTCACAGAAAAAGAACAAGAAATATTCAGGCACTTTTTCTTGTCTTTTATGACTGATTGAGCTTTTTTTTTTTTTTTTTTAACTCTGAAATTTTCCATTGTTTATCAGGACGATCTCTAAAATTACATATAAACCCGTTCGGTTTCATTAAAATGACGTCAGGTGACTACCAATCATCTCAGGACATCAGCTTTGGGGTTAGCTTTTGCTAAGGGCTGTGTTTATATGGACATACTCAGCATTTCCTTGTCCTCCATGTGACGACCTCTACCGCCTGTCACCCTACCAGTGCCTTTCACTGACCCCAAAATGAGGATAGCGAGATTTAGGTCATTGGGGAAGTTAGAATGACAAAGTATCTCCTCTCAGACAGGGTCACTCAACCTACCTTAAACCAATAAGGTTCAAACCTGATCTGTCAAGCCCCTAAAATGAAATGATTATTATGACCGTGTGAAATATCTAAAAAAAAATTTTTTTTAATGTTTATTTTTGAGAGAGATAGAGCATGAGCAGGGGAAGAGCAGGCAGACAGGAAGACACAGAATCTGAAGTAGGCTCCAGGAGCTGAGCTGTCAGCACAGAGCCCGATGCGGGCTCAAATTCATGGACCGCAAGATCATGACTTAAGCCGAAGTCGGACGCGTAACCGACTGAGCCACCCAGACACCCCAACCCCGTGTAATATTTAAAGCTCCCCTTACATCCAGAAAGACCTCCTTATTTCCAAACCAGGAGTGCTCTTACACAGTTTAACGCCTACGTCCTTGGTGCGGATAACAAGGGTGCCTGCATGTTGGATGTAGAGAGAAAACCCCTTGAGTTCAGACACCTTGTTAGCAAATGATGATTGGACTGAATTTATCATTATTTTAAAAGTGAACCTATTTCTTGAGTGAATTGTTGATTTTCTGTTTCAAATCAGTACAAATAGAGTGGGGTCGGGGCACCTGGGTGGCTCAGTTAGTTAAGCGTCCAACTTCGGCTCAGGTCATGATCTCGCGGTCTGTGGGTTTGAGCCCTGTGTTGGGCTCTGTGATGACAGCTCAGAACCTGCAGCCTGCTTCACATTCTCTTTTTCCTCTTCCCCAACTTGTGCTCTGTCTCTCTCTCTCAAAAATAAATAAACATTAAAAACAGACTTGGGGCAAAGTTTCAAATTCTTTCTCTGTCTGCTCTGCAGCCATACACCTAAAACAACTCCCACACTGACCACAGGATGATGGGATGGATCCACAGCCACGTGAGTGGGGATACCAACACAGGCCCATCCCCAGGAGATGTGAGACTCCCTTGAAGGTCAGAGATAGCTCAGTGATTCCCTGATGGCCCTGCAGAACCTTCTCGAGGCTGCACGGCCATCCTAGAGAACACTTCTGTACAACCTTCCCTCCCCTTTCCACCTTCTTTATGGGCATTTCCCTAGGAAAGTCCTTGCATGTTTCATCACATCCTGGCATCTGCTTCTTGGAAGCTCCCATGATGGCCTTGGGATGTCTGATGGAGGCTGAGTCAAGGGTACAACCCACGGCCTCACCAGACTCATGTCAACACTCTCTTCCCACTGGCTGGCTGGTTAGTTCAAACTTTCACGGGTGTATAAAGGCTGTTTTACCTGACTCCAAAGCCCAAGGTGTTCTTTGTTTGTATTTAGCAGCAGTAGAGACTGGCCCCGGGGTCCTGAAGGCAGGCAGAGGATAACAGGACATGACCCCATGGAGATCCTACCCCTGGATCAGGGGTGAAGACAACCACAGAGACCAAGACTCAAAACAGAAAGGATGGGGCAGGGTGTGATTGTGCCTGTGTGTGTGTGTGTGTGTGTGTGTGTGTGTGCACATGATTGCATGTGTGCACGGGCAGGAGTGTGTGTGCATGCATACATGTCTTTGCGTGCCTGTGAATGTACATGTGTGTCCATGTAATGGTGTGCATGTTATCTCCGTGTGCATGTATCTGTACATGAGTGTCTCTGTGTATGTGTGCATGCTGCATGCATGTGTGTGATCATGTGTGCAAGTGTGGGTCTGTGTGTGTGCATGCCTGTGTATACCTGTCAGTGCACATGAATGCAGGTATGGGTGTACCCATGTGTGTGGCTGTGTGTGTGTGAGAATGTGTGTATGTCCGCATGTGTGCACATGTGCAGGTATACGTGTGTGGTCACAGGCTGGAGCAGGGGCATCTCGAGGGAGCAGGGCTGCTAACACGGATCAGCTGCGTTTTTCTGCACTATTTTCCCCATTAACTCTATCCCTGAAGGCTACAGAAGTTCTGCAGTACAGGTTCTGTTTTTAATTTCCACACAAATCAATTGCGAGAATGGCCTTTTCCTCCTCCTTTCTCTCCTCCCTCCACCCCTCCTTCTTCCCTTCCCTCCACCCTTCCTTCTTCCCTTCCCTCTCTCCCTGCTTTCCTCCTTCTCACCCAATTTCCCTCCCTTCTCTGTTTCCTTTCCTTTAGTTCCAGGCCCTTGGTCTGCCTGGAGACAGCACCTGCCTGAACAGAGAACCACAGGAGAACCCCCTTTAGATTTCCTGTCTTCTCTGCTCTAATTCTCCTTCTTCTCCTTGGTGATCTCAGAAAACAGAACAAGTGTGTCTGTGGCATGTCTCTATAAAACCCTGCCAGCAGCCATTACTGCCCCAGGACCTAAACCCAAAGATGGGCTTTACCCCAGCAGGAGCCACAAGGAATCTTAGCTCAAAGGAAACAGTCAGGGGGGCGGTGGGAGGGGAGGGAGGCTCTGAAGAGGTGAGGAGGGGAGGGAGTTGGAGAAGCTTAGGGAGGAGAGGGGTGGAGGTTGGGAAGGGGTGAAGTTTGGAGAACTAGAGAAGGAGATAGAGAAGGGAGGGGTGGAAGTGGGGTGGAGACTGGAGAGGGGTAGGGAAGGGGAGAGAGTGAGGTGAGGAGGTACAGGAAGGGGAGGGGGCTTAGGGAGGGTGAAAGAGACCAAAAAGAGCCTCTCCCCACCCCAGCCTCTCTCCCCAGGGGCACCCCAGGAATGCCTTCAAGCAGACAGGAGCTGTAGACTGCCTTCCTATTATTTAATCCCAGGCCCAGGCCCCCCTTTCCTCTAAACTGGGCAGAGAGGCTTTCCCTGCTGAAGCTCTGGATTAAAAAAGAGATTTACTGTGAGGCAATTCTCCCTACTTTAGGGTGACATAACTTCAAATCAGATGACGGGCTCATAATCAGCAACATGGAGGATGCCTCTTATGGGTCAGCCAGAAATTAACATGGAGTGACCACCCTGCCGCTCTCCTGTGACAGCATACTTATGAGCCCCTGGGACGCACTGTATATAGAGGTTCTGCCAGCCCAGCACATTATTTATTTAGGAGATCGGCAGTGCTTCGAAGACAGCCCTCAGTGAACCTCCCTCCTGTCAAGTAAAGGGGGCAGTATATTAAAATGACACAGTAAATTCAAGTCCAATTTCCCATCGTCTTCCACACAAACATATGGCTTTATCCTGGCCTCAAGAAAGAAAGATACAATTACATATCTCTTGAATAGGGGGTGGGGGCCCAGAAGAGAGTAAATTAAATGCTGGGTGTATTTATTACCTTTGCACCTATTTACATGGCATTCCTTGGGTTTATTTCCTAGATTTTTCACCGTAAACAATGAGAGGTTCAGCATTAAACTGCACTATTGATTGAATAACCCTGAACCATGCGTGTCATTCCCTTTCCCCAGAAATCATTAGGTTAAATCATTGGACACTGGCATTTCTGCATGTTAAAAGTGGTCAAATGCCAGCAGCCTCCTACTGGTCTGCTCTGCACATCAGGCCTGGATTCTTTTCTTGAGAATAATAGAGGTAAAGGTGAGGACAGTGGGGGACAGCTGAGCTGCTTCCTTTTGCCCACATGGTTGGTTCACACCCTTCCTACATTGGGTAACCTTCAGAGAAATGAAACTCTGGCTGCTGATAATCGCAGCCCACCAGGGGGGACATGATTTCAGATTTTTTAAAAACAGTATTATATTTTCTTTTAAAGTTCTTGGGGGCAGAGAGAGGTATAAAAATATCCCTAGAGGAGAAGAAGGGAACTTGAAGATGGAAAGATGGAAAGAAAACGTCCCACGTTTGCTGCAGCTGAGAAAAGTCACAATTAGAATGGCATAACTCATCTATCCTACACTTAACATATCTCCAAAGTGCAGATAAGGCTGTCTTGTGTTTGTAGACCACAGTGCTTGTATAAAGCCTTTCCACTGTTACCACCTGGGCAAGGCAGGTAATAGCTCCATTTGTAGGGAGGAGGCAGGAGGATAAGGACGTTCTAACCTGCCCAAACCCCTATGGTCCAGAAGTGACAGCATCTGGAGTGGATAAGAACTCAGAACCCCAATCTGCAGCATCTTCCCTTCTGCCCCCAACCCCGACTTAGACTAGAGCTTGCCCATGCCATCCCCATCCACTCAGAGGAGAGTTCATACCTGCAATCAAACCGGAAGCTTATTTAGGTCAGCTGCAGCATATGTTTGTCAGTTCGAGGAAAAGGAATACTTCCAGAAGCCACACTTTCTCCTCATCCTCACTCTCAATGGGAATCTCTCAGCCCTTGCTATGGTGCCATGAACCCTAGTCAGGCATTTGTTTTCCAGAAGTCTCTCAGAGTCCCGTGACTCCTATTTAACACACAATATTTTAACACGATTACAGACCGGGTAGCTGTGTCCAATCCCACAGGATGTTCAAGGCAGCAAACACAGGAGAACGATTGGATTCTTCTGGTGTGAAAAGAGCTGTCAGAAGAAAACCATAAGGGAACAGAAGTGGCCACTGGCAGCCAACCTTGAAGACAGCAAACAGAAACTACAATAATCACAACCAGGCCAGGCTAATACTCATATTAATTCTACCGAGTTATTAAGAAATAACTAAGTAATGGGCCCTAGACACAGTGTAGGGAGGCAGGAAAGCATATAAGAAAGACTGCACTGGAATAAATGAAAACCAAAGGGGGGTTGTATTTTACTGTTGCTGAACAGGTGCTTGAAGGAATTTTTCAATGATTTGAGTAATTCGAGCATAAGGAGCAGAGCAATGCCCGATCCCTGACGTGTTACTGCAAATATGTTGGTTTGCTGTTACATGTGTGCAGCGAACAGAGTTTTTGATAAGCTTCTAAAAATGACGATTCTGGGGCTCCTGGGTGGCTCAGTCGGTTGAGCAACCGACTTTGGCTCAGGTCATGATCTCACGGTTTGTGAGTTTGGGCCCCATATCAGGCTCTGTGCTGACAGCTCAGAGCCTGGAGCCTGCTTGAGATTCTGTATCCCCCTCTCTCTCTGCCTCTCCCCCGCTCATGCTCTGTCTCTCTCTCTCTCTCTCTTTCTCTCTCTCTCTCTCTCTCTCTCTGTCAAAAATAAACATTTAAAAAAATTAAAAATAATAAAAAATAAAAAAATAAAAATGGCGATTTATCCACTGCTACTTAAGTTGCACACGAACACACAGGCTATACCTTTAGCCAAACGTAAAGCACCCTCTAGAAATGAAGAGCATGTTTCCTGATGGAAGATAAGGACCCCCTTTCCAGGGAACCTTTGTGGATCCCACAGGAGCTTGTTGGTGAACGGATTTCCACTGCCTTCTAGTGCTCTGAGCCTCTGGCAAATAACTTTTTTCCAAGCGAGATCTTTATTGTGCCTGGGTCAGCTGAGGACAGGCCTGTTAGAGGATGAGGACAAGGACAGGTCTACAGCGGACAGAAGCACCACAGGAATTGCTCAGGATGTCCCAGCAGCTTCATAACAAAAGCCATCACGCCTCCAACTGGGGCCAACACACATCCACCTGCCCCTGAGGGGGGCTACTAAAGTGTGTGTGGGATCTGAGAGGTCGGGAAACATCAGATCCATTTTTTCAACAGTGGTCACATTTTTATGTAATATGCTCACTGTACTTTTCCTCATCCTCCAGGGGCTCTTTCAGGTGAGGACCACTAAATCTAAGGCAGCAGGTCTGCGTGTACATCTGAGAAAGGTAAAATCGATGTGCACCATTTTCCCTGTGTGTCCAGAGGCTGGGGACACTCAGGAGTGTAGGTCCTGATCTCAGCCATGGTCATGCTTTTTACTGCCCTCTTCATACCAATGGCTCATTGCCGCCCGCCCCGCCCCACTCTGTGCTCTAGGCCTCTGCATGTCTGTTTCCCAAATGCATTCACACATGTGTGCATGCACACCCAAAGACACACACACACACTCATTCACATGCACCCACATGCACTCTCGTACATACGCGTGCACATATACATGCACGTGCATGCACATACACACACAGACACACATCTTCTTCCTCCTCCTGTTTCCTGCCTTAGTGTGGACACTGAACTGCCTTCTTACCTTAGTCTAAACACTTGGGAGTCTTTTTATTCCCTTGCTCCCCACATCCAATCAGGAGCTAAGCCCTCAGCCAGCCCCCATCTCCTTCCCCAGTCTCACTGCTACTGGTTGAGGGACCGGCCATCGCTCATCTGGATGACCACGGTGACGTCTTATTCCCGACCTCATTTTCTCTCCACTCCATTTTCCAACAGAATCTACTGAAAGCACAAATGCAGTCTGTACCAAAAGAAATGTGGCAACAATTCACAAAATGACACGTGCACTTGCCCTTTAATGCAGGAATGGCACTGGCAGGAATTTACCTGGAAGATACATGTCCACAAATTAAAATCATCTGCCATGGCATTATTTGTAATAGCAAAATACTGCAAACAACCAAGCGCCCATCCCTAGGAGATTAGTTACATAAAAATTTCCAAAAAATACATTTCTAAAAAATGCATGAAAGGTGAAAAAACTAAATTGTATTCAAATGAAGCTAATCATATACATTGGTAATATAACTGCACACACAAGTAACAAATGCAGGTACTCTGATTACACACCCTCGTAAGATACGTTCTATAGAGGAAAATAACTGCAAAGAAATCTTGCATTTTATCCAGTGAGTCTGCTGTTAGTGGTGGTGTTACCAGTATAGTAATCCAGAATGACTGTGGAAATTGTACGATAGAGCAAAAAAATACATGTGTTCATATATTTGGAGACCAATATGGGGATACCAAGTGGGGAAGAAAGGACCTTGTGATGAATTGGTGTTATTTGCATATACTTGTGAGTTTTAAAAAATGAACATTTCCGGGGTGCCTGGGTGGCTCAGTTGGTTAAGCATCCAACTTCAGCTAAGGTCACGATCTCACAGTCTGTGAGTTTGAGCCCCGCATCGGGCTCTGTGCTGACAGTTTGGAGCCTGCAGCCTGCTTCCGATTCTGGTCTCTCTCTCTCTCTGACCCTCCCCCGCTCGTGCTCTGTCTCCCTCTCTCAAAAATTAAATAAAAATTAAAAAAATACACATTCCTAGCACTCCCTTCTCAAAGGGCCTAGAAACAATGACACTGCTATAGTGTGGAACACAGCTGGCGCCCAGGCCATGGTTTCCAATGATTACTCCTCATCAAACCAGGGCTCCTCAGAGAAGTGGTCACTTCCGAGAGTGGAACACAAAAGTATCAAGCAAGGCAGGAAGCCCAAAAGTGCTCAAGTGTCAATGGCGACCCATCAAAGACACACGGGCTAGCTTGATGGGGCTCCTACTGGCCCAGTGTGGGACAATTTGTGCATGAACGAGCATAATAGCAATTTCTAACACACTGAATCAAAAAATGAATCCCCTGAGCCTAAAGTGATGATTTGTTAATAGTGGGGTGTGGTGGGGAGCTTTTCTTGAGGTAATGCCAATCTACAAATGGAGAAGGAAAAGACAGAATTGCAAAATCATCCTTAGCTATAGAGAATAAGATGTTTGTGTACAATGGACAGACCGTGGTGACAGTTTAGCCCTGCCACACGAGGACAGGTGAGCTTCTGGAAATGATGCGATGGGAAGGAGTAGTGCCTTTGCCAAAAATGTTTAACCTTAATTTAATATGACTGAACCACCACACAGATCCAACTTGAGGGACGTTCTGCTAGGCGACTGGCCTGTATGCTCAACAAATGACAATATCAAGAAACACAAAATAACAAAAGGTGGGGGACATTCTACTTCTAAGAGACTAAAGAGCCAGTGTCCCCAAAGGCAAGGTGTTCTTGATCAGACTCCAGATGAAGACTAGAAGAGCTATAAAGTTTATTTTGGGGAAAACAGAGGAAATTGAACTATGGACTGGATGCCAGGTAACACATTCAATGTATTGCCAATGTTCAGTCCTTGGGTGTGATAATGGCATTGTGGTTATATAGGAAAATGAATGTCCTTTCTTCCTTCTTCCTTTCTTATTTGGCTATGAGGTCAATAATCTACTTTCAAAGATTCTGCAAAAAAAAAAAAAATACTAATAGAGGAGGGGAAGATCAACATGACAGATGTTAAACTTGAGAAGCCATGTGTAAGGTAAGGGTGTACAGTTATTTACTGTACTATTCTTTCAACTTTTCTCTAGGTTTGGAAGTTTCAAAATAAAAAGTTGGAGAGAAAGACTTTCCTCAGTCACTCACAGAGTGAAGTGTAGTCTCTGACCTAGCAAATAGTCTGGGCTGTCTGTTTTCTGCTCAGTCTCCCGGCTACATCCCTCCTCACCCCCAACCCCCAGCCCTGGCACCTTTTGCTCCAGCCATGCCACTCTGCCTGCCGTTCCTCCTTCACACCATGCTTTTCCTCCCAGCTCCACCATGGCTCATGTGGTTCCTTGACCATTAAGGATTTCTTCTTTCCTTTTCATACTATAACTGTTTTTCCTTTAAACTCATCCCAGACGAGGCTCCTCGCTGGGCAAACGCCTAGCTTTTCCCCACCTCTCCCTCCAGGCTCTGTGCCTACCTCCATCCAATCATACACCATGGAATATTGAAAAGAACTGCGGATGTACCTGGCATCCTTCACTGAATGGTATGCTCCCCAGATAGAACTGGCTTCAAAGCGTGATTGAGCCATTGGGACCTGGCACCCTCAAACGTCTACAGGACTAACCTACTGTGGAGCTGCGTAGGGATGTCTGTGAATAGGCTGCCCTCTAAATATCAGGATTCCTGCTTCCCTGGCTGCCTGTCTTTGCTCCAACTTGGAAAGATGCGGTGTTATTAATAACAACAAAAGGAGTTCTGGAAGACCAATACCGTTCAGTGCCCATACCAAAACAGAAATTGAACCCCTGGGAGCAGAGAAAACAATTCTGCAAACCCTCCTGCTGCTTGGGCCCATTAAAAACACCTCTGGGGGGGCTCCTGCTTAGCTGTTTTTTGGGAGGGGAAGCATCCTGCAAAGTTGTAAATGGCCTGGCTACATTTTTTTCTGTCCTAATTACAGCCATCTCTTTCAGACTGCATGGAGATCTTTTATCACATCGCACTTGCCCTGCTATTGGCCTTCTGTGTTTGTGGTTGGGACTGAGCAGGGGGGCAGCAGGAAAAGCTGGAGAAAGTGTGATCTCCCCTCCTGAGTCTGGGTCCCCAACTGTTTCCTTCACATGCCATCTGGCTGCCCCGTGTTGCAGAGAGGAACAAACGTCCCCTGCTCCACTAAAGCAGCTTCGCCATGACCCAGAACATGGAACCACCCTCAGCCTGTCCAGCTGGCTATGCGGCAGGGGCTGCTGGTGTGTGACCTGAGCATGGTAGAAACACAGTGTATGTGAGTTTTCTTGGGCACACAGATCCCCATTTTAGAAATGAGGAAACTGAGGCTTGGGGAGTTGAAGAGGCACAGCTAGTAAACAGGCTTTTATGTAAACAGCAAACCTCTCCAAATTGCGTAGCAATCAATCACTAATCAATGACACTCAGGAACTCTCTTAATTCATCAGAGACCTGCAGGCAAAAGGGACTTACTCACACACCCTTCTGTTGGGTCTCATTCTCCCCCCAGCTCAGTGGTTGGAGCTTCATAAAAAAGTGAGAAATTCCTTCCTGATTGCTAAAATAATACTTGCTTGCAATAGGGACTTCCTGCTTAAGCGTTTAGAATTTTGTTATAAGCTGTGGCTTCTCATTAGAAACACCTCGAGAGGTTTTTAAAGCTCCCTGTGCCAGCATTCACCGCAGACCAATTACTTCTGTCACTTTGGAGATGGGACAGAGGCATCCACTGTTTGAAAGGTCCCCAGGTGACTGTAATATGCAGCCAAGGTTGAGATCCACAGGAAGCATTTCCCCAAAGGTGCCAGGTGAGAAGCAGAATTAGCCCGAGGGGACTGCCGCGAAAGATGCTGCATCTTGGAAGGACTGCCTGGGTCAGAAGCCAGGCCCCTGTCAGCATGCTGAGCAGAAAAGTGTCCCCATTTCTTTCTGGGACACATCATGTCAGAGTCACCTGTGCACAGTACTAAGTGTCTGCTCCCCTGACACATGACTCCTGCTGGACTTAGGCAAGTCCAGCCATTGTCAGCCTGTCCTCCCTTCCCGAGTTCCAGGTCTGAGCCTTAGTAAGGACCCCCAATACCTATTTAGAGCAGCAGTTAGCATCGTGGCCTTGGGGCCAGGGAGGTCTAGTTCTGCTGGACTCCATTCACCCCGAAGGTCACCTGCAGAAAGCTGCCCTACAGGTTGTCGGCTCCCCAAGTCTCTCTGTTTGGGGGGGTTCTCTGGCCAGAGAGCATGCTCAGTAGGACCGGCCAGAAGCGTCAGGGAGTGAGTACCCCTAGAGCAGCCTTCAGCCACTGGGTCATTCACTCCAAATGACTGGTGGAGGAATACTGCCTCTTCCTCATCCCTTGATGGGACAATTCCTGGAGGTCCCCAGGGGGACCAGGTCCCAGCTGCCGATGGTGGCAGCTGGCTTCCAATGCATCTTGCAAGGGTGCACCTGTCTCGCTTTCTCACTCCCTCACCGTGCCTCCTGGGATCCCTCCTTCAGGCTTGGCTGTTGGGGGACATCATGAGACTCTGAGTTAGTGTCTCTGGGCCTGGCTTGCCTCTGCCTCTAAAACCTGTGAAAGCAAAAGACGGCACTGTGCATGAGCAGCTCACTCACTGCCTGCGGTGGGGAGAGGCAGAAAAGGTCAGCTGTTGTGACTTCCCAGCCTTGAGGCTGAGCCCTCCTTTCCTGTCTCCTCCCTGTCCCTCCCCGAGTGGGTTCCAGAGGGCCTGCAGCGCTGGCCCACCTGATGGATGGACTCTGAGTTAAACCTCCAACATTCCTTCTGGGCAGGGATTCAGGAACTTTCGCTTGGAGGCACTGGGTCGCTCATTAAATGATTAAGTCACTTACAAAAACCTTTATGCCAGATCCCCAGTCCCTATGCTCAGTATAAACTGAGCCTCAGCCTAAAATATTCTGTTCCGTTTTAAATAGCCAGGAAAATGAGAAATTGGCCTTTTACTGTCTGGTTTGTGGGAAATTGTCCATACCACCTTCCAGGTGCTACTCCCAGGTACTTCCATTTGGAGGCAAAAAGTGTCTGGATGTCATTCTTCTTGTGATGTCAATGACCACCAAGGATCTTAGCTCGGATCCTTCATTTCATTGGGGAATGCAACATGGTGAAGTTGTCATTTTGTTCATTCCTTCCTTGTTTGTTAGCTGAAATAGTTTCATAAAAAGAAACGTCTCTTGGGGCACCTGGGTGGCTCAGTCTGTTAAGCGTCCAACTTTGGCTCAGTTCATGATCTCACCATTCGTGAGTTCCAGCCCCGCATCAGGCTCTGTGCTGACAGGCTGGAGCCTGCTTTGGATTCTGTGTCTCCCTCTTTCTCTGCCCTCCCCCACTCTCATTCTGTCTCTTTCTCTCAAAAATAAATAAACATTATGGGGCGCCTGGGTGGCGCAGTCGGTTAAGCGTCCGACTTCAGCCAGGTCACGATCTCGCGGTCCGGGAGTTCGAGCTCCGCGTCAGGCTCTGGGCTGACGGCTCAGAGCCTGGAGCCTGTTTCCGATTCTGTGTCTCCCTCTCTCTCTGCCCCTCCCCCATTCATGCTCTGTCTCTCTCTGTCCCAAAAATAAATAAACGTTGAAAAAAAAATTAAAAAAAATAAATAAACATTAAAAGAATATTTAAAAAAAAAAGCAACATGTCTCATTAACTATTTGGTTACCAGAGGTACAGTTTTACAAGAAAGACAAAATAAATGCTTGCTTTTTTGTTATTTATAAGCTTTCAAAATAGTGTGTTGGTTACCTGGCATCTTCTCAAGGTGACCAATGAGATCTCCTTTCAAGTATCATTATGGACTGTGGTTCGATGGATTGCAGGCTTTATTCTAAGTGAGGCTCAGAACATCACATTTTTGGCCAATGGGAACCTCCCAAATTGGCTTCTGAGTCAGTCCTACTGACATGATCCAAGCTGACTTCAGTCACTGCTTTGCTCTCTGGTGTAAAACAACATTCCATCTATCTTATGCCTCTTGTACATTTTCTGCCCCAGACCTAGAATCAAGCACTTCTGGGGTGCTGAGTGGCTCAGTCAGTTGAGTGTCTGACTTTTGGTTTCAGCTCAAATCATGATCTCACAGTTCATGGGTTCGAGCCCCACATGAGGCTCTGCACTGACCATGCAGAACCTGCTTGGAATTCTCTCTCTCTCTCTCTCTCTCTCTCTCTCTCTCTCTCTCTTTCTGCCCCTCCCCCGCTCACTATCTCTATCAAAATAAATAAATAAATAAATAACTTAAAAAAAGAATCAAGCACTTCTCTGATTCTTTTAATGGGTAATGGCATTTAGAGATGAGGGTCTTTTTAAATTTATTATAATGTATACTCAATGGGCCCTTTCAAAGTGGGTAACTCTTATTCATGAGTTGGACATTTTCTTATAGTTCCTCTTCAATAATGTATTTTCCTTTCCCATTTTCAGGGGTGGAGGTTGGTTGTTGTTTTTGTTTGTTTTGTCTCTATAACTCATTTACCTTGATTTTAGATTTCATAGACCAGTCCTCTAATTTTCTTATCCCCCCCCCCCCCACATTCCGTTTATTTTCATTTTATTCTGCTTTCTGGGAGACTTCCTCAACTTTATGTTACCACTCTTTAATTGAACTTTTGGCTTTTGCTATTATGTTTTATTTCCAGGAGTTCTTCTGTGTTCTCTGAATGTTCCTTTTTTATAGCATGCTGTTCTTGTTCCACGGTGCAATAACATCCCTCACACCCAAGGCTATTGCTTATCATTTTCTGGCTGTTTAATATGTGTGCCACATGATTTCTGTGTCCTCCAAATTCCTTTTTGTGCAGCTCTTTCACTTTGGTCTGACTTCCCCCTTCAAATATCTGATGCCTCTCTGTTCACTCATTGTTGAGTAAGGTGCTGAAGTGCTAACTCTATTTCTGTGGAAGAAGAGATGGTCTCCTTCTGGGATTCAGAGTGATCAGGCAGAGATCTAGCGATTTCTCCAGGGACTTCCAATGTCAATATTATACTATAGGTCTCTTTCTTTTCTTTTCCTTTTTTTTTTTTTTTTTTTTTTTTAGTTCATCGGTTTCCCAAGAAAGACTCCTTCACTCCTCCAATTTCCTGCCTGAAAAGTATAACTCTTAAAAACTGAGAACAAACTGAGGGTTGATGGGGGGTGAGAGGGAGGGGAGGGGGGTGATGGGTATTGAGGAGGGCACCTTTTGGGATGAGCACTGGGTGTTGTATGGAAACCAATTTGACAATAAATTTCATATATTGGGGAAAAAAAGAAAAGAAAAGTATAATTCTGGCTTCCATTTCTGGGCCTCAAGCAGGCATCTTGCCAGTCAGCATGCAGATTTTCACTTGCTCTTCTCATTGCAATATGGGGCCACAACTGGCACCCTCAGCTCTGTTGACACCAGAGTCAGAATATCTCAGGGTCAACTCAGAGACTGTGCCTTCAGCCCTCTGCTGGGGCTGGTACCCTGACTGGGTGGTGCAGGAAGAGAGGATATGTGCAAGTTTACTTAATTGTTCTAATAAAGAACCAATGGATTCTTCTGTTTCTAGCCCTTCCCCAAGTCTGCACCTGCAGGGGTACCTGGCACCTTGAAGCCCGAGCTGTTCGAGAGTTCTTCAGAGTGAATCACCTGCCTTCCAGTTGGCTTCTCTCCCATTCCCATGCTCCGGGGCGAGGGGGGGGGGGGGAGCGGACAGCCCTCTCTGGCTAAGTCAGGCACTGGTTGTCCATCCCCTCAACTGCTGGTAGAGCTGTGTTGGCCTCTCTTATCTGTGGACCATCCTTCCTCTGTTCTCTTTGAACTTGTGGGTCAATGTCTTTTTAATCTGTGTTATTATCGTGTCCACAGGTTTTGTGAGGAAACAGAGATACATGCATACACTAAAGCCATATTTAGCCAAATGTCACATCCAATCTATTTGCTATACTACTGCCAGAGGAATTCTTTACAAAACGCAATCTGATCATGTTACTTCCTTTGGCTATTCTTGGCTGTCTTAGGATAGATCCAATTTGTTAGTATTTAAGGTCCTTCAATGGGTCTTTTTCTTTTCTCCCCTCTCACTTATCTCTCCTGTCCACTGTACACAAAGTTACGCGCAGTTCCCTAAACACCTGACATTCTCTCCTGCCTTGAGCCTTTGTGTGTGCTTCCTCTCCAGTCTTTGTTGCCTTTCCCAACTCTTCTCATTCATTTAATCCCTGTTTGCCCTAAAAAATTAAGCATCAATGTTGCCTACTCCATACTCTTGCGGGTTCAAGATTGATGGCCCTTGCTCTGTGTTCCCATCTTAATACAATTTGAACACCTTAATTTCTTCGATATCCTTCACTGACATGTCTGGGGATGGTATTTTTTTTTTATTTTTTTTTCAACGTTTTTATTTATTTTTGGGACAGAGAGAGACAGAGCATGAACGGGGGAGGGGCAGAGAGAGAGCGATACACAGAATCGGAAACAGGCTCCAGGCTCCGAGCCATCAGCCCAGAGCCTGACGCGGGGCTCGAACTCCCGGACCGCGAGATCGTGACCTGGCTGAAGTCGGACGCTTAACCGACTGCGCCACCCAGGCGCCCCTGGTATTTTTTTTAATAACAGCCTAGCATCTTAGCATCTGCATCTTAGCATCTGCATCAGCCTGGGAGGATGACTGTGGTTGCCTCTATAGAAACAAATGGAAATACCCTCAGCCTACTAGGGATGGGGAATTGTATTTGTTTCCTGGGGCTGCTATAACAAAGCCCACAAATTGGGAGGCTTAAAACAAGAGAAACTTATTCTCCCACAGTTCTGGAGGCCAGAAGTCCAAAATCAAGATGTCACCAGGGCCACACTCCCTCCAGAGGCTCCAGGAGAGAATACCTCCTTGTCTTTTCCAGCTTCCAATCTCTGTCCCTGTCCTCAAATGACCTCCTTCTCTGTGTCGGTCCAGGTGCCCTGTCCCTCTTCTCTTATAGGGATACTTGGGATGACATTTGGGGCCCACCCAGATAAGCCAGGATAATCTCTTCCTTTCAGGACCCTTAACTTCATTACCTCGTTGGCCATTCAAGGTTAATACTCACTCATTTGCCATATAAAGGTAATATTTATGGGTGCTGAGGATTAGGCAGCATACCTTGGAGAGGGGCATTTTTCTTTTACACCCTATCCCAGGTATAATCAAGTTTTTGTAACTCTCTTTAGAGAAATACTTAATGCAAATATCCAATTTGCTAAAGCAATGCTTGACTGGAGACCAGGACATTATTCAAGTTGCAGGGCAGGTGTTATAACATGTCCTTCCTTAATAATGACTTCCCCTGGATGCCACTGTCAGAATTGGGGGTGAAAGGGCAATCATCACTTTACTTGCCCCACTTCACCTAATCCTCAGGGGAGTCCTCTGAGGTAGAGATGATCAGCCAAGGAGGGCAGTTAAGAACACAGGCACCAGGGCCCAGCTTCCTAATTGCAATCTAGGCCCTGCCACTTACAAGCCACGTGAGCTTCAGCAAATAATTGTGCTCACTTGTGATTTGATTTCCTCCCTTGCCACGGAGTCCACATAATGCCCACCCCATGAAGTGGGAGAGCCGAGCCCTCAACACAGAGTAAATCCGCAGCACATTATATGTTATTTTTGTTTGCGTTTACAAATGGAGAAAGCGAAGCTCAGGGGAGTTAAGGGTCACTGCCAAATTCACAGAGCTGGAGAGCCGAAATTCAAAGGGTACAAAGTTCCACCTACACGGGATGAATAAATTCTAGAGCTCTGATGTACTGCTCAGTGACTAGAGTTAATCGTCACGTGTTGCACGCTGGACACTTTGTAAGACAGTAGATGTCCGGTGTTGTCACCCCCAACACAACGGTAAGAATGTGAGGAGATGGACATGTTAGTGAGCCTGACTGCAGTAGTCATGTCACTGTGTAGATGTATAGCAAAACATCATGCTTTCTACTTTAAATATAAACAATTTCTATTTGAAAAAACTCACAAAGCCTGGTCTGAGACCCCACAAATCTGTGCTTGGCTATCCTGGGGGACCACCTTTTGCATCCAGAAGGAAAGGTACAAAAGATCCAAAAACACAACAGAGCTTTGGAGGGTTTTCCTTTTAATTTAATATATTAATTGGAAGCTGAAACCATATACTCCGTTTTTCCCTCCTGGCAGTGAAATATGATGACAGAATTCACTTGACGGAGCAAATTCTCTGAAACGCCTGCAGGTTTACAACACCTCGTGCCAAGAGAAAGAAGTCCCCAGACGGGGCTCCAGAGTTCGTTCTGGAAGGCTGTTTCAATCCTAACCTTTTTTCCCAAGGCGAATTCTGAATACTTTTTAAGTTCTTTTGTTTATTTCAGGAAAAATCAATCGTATGACTGAAGCATTTGTTTCTACCTTAACTTTTTTGCAGAGATGCGTGGGGAATGGCCAGGAGTCTGTAATACAATTTTGCTGCACTATATAAACAAATATAGAATTCCTTCAAGAAGAAAAAAAGGCTGACAGTAGCCTTGTTAGGCCCATCACTCAGACCGCACCATGAACCAAAGGCACAATTAGGCACAGAGTCTATCTACACAGTTCTGAAGGAGCACATCAAGGATGTGGCTGAGGGTTAGGTATTTTGCTGAACAAGGAAGGTCTAGCAGTATTGTATGTGTGTGTGCTTGCACATGTAAGCAGGTGTATGTGTGCTCACACAGGTGTGCACGTTATGTGTGTTCTAGCATACCTTCAAGTGTGTATACTCCCAATACTGCTAGGATCTTTCCACAACTTTCCACATGTCCCTCCTGCTGGAGGACACATTACAACCAAATGTGTCTACTGAAATTTAAGTAACATTTTGTGTCAATTATACTAAAAAAAAAATCCCAAATGTGTCTAGACTACTAAACAGAACACACACACACACACACACACACACACACACACACACACACACACTCCAAAGGTATTCAATGCTTTTCATTAAGTCTAAAACCCCATAAACATGTTTGTATGTATTAATAAGGTAATTGCTAAGTATTTTTAAAATAACTTAAAGTGGTTTCTAATCAAAGATTCTCATTATAAAAATAAACTAAAAATATACAAAGTAATTTAAAAAGAGATGGGGAAAAGCAATGTATAGTCAAGACTGTTTATTTTGGTTGGGTATTCAATCTGATCTTAGCTTTAGGACAGGCAAGGCAGAAAGGCCAAGGTGATCGAACACACCCTGTACTTTATAGGTCAGTCGTCCACAGATGGAGCACGTGCTGTACAATACTTATGAGGGATCACTATTATTTGCCTCTTTCTGGGAAACCTGGGGGAGACATTTAAAAGGAGCATAATAGTTCTATAATATCATCACTTTGAGATAACTGGGGTGAGGATTTGGTACTTTCCTCCACTCTCTTCCCATTTAAAAAATACAGATGAGGGGGACCTGGGTGGCTCAGTCAGTTAAGAGTCCAACTTTGGCTCATGTCATGATCTCGCAATCTGTTGAGTTTGAGCCCCGCGTCAGGCTCTGTGCTGATGGCTCAAAGCCTGGAGCTTGCTTCAGAATCTGTGTCTCCCTCTCTCTCTGCCTCTCCTCCTCTCACGCTCTGTCTCTCTCAAAAAGAAATGAATATTGGGGCGCCTGGGTGGCTCAGTCGGTTGAGCGTCCGACTTCAGCTCAGGTCATGATCTCACCACTTGTCGGTTCGAGTCCCACATTGGGCTCTGTGCTGTCATCTCAGAGCCTGGAGCCTGCTTCGGATTCTGTGTCTCCCTCTCTCTCTGTCCCTCCCCTGCTCATGCTTTGTCTCTCTCTGTCTCAAAAACAAATTAATAAAAACACTAAAAAAAATTAAAAAAAAGAAATGAATATTAAAAAAATTTTTTTTAAAGATGAAAACATATGTAATGGTATTTTCCTATTTTTTCTAATAGTCCTCTATCTTGAGAGTTTTTCCATGCCATGAAAAACTTGTCTCACACCTCACATTTAAGGTGAAGGTGGCTTATAGTTGGCTCTATAGTTCTTGGAACAGATCAGCCTTATTTACTGAGCTATTCTCATCACTTGGTGGACTTTGGCTCTTTTTTTAAAGTTTGCTTATTTATTTTGAGAGAGAGAGAGCACAAGCTGAGGAGGGGAAGAAAGTGAGAGAGAATCCACTGTGTGGAACCCGATGTGGGGCTCAAACTCACAAACCAAGAGACCATAACCTGAGCTGAAACCAAGAGTCAGATGCTTAACCAGCTGAACCACCCAGGCGCTCTTTTAAATAAGTATTTAAATAAACCAAATATCTGTTATGAATCCTTTGTACATAAACAAGCGTCCACATTTCTGATGACCTCTTTGACATACATTTCTAGAAGCTGACTTCTTGGGTCAAAGGCCGTCTGCATATTTTAAACCTCCTGAGAACTATGACCAATTGTTTTCCAGAAAGTTTGTTTTTTTCCTGAGTAGCATATACCATTCTATCTCACTGCACCTTTTTCTGGACCATCATTGTAAAATCTTTGCTAATTTGATAGGGGAAATGATGTCCCCTTGCTACTTCAATTTGCATTTTGTTAAAAACCAGCCAGGCTGGACGTTTTATCATATGTTGATTTGCCATTTGCATTTCCTCTTTGGAGATTTGTTTGTCCTTTACCTGGGTATCTATTTTGGGTCTTAATGTTTTTCTTATTGATTTGCATGAATTCTTTATATATTAGGAATATTAATCTTTTAGTTCTGTCCTATTTGTTTCAAACATTTCCCAGGTTGGTGTTCGCCAGCTAATTCTGTTAATGAGACAGCGTTACAGAGAGAAGTTTTGAAGTGTTATGCAGTCAAACCTACTGGTTGCTTCTGTTAGGCTTTCGTTCAGTGCATCCACATTCTGCAATTCCAGCAGCAATCTTCACTAAAATATTCCTGTCCGAGGGAACTGTGGTAGAATGTCACAGAGACTTTCTTCCTTCTGTTCACTTGCTTCAGAACAGGAAGTTGCAAATCAAAACATAATCATTAATCTGTGTGGCAAAGGTGGATTAAGGGTAAAGTAAAAGCTGATGATTACGTGTCAGAATCCTTAACAGAAACCAGAAACAGGAGCCAGAGGAAGCAATCAGTGTAGCTGGAACCTGAACCTTCAGGTATCTTCTTGGACAGAACTCTTAAAAGATTGGCCACACCACTGGACAGCTCAAGGGCCTGCCTGGAACTTGGTGATCCTCTCCTTGAAGAAGAATTTGGAGATTTTTCTTACCCTCGAGTATTTTCTCTAATCCTTCAGCACTTTTCCATTGTCACTGAGACCAGAGAGCTCAACGAATGGTACCATTTGTTTGTTTCTACAACAAACATACCTCACATTTTGGCTTCGCCCAAGATACTCCATGAGGCATCATGAACCCGTGCTCTCATTTTCCCATTTTCGTCCTTTGTTTTCAGAAAAGGGTCTGACTTATCGATACATAGCTACCTGCAAGTCCAGGCCAACTCCCCCAGCCTTAGACTTCTGGGTTTGACCTTTCTCAGTGACTAAGTAGGTGGCCAAAGGCAAAGCAGCCGAACACTACTTCAGGAGCTAACAGACTGTGGGAGTGTCCCAGAAGCACAAGGGTAGATTTCTCTAATTAGATAACTCATACCAAATGACACAGTCCCAAGGCAAGTGTCAGGTGAGAAGGCTCTTCCTCATTTAAGCCACTGTTCCAATTCTGATTACCTTTTATTTTTATCCTGTAAACACTGCAGTGTGCTTAACAGAGATAGACTGAAAAGCAGGAAGCCTACCAAGTAACATGAATTGGCCGGTTACTGGGAGTTTCATTTAGAAGCTGATCAGGTAATGATTTGCAAACTATTAGTCCACATATGGGGAAGTACAGGAGATTCGGGCTATGAGCAAAAACCCATTTCCTCCTTTCTTGCAAGATACTAAGCCAAAGGGGCATCCAAAATAAGCTTCCTATACTGTGCTGTGAGAGATCATGAAATCATTTCATCAGGACAGACTGGCCATACTGTTGCCTTTGGGTGGTTTCCCTTCTCCTCCTTCTCTTCTCTCTTCTGCCCCCTCTCCTTTTCCTCCTTCTCTTCCTCTTCCTCCTCCTCCTTTCTTTTCCAATTTGGCATTTCACTCGTGAGGGAAATTCAGTGGTCACAATTTTCTTCATGATTTTATCATCCCTGTCCTATAGGAAAGTCTTCTCCATGAGCTTTCTGGCTCTGTCTTACCAGCCTAAGCCAGAGTGTTTTTCTTTGTCTGGGTCACTCCTTCTCCCTGAATAATTTCATTAGGACTTAATTTCATTAGGCTTGAAACAAAGATGCATTGGATGAATGTGAGCAAAATCACAGGCCAAATGCTCCAAATTCCTAGTTACTGGGATTGAAATCTGCCTAGTGCTATACTCAATAAAACTGAAGTTTAATACCTTCAGAAGTTTTCCCCAGTTGTTGCAGAAGGAGAGGCTATGACCTTGTGCATACTCACAGTTAAAAATATGATCAGACACAAGCACAGGGAATGGCACAGGGGTAACTACCTTCTTTAGTTCACATTGTGAATTTCTCATACCCTGGTAGGTAGGTCCCAAGATAAACACAGAGTAAGTTAGCCAAATACATAAGAAACAAAATTCCACTATTTTGGAAAAGTGTTGAGGGAAATTTCATGTCCCTATACCCAAAGCTATAGTGACTGAGGGCATTGAAGGCTGCTAAAGGGGAACATTTGGGTTTTTGCTTCTCAAAACCATAACCCACAACTACTCAAACCGATGGGAAGACTGCCAAACCTTTGTGGGGGGAAAGCAAATGAGATGCTTCCCAAGGGACCTCCCATTGCTCCTATGTATTTTCCTTATGCCACCTCCCACCTCAAGCTTGCTGGACTCACTCATGCATCTAAACAACACTGTTCTGACAGCCAGAGCCTTCAGCTGCTTGAAAAATCCAACCTTCTCCTTGCTGCTGGATGCCCTTGAAATATGCAGACCCTAGAATCGGGCCAAAGCTACCATCAAGCTGCTCGGTGATGGCCAAGGCAGAGTCCAAAGATATAATGACATTTCCAAAATACTGACTTTACTTCTGTCAACACGACACACCTGAGGATGCTGAAGACTCATGCTAGAGAAATAAAGTGGTGTCCACATACAGAGTCACTGTTGCCCATCTTTGCTCTGCTCGAGACACTGCCCTAAACAGCAGAGAGAGAGGCGTCAACAGGACTGGAAGGGAAGGGATTCAGGAACCAGATCCACAAATGCATGGCCATTCTGAGGTCCAAGGAATACAGAGGGGAGTATGAGGCTTCTTCCTAGACTCCATCCCTGAAGGGCAGAGATGTTTCCAGGAATATCATCAATCTCAGCTCCTTTTCACAACCTAGTATGGACACACTGATTCAGGCAAATTTATTATGAACTTGTTTCTATCTTGAAGATGGTACCTTGCACAGGAAAATGTTCAATAAATATTTGCAATAAGAAGGAGTGAATTTGTGATGGAGAGATTGAGTGTTAGCTCTTGCGGTACCTTCCCCTCATGGTTCACCGCATTCTTTTATCCCTTTCAGTGTCTACAGGGCACCTACTATGTGCCCTATGATGTTCTTGGTTGTGATGTAGAGCAAAAGTGGATGTGATTCTGCCTGCCTGGAATCCACAGACTTGACTGAAACAAGGATAAAGTGGCATGCTCCCTTAAGTTTCACCATTTTATCACTGCACGATCGGATACATACTTACTGTCTTTCATACCAAATGTTTTTCATCTTTTATGTCTGCCTTGCAGTGACCATCTCTCCTCCCACGGCTCCAACCCCGATTCCTGACTCACAGAGGGCACTCCACCTCACTACCCCAACCACCCAGCAAGCGGTATGGCCACACCTTCTTGGGCTTGGAAATCAGACCTGGGCAAGTGGCCCACTCTGCACCTTGGTTCCCGTACCTGGAAAGGCAGGTGCGCCTCATGGGGTCTAACTAAATATTAAAATAAAACCCCCAGATGCCTCTTCTCCCACTCGCCTGCGTTTCCTCTGCCCTGTCTTTCTTCTGGCACATTGGCCCAAGTCCCACCTAACAGCTCAGAACGAAGCACAGCGTTTTCTGTTTCTCTTCAAATGTGTCTAAGATGCACAGCAATGCAGTGACTTCCTTTTTTTCCCCTCCATTCTCTTATTCTGGGGGAGCGGCGTGCACAACCACACCATGGGTCAGTTTCTTCAAAGACATTATCTAATGTCTTTTTGTCAAGGTGGTAGGTTTATTTTTGGCCCCTCTGGGTATCACATCTCTTTGCTTCTTTGTAAGTATTTTTTTCTAGGCCCTTAACGAGGTGTTTGATAAAGTCTCCCAGCTCCTTGTAAGGCACTTCCTTTGTTCTGTGCTTCCTTTGAACATCTTTCTAACTAATACCCCTATTCTTACTATGGCCGTTCTTCTCCTAGAACTGAATATCTATGCAGTGAATTTCATCTGAATTCTGGCATTCACAAAAGCATCTATATATCTTAGTTTTCAGATCAGAGATATAATGCCTATATCAAGTTCTGGAAGATGCGGAAAATTATAAGGATTAAAAATTAAAGATAACCCTAATCCTACTACCCAACGACATCCACTATTAACACTTGAGACTACCCTGTTCATACACATTTTGTGCATGTATATATATTTTTACATAACCGTGCTACTATATATAGTTTTAGGTCTTTTTTTTTTTTAACCTAACATAGTATCATTAGCATTTTTCTATGCTCTTAAAATTTTTCACAGCCATGATTCTATATTGTAGCATAATATTTTATACTATGGATCTGACATTATTTATTGCATCATTTCCCAAGCTTGACACTTGGGTTGTTTCCCCTTTTTTGCTATAATTGTGTAAGGAAATACATGTATTTCCCTCAAACTCTTCTCCAAACAAACATTTGAATTTAATTGGGCTGCAATCCTTCTGAGTCAGTGTCTTACCCACAAATGTGCCCTGAAACCTTTCCAGTTTACTGGTCAGAACAGGCACAGAATGTTCTCCTTCCTCCTAGGGCATGTGTCCTGGCCAAAAGTTGCACATCCCAGTCTTCACCTGATAGGGTACGGCCTGCCTCTGGATCCCTCAGTGTCAACATCTGTGCTCACATTTTTGCTTCCTTGACTCCACTGAGTCTGGCCCCCGCCGCCCCTCTAGTCCTGCCTCCGACCCCTACCCCCTCACCTTCACACAGAGGGCCCAGGCCTTTGCACCTGCTGCTCCTCTGCCTGGAAAGGGTAACTCTCAGATCTTTGCAAGATGTCTCTTCATAACTCCGGTCCCGGCCTGCGGGTCACCTTCTCAAAGGCCTCTCTGGATCCACAATCTAAAGAAGCTGTAGGTTCCCCTCCTTGTCAGTCATTCTCAAAGATACAACTTGAGACCACTGAGTTTCTCACTCAGCACTCTCTGAAAATATCTGGTTCTTTAATGTGTTCCTCGATTATCTTCTCCCTTCTGCTAAATCCAGTTGCTCTCATTCATTATTATGACACTTTGCTCAGAACAGTGAAGATCTATAGCAGGAGCTCAATAAATGTTTCCTGATGGATGAATGAATGAATCAATGAAAACATGAAGGCCAATCTCATTTCCTTGGTGAAATACTCTATATATGTGCCACATTATATGGATGTATTTTATAACCCAGAGAATTTCTTAAATCTTGAAAATATCCATACACGTCTGGCCCATATTTTGCTTCAAGGAATCTCTCCTGATGACATGGAAAGGAAAGGAGATGCCAATTTGGGGAAAGAATGGTCATCAGACAACTGTTCATAATATTAAAAACTGAAAGTCAATCACTATGTTGTACACCTGAAACACCTGAACCATAATACTGTATGTTAATTATATTGGAATTAAAAAAACAAACAGAAAGCAACTCTAATATAAAGAACAAAGGAGACATCGTTGTACATGTGGATCTCATATGGAAATGGTGAAATATGATGCACCTGTTAAAAACCGTATTTATACAGAATTTTTAAGGACATGAAAATGACAACAAATGCACCAAGTGTTAGTAGTTAAATCTCTGAGTGATGAAATCAGGACGACAATTTCCTTTATCCTTTTGGTGTTTTACAAATTTTAGTCAATGAGGATGTGTTCCTTTTACGGATAAAGTAACAAACTAAAAATCCCCCCACCCCATGTCTGAGTTTAAAGATATTTGCACTCAATATTATCCCCCCACTTCTCTTTTTGAGTTCTCCTCCTCCTCTCCTGTTCTTACATGTGGTGTTTTGCAAATGGCAGATATTTTTTAAGCGTCACAGAAAGAATGTTCAAAGATGGAACCAGTTTCACAAGGTTAGTCCTATAAAACCACTAGGATCCCTTGGAACTGGAAGCAGTCCTTACCTTTGTCCTACCCTAACCCCCACTAACACAGAAAGAAGTGTGAGGACTTATTCCTATCTCAGTGACACCTTCTACTAAATTATTTTCAGGTAGTTAGGTAGCTAGGGTGCAGACACCACAAGAGAAACACACTTTGCCACCATTTGCTTGCTGAGGTATAGAAGGTTGAGCAATCAATATGGTGGGGAAAGGGAAAATTGATAACATAAAACACAGGGAGTGAATTGACACATCTACACGGGATTACTCTCATTATTACTGTTGTAGGTTAGTTTTTTTCCTGTTTTTTTTTCTTTCCTTGCCTGACATTAATCACCAGTAACCAGACTCCTAAAATAGACCTTTTTGTAATTCACTTATCCTCCTCGAAGATCTTTTCCTGCTCATCTTTCCTGCAGTTCTCTTCTAAAGCCAGGAAAACTTTGTTGTTATTTTCCCTTCTCTGTTTCTGACATGAAAGGCATCTCCACTTTGCCAGGTGGCCTCCCTCGATGCCTGAAGCAGCTGGAGTGCACACCATCACAGCACAGCCCGCCCCTTTCTTCACTCCCAGGAGGAACACGGAAATTGGGACACAGCATTGGGACACAGAGAAACTAAAGATGACAAACATCTTCCATCTGAGGAGCATGTCCAACCTATCCCCAAATCTCTCTCCACCATCATTTCAATTGATCACCACAAATGACTCTATTACCATCTCTTTGTCTCGGACCCTCGTAGCAGACTCTCAGCACCACTGTCCAAATGCTCTCCCAGGGTGGCCACCCTCTGTCGATGGACGCAATGATAAGAACGGGCTCTGGTCCTTGGGAGCTTCCACTGTCCCTGGGCCAAAATCAAAACAAAACACACAAGCAAACAAAAAAAACCCCAAAACTCGGTTAGCTCCTACCTTCCTACTCAGTTTTCAGAAACAGACCCTCTAGTAATAGTCAACCCCACTGACTGGTAGAAAGTGCCTGGTTCATCATCTTGTCAGAGACCAACAGAAAAGAGTGCCATGATTGATTAGTGGTGACTATCTGTGAGGGTGACCCAGGAGTACCCCATCTGCCAACCGCCATCTCTTACTGGGCCCATCCCCCTATTTCCCCTATCTTTTCCACCTCATTCACACCTTTAAATGGGGTGGGCGGTTTCTCTCAATAGAAAAAGGAACTGAATAACCTCACCCATGCCTTGGGATGCCCAGGCCACAGCACTGCCTCAGTGCCTCCTGGGGGACTGAACTGGCCACTGAGGACATGGAGAAGGCCATGGATCCCTGCTGTGTCCAGACCCTCAAAGTTAATCCTTTCCCCTTCTGTGCTGCCTTTCCCTCTTCTTGTTATATTCCTACACTTATATCCCTCCTCTTCGTGCTCCACTGATCTGTCTATATTGTGATAAATCTGTCACATGTGCCTTTGTCCCCCACTAGGACTGTCAAGTCTGTTAAGGCAGGGATCAGTTTGTTCAGAGTGGACTGGCACAGAAAGGTCTCTCAGAGAACATTTCTGAATGGAATTGGACTGAATCTCTGGACGAAGATCTAAAAATCAATCCTCTTAGTCTCTGTATGGACATTAAAGGAAAAGAGAGGTAGAAAAGCTGTAAAATTGAGCTCCAAGCCCCACCGTTTCTAAATCAACTGTGCCAATCCTCTGTAATTTCACAATTGTTCTCACATGTAACTACAAGGATACTCATGTGGAATTTCAAAGAAAATGGAATCTTCCAGATGGGGTATGATTTGGCACCAACATTCAAATCCTCCCCACCCCCAAACACACACACTAATCGTATATACTTAAAAACACTAGACATTCTGCTAAAATCCGGAGTACTTTAGGTTAGGCCACCCAAATATCATTGGAGGCCATTAAGCCTCTCAGATTGAGTTCTAAGAATTTTTCCAAAGCAATAAAATAAAGAAGAAAGACAGGCACAAGATTTTAGCGAATTCTATGAAGTAATTCAAAATCAGATTTTGAGAGGTTCCTTTTTGAAATTCCATTTGCCGACAGAGTATTTATTAATACAACCCTTCAGCACGGGAAACCATTCACTGAACAAACATGAATATATTCCAAATCCATGGGTTAAAACCATTCCATTATTTCACCCAAAGTCCCATCTATAAAAAAGGAAAAAAAAAAAAAGCACCTTCATTTTACACCATCCAGTCAGAACAGTCCCATCAGCCCAAGCACCTTTTGGTAATTTTCCTTAGCAGAAATAAAATTTAAATTCTTCAAATACTTCAAAGTGTGGGGCTTTGTTTTAAACCAGTTGGAAACAATGCCAATGTCAATGTACTGCTAGAAATTAGGCTACTTATGTCAGGATGATTTTTGATGAAAATGTAGAGAAAATACCAACTGTGAAGGGGGATGCAGCTGAAATTATGTCTCCACCCTTGTGGACAAACCCAAGTTGCCACTCTGTCTTGTGTGTTTTGACGATGTGGCCAGGGTACCCATGGCATGTAGTGATATGTTTATGCCCTTGCCTCAAAATGAGAAGGAATGAGGCAGCTAGGAAGCCAAAGATAGAAGACTCCCCCAAGTTTTGTCTTCTCGAACATGAAACTATCTTCCTAGCTGTAAGCTTTACTTCACATAAGGCATGGGAAGATGGAATCAAGATGGATGCTCCAGTGATCCTTGTGGGTCCTGGTTTTCTGGAAGAGCCTGAAGGAAGGAGGAAAGTTCAGAAACACTGAAGGGGGGCTGTCCCAAGGCCTGGTTTCAGTCATACCCACAGCTGGAGGGGATGCCAGGAGTGGGCCCTCTCAGTGACATAGCGATCGGGGACTATGGAGAAATACACTAGACCTTGGAAGTAAGACTCCAGACAAGCCAGGGCATGGAGGAGTAAAGGGGATTCCTGACTTTCAGAGACAGCATGCCAGTAAGAGCTCACCCTAAGGCCAGAGGACCCTCACTGGGGAAGGACCCTTTTGGGGTGTGTCACTTTGCAATTTCTGTTCTTAGTACCCTGAGAGAGCCAGTGGAAAGAAACTGAGTGGGCTCTTAAAAATAAAGCCATGTTGGGGCACCTGGGTGTCTCAGTCAGTAAAGCGTCCGACTTTGGCTCAGGTTCGTGAGTTCGAGCCCGTGTTAGGCTCTGCACTGACAGCTGAGAGCCTGGAGCCTGCTTCGGATTCTGTGTCTCCTTCTCTCTCTCTGCCCCTCGCTGGCTTATGTTCTGTCTCCTTCTCTCTTTCTCTCAAAAATGAATAAACACTAAAAATTTTTTTGTATTAAAAACCAACCCTAATAGGTTTGAAAGAAACCAGGAGTGCAGGACCATCTGGCTTGGGAGTCAGGTGAAAGAAGCACAGCCCAGTGAGGGGGAAGCCCCTACACTTCTCCCACTGCACTATCATTCCTGTGAGGGGGTATATGCTGCAAGCCGACTGGTTCGTACCTGCAACAGACTGCAACTGACTAACATGTCTGACCCCAGGGCCCATCAGTGCCATGCTGTAACACACTGAGTCTGCATGGAACTGAATGAAAACTCCTGCCCAAGTCATCTGCTTGGCAAACCATCAGCTTGGCCTGAGGCAAATTAACAAATGCATGAAGAGGTGGGGGCGGGGGGGGGGACGATGAAAGTACAGAGGAAGAACTGGGGTGAAACTGAGATCCCCTTTGGCCCCTGTTTCCTGGGAATGCCTATTAAAGGCCTACTAGTGAAGGTACTAGGTACCTTGTATTCAGTGGCTTTCAGCAACCATTCACTCTTCCACATTTACCTACGTCCACCATGCCAAGTCAATAAAGGCATTTTTATTTGCCCACGGTGCTATGTCATAAGAACCTAAGGATTTCAACAAGAAGGACAGCCATCGGCTTACCCAGTCCAATATTTCACTGTGGCCTGTTTTGTTAACTACTATATTCCTAGCTCTACAAAGAGTAGCTGGCACATACGAGGGATGCTCAAAAATGTTTGCTACATAGAACTGAGTTCTGAAAGAGCTCCCAAGGAATCCCCAGTGGTAGGCTCAAACTTTTCCTTTGCA
This sequence comes from Felis catus, assembly GCF_018350175.1. Lineage (NCBI taxonomy): Eukaryota > Metazoa > Chordata > Mammalia > Carnivora > Felidae > Felis > Felis catus. The sequence goes on along the minus strand of NC_058370.1, from coordinate 44,392,191 downwards.
GTAAAGCAGAAAGAACAAGTGACGGGGGGAGGAGTGGAGATAGAAGACCACAGTGCTGGTTTCCCTTGGCCCTTGACAAACTATGGGACTTTAATACAGTCATGCACTTGCCTTGATCCTCGGTTTCCTCATCAGTGAAAAGAAAAGGTTTAACTCCAGCAATGTTTTCCCACTGTGTTATGTCGAGCTCCAAAGCTTAGCAGTGGTGCTTCTGTGCCTGAGTGGCACAAGACCCTTGCCTTCATCATTGACTAAAGGATTCCACTGATAATAATAATAAAAGACCCATTGCCTTCATCATTGACTAAAGGATTCCACTGATAATAATAATAAAAGGTTGTAAAAACCACTTGACTCTTTTGCCTCCTAAAAGCACTCCCACTCGACAATATTTATAATCCCTTGAATCTGGCTACACTGGCACCTTATGGCTCCTACAATTTCCCAAATTCCACACATTGTTCTTGCTATCTGGAATGTCTTTCTCTGGCCACTCATGGCTACATCTTTGCCAGACTAACTCCCTCTGTTCCCTGCTATCCTCAGATGAATCAAAATCCCGTTACTTGTCTCTTCCTATTTACTAATAACACTATCCATAGTTAAAATTAAATAAGTCAACGTGATCATTGGTCTGATGTCTGTTCCTCTTGCTAGATTATCATTTCCATGAGAATGAGGACAAAGACAGAGTCTGTTATATTCACCACCTTGTCCTTAAACCTGAACTCATACATCTTACTCAGTAACTACATTGGGAATAAATAAATGCATGCATGAATGAGCGATAAATTTAACAGACATTAAGACGCTGCCTAAGAGCTACATAAAATTTTGTATCACAGTTAATTATCATGGGGGTAGATCTCACATACCTTAAGATGTTAGACAAGCAAGTCCAGGGTCACACTTCTCACAGAAAGGTAGAGAAGCGGGCACCTGGGTGGCTCAGTCAGTTGAGCGTCTGACTTCAGTTCAGGTCATGATCTCACAGTTTGTGAGTTCAAGTCCCGCATCAGGCTCTGTGCGGACAGCTCAGAGCCTGGAGCCTGCTTTAGATTCTGTGTCTCCCTCTCTCTTTGCTCCTCCTCCACTCACTCTTGGTCTCTCTCTCCTTCGAAAATAAATAAACATTAAAAAAAAAGAAAAAAGAAAAGCAACACTGGCCCTTCCGCAGTCCTCTGGCTTGTTCTCTGTCCTAAGTGATATCTCCAAGTGATGGGCTAGCAGCAACATAGGAACAGCTGTAATTACCCAGGAGTGCATACTCCAGACCCGGGCTAATATGGAGACACTAGTCACATGTAGTTATTTAAACTTACAGTGATTAAAATTAAATAAAATTAAAAATTCAGTTCTGCAGCTGTTGAGCACTAGATACCTTTCAAGTGCTCAACAGCCCTGCATGGCTAGTGACTACTGTCCTGGATGGTGCAGATACAGACTGTTCCCGCCAGGCAGAAAGCTCTTTTGGACAGTACTATCCTAAGCATCTGCTAAGCTCAACACATGTTGCATTTCTGGGTCATCTCAGACCACACTGTTCCCTGTCTGGGTTTTGCTTTCCTTCCTAACATCATAAGCCAAGACTAGCTATAGCCGGATGTTCACAGCGGCTCTTTTCTGAAAGGACAGAAGTGAGATTTTAAAAGCTTTCACCTGTCAAAGAAACTAACTTTTCTGATCTGTTCCTTCTGGCCAGTAGATTTTAAACGTTCTGTTTGTTTTCATTATTTTCACACCCTTTGCTGGCAACACTTCCTTTCAATGCTAACACTCTTGACATTGTGCTTGTGTGCTTGGCTGTCTCAGGATACTCCTCTTTGAGGATCTGGCCTCATTCCCTATGTGCCCCAACTCTTTGGAGTCTGGGCTAAGTCCTTGGTTGATTTCTCAACATTTCTGTGCTTCTGAGATCCTGGTTCGTTCGTTTCTGAAGAAAACTTCAGGCTGTTGAAGAATAACTCCGATGCCTGCATTCATGTTTCTCTTTGCATATCGCGTTGGGAAAAACAGCTGCAGTGAAAATCTAAGCAAATCTGCCTTCCTGAGATGGAGACTCTTCATTTTCTGGCTTATTCCTACGGAGAGCATTGTGGATTTGATTATCTTGTGATCATTTCCTCCCAGGCTTCTGTCTAATCTCTAGATTACAGCTTTAGAGCTTTAATTCCTTCTTTCCTCTTTCATAACATTACATTAAAAAGGGATTTCTGCCTCAGTTGCTCCTGCCCTTCCTCATGCTTGTAAATTGTCCTCATGTAGCCCCACCCCCAACCTCTGGGTTCTTCCAGAAGCTGACACTGACACAAAAACTCAAGGGCAAGTGATGCTTTGGGGAGGTGGTTCTCCTGCAGGAAACACCAGCTGGGGGTGCGGGAATGAGGCAGGGAAGTGATGGCATTCAATGAAAGATGTGTGATAAAAGTAGCTACCACTGTGGCCAACAGGACTGGACCTCCCTGGGGAGTTCCAGGAGGTGCTGTAACCCAAGTGCTTCTGAGGCAAGGGAGCTGAGGTATTTACACATCAACTCTCACAGTTGTTTATTGATTCCTTCAGTTTCCACTAGACAAGCAAAACATGATTCGCCAGCCAAAGAATGCCTTCTAACAAAGAGGTACAGGTGCTGGCAGTGAGGGGGAGTGGCTTTGGGAGGGTCCCAGGAGCGACTACCTCCAAACTGGCTCCTAACCATCTCTTTTGGGAAATCCTTTGGGACAAGTTGCATCACCTTCCTGTGCCTCAAAATTTTTATCAGCCCAAGGGAGGGTCCAAAGTAGATGATGCCCAAGGATCTGTGAGCTTCTGTAGATTCCTTCAGGCTCTGAACTACTTTCCTTAAAGATATCTGAGTGGATGCCTGTTACAAACCAAATGTTTTTGCAGGGTCCCCCACCAAAACCCCCATGTTGAAATCCTCACCCCATAATGTAATGGTATGAGGAGGCAGACCCTCATATGAGGGAGGGAGGGGCTGGGTATGAGGGAGGTGATGGGGTCATGGGGTGAAATTTTCCTGAATGAGATCTGTGCCCAAATAAAACAGACCCCGGAGAGCTCTCTTGATTTTCTTCCTATCATGTGATGACACACCAACTCAATGGCTGTCCAGAAACCAAGAAGAAAGTCCTCACCAGAACCCGATCATGCTGCATGTTGACCTTGAACTGCTAGTCTCCAGAACTGTGAGAAATCCCACGTCTCTTATGCCATCTGGTCAATGGTATTTTTTGCTCTAGCAGTCTGAGCTGAGGCAAGGCCCCATGTCATACCCAAGCCTGACACAGACATCAGATGCCACAAGCCCTCTGGTCTCCAAATGTTTCAGAGTGACCTCAGCCACTCGAGAGCTGGCTGTTGCTTGAACCGTTAATGGGAGAAGACAGAACATCATACCGTCACTATCAGCCCCCATCCATCTCTGTGGACTAGTTCTTCAGCTACTTTCTGACCTCAGGGGTTCTCCTTATATTGTAGGTGCCGTCTCAGGGGCCACTGTCCCTTCAAACCCCAGCCAGTCCCCCTCTCAGAACAGGAAGAGAGTTTATCATGTGGCAGGTATAATCTAAGTGCTTCACACCAATCCCCTCCCACAACAGCCCCAAAGAACACGAGTGGAAGCTGAGAAAACCCAGGCACAGAGATCTCAGCATGTGTCCCAGATCAAGCTTCAGGTCAAGATTGAGTAACAGGGACTGGATGTATCCTCCTACCTGAAACAGCCAGGAAAATGTGCAAAATACATGAAGGAACGGTTTTCAAGACAATGCACATCAGGCATTGAAGGGCAGGGATCTTGAAAGATGGGAAACCAATGGCATGAGCCCTAGGAATGCCCCAGCTTGCTGCCCTGAGAGAGTTCCCAGGCTGCCAACACAGGGAGGGGGAACACAGAAGGAGACTGACAGACCCCCTGAACACAGGAGACAGAGCTGAGCCAGGGTACAGGGTACTGGAGAGAAGAGGGCTGCAAAGAATGAGCTCCCTGGAGGGCTGCAGAGGACCAGCCTCAAGCATTCAGCCAAGTACTGACCAGCACATGCTACCCAAAGCCAGAAGGAACCACTCTAAAGGATTAGAGGTCACAGTGCCCAGTGCTCACAAAGGGCTGGGAACAGTGCCTGTTCCCACCAGCCAGCTTGGAGCAGCTCAAGATTCATGGGGCAGTGGGTGGAGTACACAGTAGGGTCTCCCCTTAGCAGTGGGAAACAATTAACCCTACTGAGCACCGACTGCTACAATCTTGCCAAAAAAAAAAAAAAAAAAAAGGCAAGATTCAAAAGGATCAAACCGTTTCCAAGTAACTTAAACGAATCCCAGAACAAAACTCAAGAATATATACAGGAATACAAAAATACCCAGCACCTAACAAGGTAAAATCATGTCTGGACAGCCAGTCAAAGATTACCAGTAATGCAGAAGAACAGGAAAATAGGACCCATAATGAGGAGAAAAGGCAATCAGTCAAAACCAACGAAAAACTGACACAGATGTAGGACTTGGCAGACAAGGACATTAAAACAGTTGTTACAACTGCATTCCATAGTTCAAAAAGTTATGTAGCGACATGGGAGATATTAACAAGATTCAAACTGAGCATCTCTAGATGGAAACTACATCTGAGATGAAAACGTACCAAACAGGATTAATGGCATACTGGGCATCTGAAAGAAAACATTAGAGATGTTCAAGATATAGTAATAGAAACTAAAATAAAACAACACAAAGATATTTGAATGTCCCTCTCTCAATAATTAATGTAACAAGTAGACAGAAAGTAAGTCAGGACACAGTAGACTTAAACAATCCTATCAACCAACATGACCTAACTGACATTTGTGGAACACTCCACCCGGCAACAGCAGAAAGCATGTTCTTTGCAAGGACGCATGGAACAATTTAGCAAAATAAACCATCTTCTGGGCCGTAAAAGTAATCTGAAAGGATTAAGTCATACAAAGTTTGTTACTCTCCACAATGGAATTAAACTCAACTAATCTGAACTGACTTCTAAATAATTAATTTCTAAATAATCCATATGTCAAAGAATGCAGAGAGAAACTAGAAAGCATTTTGAACTGAATGAAAATAAAAACACCATATCAAAATTTGTATAATGCTACCAAGTATGGGGAAATACATAGTACTATATATCTATGTTGAGAAAAAAGAAAAGTCTCAAACCAATGACTTTGGTTAAAAAAAAAAAAAAAAAAAAAAAAAAAAAAAAAAAAAAAACAGGAAAAGAGGAACCTCCATACTGGTTTCCATAGTGGCTGCACCATTTTACATTCCCACCAACAGTGCACGAGGGTTCCCTTTTCTCCACATCCTCGCTAATACCTGTGTGTGTGTGCTTTCTAATTCACAGTCATCCTAACGGGTGTGAGGTGAGGTCATTGTGGTTTTTATTTGCATTTTCTGATAATTAGTGACATTGAGCACCTGTTGGCCATTTGTATGTCATCTGTAGAGAAAAGTCTATTCAGTTCATTTGCCCATTTTTAAATTTGATTATTTATGCAGTTTTTGTTTTTGTCTTGTTGTTTGTTATTGAGTCCCCTATATATTTTGAACATTAAATGTCCTGCAGATATACACTTATCAAATATCTTCTGCCATATCATACACTGCCTTTTTCTTTCATTACTTATTTCCTTTGCTGTGCAGATGCATTTTGCTTTGTTATAGTTCCAAAGAAAATTACTATATGATCTAGCAATCCTACCTCTAGGTATATGTCCAAAGGGACTAAGGATCCCAGAGAGATATCTGCACTCCTACCCCTATATTTATTGCAATATGATTCACAACAGCCAAAATAAGGAGGCAATAAAAATGTCCACTGACAGATGAATGGATAAAGAAAATGTGGCACATACATACAATGGAATATTATTCAGCCTTAACAAAGAAGGAAATCCTGCCATTTGAGACAACGTTAGTGAACTTAGAGAACACTATGCCAAGTGAAATAAGCAAGGCCCAGAAGTGCAAGTACTAGGTGATACGACTCATATAAGCTATGCAAAATAGTCAACTTCACAGAAGCAGACAGCAGAATAATGATTGCCAGGGACTATGGGGAGGAGGAAACAGGGAAGTATTAGTCAAAGCGTGTTAGCAAAGTTTTAGTTATGTGGGATGAGTAAGCCCTTGAGATCTATCATACAGCATAGAGTCTAAAGCTAAGAATACTATATGGTAGGGGTGCCTGGGTGGCTCAGTCAGTGAAGCGTCTGACTCTTGATTTTGGCTCAGGTCACGATCTCATGTTTTGTGGGGTCAAGCCCTGCAATGTGCTCTACGCTGGCTGCGTGGAGCCTGCTTGGGGTATTCTTTCTCTCTCTACCATTTCCCTGCTCATGTAAGCTCTCTCTCTCTCTCAAAATATATGAAGTTAAAAAAATAATACTATATTGTGTACTTTAAATTCTCCTAATACAGTGGGTCTTCTGTTAAGTGTTCTTATTACATAAAAATAATGATAAATAATTCAAGAGGGCAGGAGGAAACTTTTCCAGGTGATAGATATGTTTACAGCATAAATTGTGGGTGATGACTGATGAATGGATAAAAAAAAATTGTGGTTTATATACACAATGGAGTACTACGTGGCAATGAGAAAGAATGAAATATGGCCCTTTGTAGCAACATGGATGGAACTGGAGAGTGTTATGCTAAGTGAAATAAGCCATACAGAGAAAGACAGATACCATATGGTTTCACTCTTATGTGGATCCTGAGAAACTTAACAGAAACCCATGGGGGAGGGGGAAGGAAAAAAAAAGAGGTTAGAGCAGAAGAGAGCCAAAGCGTAAGAGACTCTTAAAAACTGAGAACAAACCGAGGGTTGATGGGGGGTGGGAAGGAGGGGAGGGTGGGGGATGGGTATTGAGGAGGGCACATTTTGGGATGAGCACTGGGTGTTGTATGGAAACCAATTTGACAATAAACTTCATATATTGAAAAAAAATAAATTGTGGGTGATGGTTTCATACATGTATACTTATCTCCAAACCTAACAAGTTGTATCCATTCAATATGTACAGCTTTCTGTATGTAAATCATACCTCAATAGAGTGGTTAGAGAAGAGGAAATTAAATTTGAAATAACTAGAATAGAGAAAATAATAGAAATCAGAGTGGGAATGAATGAAATAGAAAACAAAAAAGCAATGAAAAAAATCGATGAAACCAAAAGTTGGTTGTAGAGATCATTAATAAAACTGACAATCCTCTATTCAGAAAGATAAGGAATGAGAGAGGTAACATCAATAAGAGTGTGTGGGGGCATCTGGGTGGCTCAGTCGGTTGAGCGTCCAACCGTGATTTCGGCTCAGGTCATGATTCCAGGCTATGGGATCAAGCCCCATGTACTGGGGCTTAAGATTCTCTATCCCTCTTCCCTTCCACCGCACATGCATACACTCTCTGTCTCTCTCTAAAATAAAACAAATAGTGTGTGTGTATATATGTGTACATATATATTTAAAAGATACTATATAAATATTATGAACAACTTTATGCCAATAAATTTGACAACTTAGATGAAATGAACAAATTCTATGACAAACACAAACCACTAAAGCTCATTCAAGAAGAAATAGATCATTTGAACAGCCAACTATTAAAGAAATTGAATTTGTAGTTAAAAACCTTATCATAAAACTTGAGGCCCAGATGGCTTCGCTGTCAAGTTGTATCAAATTCTTAAGAAAGAGATCATACCAATCCTATGCAAACTTTTCCAGCTCCCATGCAACTTATGAGGCTAGTATTATTCTGTTATTACCAAAACCAAACACCGACATTACAAAAAAAGAACTATTGACCAATATCCCTTATGAACATGGGTGCAAAATTATAAATAAAATTTTAGCAAACCCAATAAATATGTAAAAAGGATATTTAATGACCAAGTGAGATTTCCCAAGGAATCAAGATTGGTTTGACATTCAAAAATCAATTAATATAATTCACTATATTAACAAAAACAAGAACCACACTGTCATCTCAGCAGATACATAAAAAGCACTTGACAAAATCCAGTATCTATTCTTGATGAAAACTCTCAGCATACTAGAAGTATGGGGAACTTCCTCACTTGATAAAGGAAAACTAGAAAAAGCTTACAATTTATATCATATTAAATTGGTGAAAGACTGGATGCTTTTCCCCTAATAAACAAGACAAGAATGTCTACTCTCTCCACTTCCGTTCATAGCCAGTGCAATAAGGCAAGAAAAAGTGATGCCTGGGTGGCTCAGGCAGTTAACATCCAACTCTTGGTATCGGCTCAGGTCATGATGTCATGGTTCGTGAGTCTGAGCCTTGCATTGGGCTCAATGGTCAATACAGAGCCTGCTTGGGATATTCTCTCTCTCTCTCTCTCTCTCTCTCTCTCTCTCTCTCTCTCTCTTTCTCTGCCCCTCCCCCCACTTGCATGCTCACTCTCTCTCCCTCTCTCTCAAAATAAACTTAAAAAATAAGGCAAGAAAAAGAAATAAAAGGCACTTAGATTGAAAAGAAAAAGTCAAACTGTATTTATTTGCAGACACCATCATCCTCTATGTAGAAAATCTAATGTAATATACAAAAAGCTACTAGAACTAAATGCGAATTTAGCATGTTGCGGGATATAAAATCAGCATACAAAAATCTACCGTATTTTTATGTGCTAGCAATGAACAATCAAAACTTGACATTAAAACAGGTTTCTCACTTCCTATTAGGATCTTACTTCCTACTGGAATCTTACTTCCTGTTGCATGATCCTGAGAGAGCAATTTAATTCCTCCTCCTTCTCCTCCTCCAGTCTCTCACAAGACTGCATCAGGAATTAAGAGCCCTTTTGTCATCACAAAAATAGTTCTAAATGGTGTTCTTTCTTGGAAACTTCCACCTTATAGAACAGATGCAAAGAGCCTCACTGTTCTCTTTAGCCTCAACTTTAGAGGCTTCACCTTGTCCCCCTATCTGTTTAACAACCAAATTTTTAGAAGCACAATCTTGCCCTTTTTAACCATCCACATGTTAAGAAGGTATAGTATTTTCAAGGTAAAAGGAAATAAGAGATAAAGAAAAAAACCAGTTCTTCTTTTAAAGACAACAAATGTCTCCTGTCTAATAAGTTGTTTTTAGGATTTTGTTTTCATTCAAAATTTCAAAACACTACTAAACTCCTGGGCCCAGGTCTTATTTTCTTTCCAACTGCTGTGGTTTCCAGCTAGTTTGTTATCTTGATTGGAGGACTGAGCTTCATGATATGCATCTCAAATGATTACTGCATATACCTTTGGCAAGATCTAACTGGTTATGATGAAAAACAAATCATTTGTATTTTGAGGGGAGAAAAACATATGGCTTGTGGAAGAAATTTTGCTAATGAGAAAAAGATAATGCATGATTTTAGAGTTCCAAATCTGTATGTTAAAAAAAAGTAAGATGTGGAAAGAGGGCAAGTTTGAAAAGTGGGTAGGATGTGCTTACATGGAGACTGAAAACATTAATTCCATCGAGTTGGGCTGAAATGCACACATACATACAAACACACATCCCAGTGTCTAATACATCCTTGTGTGTTTGCTACCTCAAATATTCAGTGACACTAATGATCACTTTCGCATTTGCCCTTCAGGCCAAATTCTCTTCTAAATTCAATCCCACCCATACTAATACAGGCCATGTGTATGTGTCCTGAAGCAGAATTCAGTTCTGTTGGCTGGAATGAAAATGCAAAAGAACATCCGTATGCAAGGTTGGCAAGTGGAGGTGATAGAGTCTGCAATGCATACCCCTGACAAGTTTTTTTTTTTTTTTTCTGGCACTAATTGCCATGATTTGACATGACTGCATATTTTTTAGACACCATATGATCTTGGCAAACGAGAGTGTCAGTGAAAATTATACTCCATCAGCTTAAACCTTCCTAAATGCCAGAGAAGTAATTTGATCTGTGCTGTGAGCAAAGTCTTTAAAAGGGGTGCTGATCCTCATCATGTTTTAGAGAATACATGGCTATTATGCATTTCTTTTAAACCACTGCATGTTCTAGACTTGCTCTTTCCCACACAGTAGTCACTAATGACATGTAGCTTGTCTGAATTGAGACGTGCTCTAAGTGTAAAATACACACTAGATTTCGAAGATCTGGGATGAAAAAGAGAATGCAAATACTTCATTAATAATTTTATATTGATTACATGTTGAAGTGATATCTCAACAATAAAATGGGTTAAATAAAATACATTATTAACGTTAATTTCACCTGTCCCTAACGTAACCAATAGAAAACTTTAAAGTACATATGTGTTTTGCACTATATCTTTATTAGACAGTGTCATTCTAGATAGACAGTAAAGATTAATAAATCCTTGGACTCACTGCTTGGTCTATTTTTAAGTACATATACAGATTTGAAAAGCCACAGAAAAAGCAGACCACCCTTTGTGTCAATCCCCACATACATTAAAAGTTTAATCCTCTGGGAGCACCAAGATGTGTGTAATTTCCTCTTTCAGAGCAGTAAATGGTCATCTTCAAGGGTTATTTTGCAACTCCTGCAGTGACAACTGATTTGTGGTGATCATTTTAATGTCATGTTGCAGCCAAAATGTCAATTTCATTATTAAAAAACCAAACACACAAGCACACATCTCTGGGGCAGGGAGAGGTAACTCCTCCACTGGCCGACAGCTAGGAGACTAAAGCTGCCAAATGGGTCCTTGAATCATCTCCTCTGGGTTCAGGCCCCACTATGGTCTCCCCCTCCCAATACTCCCACCACCTCTATAAACGTATTCACTGATTTCTAAACTTGTCACTGCCTTTCACAACCCCATGCCTTTTCACATGCTGTCCCTGATCCTCTTTCTCTGCCTGCAAAACTCCTACTTTAAAATCCAACTAACTCAGATGCTCCTCCTTGACAAAATTATCCTGTTCTGCTCCCATAGTGCTCCAACATTCTTCGCATTTAATTACTAGAGCACAACTGGGTTTCACTGTAATTATTCAATTGCTCTCTGTTCTCCTTTCATTTGTACCTCTCCACTGACTACCACACTCTCAGGCCAACACAACAAATGGTGTGTTGGTGTATGTATGTGCATATATGCACATATACATTTTCAAACATACATGCACAGGAAAGAAATCTACAAAACCTAAGATAGTTACATATTAAAATGGGCACCTGGGTGGTTCATTTGGTTAAGTGTCCAACTCTTCATTTCAGCTCAGGTCATGATCTGTGGGCTTGAGCCCTGCATGGGGCTCTGAACTAACAATGGGGAGCCTGCTTGGTATTCTCTCTCTCTCTCTCTCTCTCTCTCTCTCTCTCTCTCTCTTCCCCTCACTCACTTGCTCTCTCTCTCAAAGAATAAACTTTATTAAATAAATTAAATAAATAAAATGTTAAGAGTAGTTAATTCTGGTGGTGGGATTATAGGTGAATTTTTTTTATTGTGGTAAAATGCATGTAACATTATAGGTGACTTTTTTTTTTAACTATGGTAAAATGCATATAACATAAATTGTATCATCCTAACCATTTTTAAAAATGTTTATTTATTTTGAAAGAGAGAGAGAGAGAGAGAGAGAGAGAGAGAGAGAGAGAATCCCAAGTAGGCTCCCTGCTGTCAGCACAGAACCCAATGTAGGGCTTGATCCCATGAACACAAGACCATGACCTGAGCTGAAACCAAAAGTTGGACATTCAACTGACTGAGCCACCAAGGCATCCCATCATCTTAACCATTTTTAAGTGTAAAGTTCAATAGTGTTAAGTTTATTCACATCGTTGTACAGAAAATCTCCAGAACTTTTTCATCTTGCAAAACGCAAACTCTATTCCCATCCAATGACTCTTCTCCCCTCCCCCCAGGCCCTAGTAGCCACCACACTATTTTCTGTTTCTATGAGTTTGACTATTCTAGATACTCCATGTAAATGAAATCATACGGTATTTATCTTTTTATGACTGGCTTATTTCACTTAGCATAATATCCTCAAGGTTCATCCATTTTTGTAGCATGTATCAGAATTTCCCTCCCTTTAAAAGTTGAATAATATTCCACTGTATGTATATAACACATTTTGTTTTCCATTCATTTGTTGCTGGACATTTAGGTTGCTTATAAATATGAGTGTACAAATCTCTCTTTGAGAGCCTACTTATAATTCTTTTGAATATACACCCAGCAGTGGGACTACTGGATCATGTGGTAATTTTATTTTTAATTTTTCTGAAGAATTACTGTATCATTTTCCACAGCAGCTGCACCAGTTTGCATTCCCACCAACAATGCCCAAGAGTTACCAATTTCTCCACATCCTCAGCACTGTTTTTTAATAATATACTGTTTTTTAATAATAGTCATTATATATATATATACGTGTGTGTGTATATATATATATATATATACACACACACACGTGTGTGTGTATATATACATATGTGTGTGTGTATATATATATAACATATATATATATATATATGGCAGTATCATTATGGTTTTGATTTGCATTTCCCTAATGCTTAGTAATACTGAGCATCTTTTCTATGCTTATTGGCTATTTCTATCTTCTTTGGAAAAATGTCCTTTGCTCATTTTTTAATTGAGTTGGGTTTTGTTTGTTTGTTTATTTGTTTTGGACTTGTAGAAGTTCTTTATATATTGTGAATAGTAACCCTTTACTAGATATATTATTTGCAAATATTTTATTCCATTCTGTAGGCTGCCTTTTCACTCAACTGACTGTGTCCTTAGATACACAGAAGTTTTCAATTTTGTCAAAGACCAATGTACCCATTTTTACTTTTGTTCCCTGGGCTTTTGGTGTCATATGCAAGAAATCACTGCCGAATCCAATGTTGTGAAGCTTTTACCATATGTTTCCTTCTAAGATTTTTATAGTTTTAGGTCTTACATTTAGCTCTTTGGTCCACTTTGAGTTATTTTTTTGTATATGGTATAAGCTACTGGTCCAACTTCATTCTTTTGCATGTGGATATCCAGTATTCCCAACACCATTTGTTGAAAAGATTGACCATTCCCCATTGTATGATCTTGGAGCCCTTGTCAAAATCATTTAACCATATATGTAAGGGTTGATTTCTTGGCTTTCTCTTCTATTCCAGTGGTCTATATGTCTGTCTTAGTGCCAGTACTACAGTGTCTTGATTACTGTAGCTTTGTAATAAGTTTTGAAATCAGAAAGTGTGAGATCTCCAGCTGTCTTCTTATATTTCTACATATATATATATATATATATATATATATATATATATGTGTGTGTGTGTGTGTGTGTGTATGCCTATGTACATATATGCAATATATAATACATATATACATATACATATATATATATATATATATATATATATATATATATATATATATTTAGCTAATCAGAATTCCAGGGTCCCTTGAGATTCCATATGAATATTAGGATGGATTTTTCTATTTCTGCAAAAAATGTTTACCGGGATTTTGATAGAGACTGCATTAAATCTATAAATTATTTGAGGTGGTACTGACCTCTTAAGAGTGCTAAGTTTTCTAAATCATAAATATGAGATGTCTTTCCATTCATTCAGGTCTTTTAAAATTTCTTTCAGCAGAGTTTTGTAGTTTTCAATTCTTTTGCCTCCTTGGTTAAAACTGTTCCTAAGTATTTCATTTATTTTGATGCTACTGTAAATGGAATGGTTTTCTTAATTTCCTTTTTGGATTGTTCATTTTTAATGTATAGCACATGATTTACCTTTGTATGTTGGTTTTATGTCCTGCAATTTTGCTCAATTCATTTATCAGTTCTAATAATTATTTTGTGAAATCTTCGTAAAGATCATATCATCAGTAGATAAGAAAAACTTACTTCTTCTTTTCCAACTTGGATGGCTTTTCTTTCTTTTTCTTGCCTAATGGCTCTGGCTAGGACTTCCAGTTTTCTGTTGAATACACATGGCAAAAGAAGGCACCCCTGTCTTGTTCCTCATTTTAGAGGAAGAACTTCCAATCTTTTGCCACTGAGTATGATGTTAGCTGTGGCTATGGGTGATTTTTATATTCTTCTCCGTTAATTAAGCTCTTTTTTTTCCACTGAATAAAAATGTAGTGGGTACCTGTTATGTTTCAGACACTGTCCTAAGTTGGAAATTCAGCAAGCAACATAACAAATTCCTATTTCTCATAGAACTTGTAGTAGGGGGCAGGGAAAACTAACATTTAAATATCTGATATTTGAGATGATGATACATCCCATGAAGCAATACAAACCAGAACTAGAAGGTGCCTGTAATGATGGGAACGACAATCTTGGATAAGGTAGTCAGGAAAGCCCCTGATTAGGTGAACTGAGCCACTGGCTATCCGGGGAAGGACAAACGTTCGATTTAATGACTGTGTATCAACCATGCTGCTGGCAGCAGGGGCAGAACACAGTTGGATTAGGATACTGTCCCAGACCCTGTGGAGGCTTTACATGTGGTCGTAGAGAAGGAAAGCAAAGACAAGGAACTAAAAAACTGAAAGGGCTCAGGTCACAAGCATAGGTGCCAAGGTCATAAAAAACCTAAGGAAAGCTTTCAGCTCTGGGGTGCAAGCAGGTGGCAGGTAAAACAGGTCAAAGTGCAAACAGTTCTCAAGGCTTCTAATTGGCAGTCAGCAGGGACAATGAAGAGGTCATACAAATACCAGTTTCACCCCAATGAAGCCCCTAACCCAGTGAATCAAGAGAAACAGCCAAAATGACAACCCAAGACTCAGTAGGTCTACAGTATAAACACAAAACATCACAACATCCATGGGAACCGATTATTACATGCACATTTAGCATGTGCTTATGTCATTTCACAGATCAACTTTTGTCCAGGTGGAAGAATAAAACTTCTACCGAAAAATGTTAAAGGAGAATGAGTTGCTCCTCTAGCTTTTCTGGCAATTCGACTGAATGTTATAAAACCACCAGATTTCTCTTGAAGTACAGGGTTAAACAAAAAATTCAAAACCAGCAATGGAATAGCAGCTGTCTGAAGTGATAATATGTATGGCAAATGGACTGGATTAGCCAAGCAGCATCCAGAGAAATATGTATATCATCATGATTACCTCCCATTTATAGTCCAGCCTCTTGGGAGGGTGTTGATCAGGGCTGCCAAAAAAGATAAATCAATTCATTCCAATCGGACTTGGTGACTTTACCACTTGCACTCCGAGAATCAGGCTGGAATCACTTTGAAAAGAGATCATCTCTCTTCTCCTATTTAAACAGAAGCCTCTGTCAGAAACGGACGGAAAATATGTTTTGGCAGCTGAGTCAGTGGTAATTGCGAGAGTTGAATGCTTGCAATTTTGCAGGCTTTGCCATAGAGACGTGGGGCAGACACTTGAGTGAACGTATTAGAGCATTCGAACAAACGGCGGTCCCATCACCTAGACTGGCTGCAGCCAACAGACTTCTGATTGATTCTCTTTGGGCCCCAATAATGCTGTTTGTTCACAAATGAATTTCTAGATGGGAGCAGACAGAACAAGCCTTGGAGGGAATCTGGAATTAAACCCTCTTCTTCCTCTTCGCATCTGGGGAGTCTGGCTATTTCATCTGGGTGCACTATGGAGGTTTGCGTTTTGCCTGACAAGGCTAGAGAAAGGGGTGCCATGTAGACAGTCTCTGGTCACATCTATGCCTCAGACAGCTCCTGAACCAGGAGGGACACATGCATTCACATAACATGTCAGCCCACCGCCAGGCCCCAGCAGCAAAGACAAAAGCCTCTCCTGGTTCCCACCAAAATGGATGAGGAAGCTGCTTAATTTTAATCATTCTGACTCTTAGATGTAAAAAAATAAACCTCACTTTATTTTCCTTTTAAACCTATACCCCCCCCCCCCTTCCTCCCACTGCAGTAAATTAGACTAATTCCTGAGTGGCTTTAATTAATCATATTATCACCATCAACAGTAATCGAGTTTCTGGAACTTTTCACAGACTCACATCGTTCATTGTGTAATCATCATACTGGGGAGAACTTCTGTTTTTTGCATGTCCGCCCACAGATAAGAAGTGGCATTTTCTCCTACATTCGCATACCAATCGATCAGCCAAATCCATAGCACTTATTCACGTGTGGTGAATCACAGAGATTGTTGACATGTTTACCAAGATGCTGACACGCTGAAGAGTGCTTCCCAGCCCCAGCAGGGAACAGGCACATGGCAGACGTCTGCATACATGTTGGAAGGGCTGCCTGTGGCAGAGAACATCATCTACTGAATGCACGGCAGACATTTCAAATGTCAGTTGAGTGACTCCATTTCATCCAAAGATGTCCTTCCTTCAATTTCTACTTCAGCATGTCAACTCTCACTGCTTATTTCTGTGTTCCACGTTTAACAGGACACCTGCTCCGCCAGTGACCATGTCGCCAGACAAATGGGGATTGTTGTCAATCTTGAAAGTTGTCAGAAAGGAGATGAAATAATACTTCAACTTGCTAGACCTCTCAAAACATTTCTTCTGGGAACCTCTGCCTAGTATATGAATGGCTGTGAGTCTAACCTGTGCAGAAACGGCAAGAAGGGGGTGGAATCAGAGCCCCAAGGGACAAAAAAAGAAAACGAAAGTAAGCACCAATCCCTTTTGTCAGAGTTGCTTACTTCCTCCACCGAAAAGAGGAGCCCACTCCTGTTATTAGGCATTACTGGTTACATAAGAACAGAAGCTTGGAGCACACAGCAGAGAGCACTCCCCAAGCTGCACTAATCTCCTCCCTCCCTCTCAAATCCCGAAAGCACTTCCTGCCACAGGACTATTGCACCTGCCCTTCAGTTTCCTTAGTCATTGGCAATCTACGTCCTCCACTCTGTTCTTGGCTCCAAGAGGCCTTCCTGGACTTAGCCATCACTCTCCAGCCTCTCTTCCTACCTTATTTTTCTCCTCAGCTCTTACTCTCATCAGCCAGGAAATGCATTTATTTATTTGGCTTTTATTTATTCACCTCCCTGAACCAGAATGTAAGCTTCATGGAGACTGGAATATAGTTTTGCTCACTGCTATGTCCCCAACACCTATAATAATGCCTGGTATAGTTGGTTCTCAATAGACATTTGCTAAAAGGATGAACTGGATGGATAACTGCATGGATGGATGGATGGATGGATGGATGGATGGATGGATGGATGGATATTAAAAGGTAAGACAGTAATGCAGGACATTCCTGTTGGTAATAGTGGCACTGATATTAATAATAGCCATATCATAATAGCTAACATCTATGTAGGACACTGAGTTAAGCACTTTTCCTCCCCTCAACCTAGTGTCTGGGTCACCCAGGTACCTTACCTATTTTAATCTTTGCCTGGCTCATTATTTCAAAGAGTCAGAAATCATTCCCCAATGCTCTATGGTTTAAGAGTTGCTGCCAAGGAAAACCTCTCACACTTCATTCTGGATGTCAAAGGAAAAACTGGCTTAAAACAGGAACTTACTCTTCATGGCCAAGGTTTGGTGGATGGAATCATTTCATCAGTTTACCTGTTAGCACCACAATCCCCCCATTTAGCCCACTGCTGCTGGCATATGGTATTCCTAATCATTCCACAGCCCAAGGAATACATTTCTGGAATATTCCATCCCACCTCACTTTTATTAAATACCCTATGACCAGTCCTTCTGCTCGTTGACTGTCAGAGACTAAATCAGCCCAGGCGCCCACATCCCAGAGGGAAAGTAAAAGAAGAAAAACAAGCCCACAGAAAGTCATCATTCCAGGCTGTCTTCCCCTCTGGTCCATACAAGCACTGCAGCCAGAGGGAGCTTTCCAAAATGCAAATCCAAATGTACATTTTCCAAATGTAAATCCACCTTGATTAAAGTACTACAGCAGCTTCTCACTGTTCTTGGATTCCAGTTTGCCTCCTTAATATAATACACAAGGACCTGCACTGCAAGGTCATTCCCAGTGTCTTCAGCCATGCTGTTTCTTCCACCCTGAAGCCTTGTCAGAGTTCCTCTTACGTGCCCTGTTCCTTTGGACCACAGGACCTCTGCACAACTTCCCTCAACCCTCACCTGGTCAAAATTCTTCCTGTAGATTCTAGCCCCAGTGCCACTTTCTTCTCTGTGAAATATCTTCTAATCCCCAGACCTACTGTGTGATCTCCTGATACTGAAGCTAGAGAGCTCTGAGTTCTCTGTGGACAATAACTGGGCTATTTTTTTTTCCTCACTATTTACTCCCCAGTATTAAGCAAGGCTGCTGGCAGAAGGCAACGTGATATGTGAAAATGAATTAATGAATGGATGGATCAATGAATGAATGTATATACATACTACCTAGTCAATGTTTATATCACAGGGTTATTGTTAACACTCCTATAAGAATACTTACAAAGTAAATACTTTATAAAAAGTATAAAATATGATATTCTGCCTCCATCCCAAATCTGTATCTGAAGCTGAAAGGAAAAAAACACATCAGATTACAGAGTGTATGTGTGTGTGTGTGTGTGTTGTTGTTGTTGTTGTTGTTGTTGTTGTTTTGCTGGTGCTGCTATTGTCATCGGCAGGCACAGCAGCCTGAAGGGAGGAGAGGAGGCCTTTATATACATTTAACTATTTTTGACACTGCCACGCTGTGGAAGTAGTGGCCAGCTTAATTGTGCTGAGGTAGGTGTGTGCAGGTGAGCTCACACCCATGGCCCCTCACTTCTACCAGCATAAAACACAGCACCCTAAAGTGCCTGACATTCAGGAGGCCCTATGTCTATGAGGCTGACTACAGAACGAATCCCGCAGCACAGGCCACACGATCAAGTCAGGAATTCTCTGTTCTGTGGAACACCTCTCCAGGACTCACGATTCATCTGCTTGCTTCTGAAATCCTCTCAGTGAGCCAGCGATTTTCCAGTTCCGGTAATTCCGCCCCACCTGCGCGCAGCCCTCGTAATCTGGGGCCATGAAGGAACAGCCTAATGTAATTGCCCTGATTTTTTAAGTCCCCAATTACACAGACAGATCATTATTGTACTTATCATTTACATGTTCATCACAGATAGGTATCATTCACATATGTATGTGTCATGCATCATTATCATACACACACACACACACACACACACATACACATTTTTAAGAACAGAAATCTACTTCTTTTCATTAAAAAAGTTATTGATCCCTCATCCCCAAGACCTAGCTCTTTAATTCTGGTAACCACAGAGTAAGAAAATCGGACAGATGAGGGAAATAACCATTGCAAAATGAAAAAAGCTGAAGCTTCAAAACCCGTGCGCCACATTAGCAGACCCTCGAGAGACGGTCTGCCTGGTCACAAGCATTAATCTTGGGGAGAAAGTAGAGAAGGGGGTGTAAACCTTTTTAAACAATGGTCTAAAAGACTATCTTCAACAAATCAACAGTATAAAGTGTATCTTCCACAAAATAACTCATTTAGCCCCAAATACAAACCCAAATTCTGACATTAGTTCACATGTTCAATTAGTTCCTTCATTTACTTAATCAACGCTGCCAATCACACTGATTAGGTCTCACCAGACCACACCTCCCTACTTTTATCAATATCAATTAGCTGACTTTCATTTTCCATGCAGGGATTATTTACAGCCACAGGCTTAGGGGTTTAAAACAGGAGTTTTGCTTTGGCCACGGAGAGTTTCCAGGCCTTACTTATTTCTCCCTCCCTAAAAGCAGCGACCCAGAAAACTTTTTTTAAAACTCTATATAGGCCAAGATGTACTCCACTGTACATCCATGGCACCATGCACACCTGGCAAAGTCCAAGGGATGAAAAACGACTTATCCCAACAGCAACCACAACTCAATAGCTATACCTGACCCCTCCCAGGACAGCGTTCTCTGCCCAAAACCTCTGCCCACACAGAGCTGTAGTGAGAAGCTCCGAAAGAAACGGTCCTTTAGACCAAGTTGTCACAGACCTTTTCTGTAAAGGGACAGACAGTAAGTATCTCAGGCCTGTGGACCAGTGGTCTCTGCTGCAGCCACTCAGCTCTGTCACTGTGCCATGAAAGCAGCCACAAAGGACACGTAAATGAACAGGCATGGCTGGGTTCCAATAGGATTGTATTTACAAAACTGCGGGTGAGCGGATTTGGCCCGAGGGCCACGGCACACTGTCCCTGCATTAGACTAGGCTTCCTTATAATGAGGGGCTTTTGTGAACAACTCTATGGACAAAGAAAGGCTGGGTGGTCAGGGTAGACTGTGAACATGAGATTAGGGACAAACCGAGTAGGGCTCAAAATCCACGGAAGGGCATAGCGCTGGAAGCCTTCTTGTATTTCTTTCAACGGGGAACAATTTACATGCAATGAAACGCACCCATTTTAAGTGTACTTCCAATGTATTTGGAAAAATGCTCACATCATCTAGCCCTTGGCCCAAGAAAGAAACAGAAAATTCCCCGATCACCTTATAAAGTTCCCTTGCTGAACCACAGACCTGCTATGCATCACCACAGCTCAGTTTAACCTGATCTAGAACTTCACCAACATGGAATCAGGCAGAAAGGACTCTGAGGTATGGCTTCTCTCCACTCAGTATACTAGAAACCTAGCTACACTACTGTTCCATGCTATCAGCATCCACCCCTCCTGACTGCTGTATTGTAAACCACTGTAAGAATATGCCACGACAGGGACACACTGCCCCAGACCCCTAAACCCAAAGTCATTTTGAATCAGAGAATAAATACTTCTGGAAGTGCCGAGACCAGAAACGCCATACTCCACCATGATCCTCACCACGCTCAAATTTCCATGTGGATTAAACTTAACCCCCCACGCCACCCCACACACCAAATTCCCACCTTGGCTCAGTGTAAAATAGAAAAGATATACACACCCCAACTAATAAATAATCTTGCTTCACCAGAATCCCAAGTAGGCAGCCCTGGCAAATTCTCTAGAAATCATGAATGTGTCTCTCCCAAGCCTTTCAAGCTGCCATGTGACGGACTGGCCCATGGCATTTCCTCTGCTAACACTGGACTGTAAAGCTGGACTGCATAATTAACACCCACGGTTATTTTTCAATGCCTGCACCTGGCACTCTTAATTTAATTATCTCTCCGTTTGTACAATCCACTGCACACTGGTGACTGCTCCACCTGGCCATCCTTGCCCTGAATCTCCACTTGCCTGCAGGACTTTTCATCCAGAAATAATTAGGAACACAGGGTCCTCTGTCTCATGGCCAATTCAGCCTTGAATGCTACTGGACCAGGAGGAAAGTTTTATCTCAAATAAATAGAGTCAGCTTGTAGCAGCGGTTAAAGGCACAGGACCGACATCCAAGCATTTCTGCCATGCTGGGAGTTACCAAAAAAAAAAAATTTTTTTTTAAAGTGGCAATGACCTTTCAGAAAACCTGGAACACTCTGGTTCTGGGAATAGTCTTTTCCCTTGGCTGGCTCATGGCGGAGAGTGAAAGAATAAATTGGGAACAGCCTCCCAGGAAGGCTAGAATGACAGCCTGCCCACAATTATCCATGTTAAGGACACACAGAATGGGGAGCAAGCAATCCAGAGATGAATCCTGTGCCTCATTTCATAGGACTGCTTCAATTTACCCTTCCACCTATCCATTCTATACTGTTACTGACCAGAACAGCCAGCAAGTAGCAACCTTGAACACAGATAGTCTTCCACTCTTTCTTCCACTTTTTGGTTTCTTGCTGAAAATGGCACCTAGCACCTAAAGCATTCCCACACTGGCAGTTTCATCAATAATAAGTAAAATTACACATAAAATACTATATTTTATATATTTATAAAATTACACATAAAATAATATTATAGGAACTACAAATCAGGGTACTCAGTGTATTTCAAGACATGTCCTTCTACACGCTTTCCCTCACCTTCATAGATTTTCTCCCAAATGCCTGCCCTTACACACACATGCGCACACACACACGTACACACACTTCTCATATTGGGTTAGAACAAGCCAACTTTAATAATCAGTTTTAAACAGGGAAGCCAGGCTGTCCTCAGCATCTCTCTGTTTCAACTTTTAAGATATTCAAGAGAAGCTTCTAGAAAGGGCTTCTAGAAAGGAATTCTGGAGATCTTGCTTTATTTAAAAAGCCCCTCCCCACTCACGTGGCAAATTCTAGTTCACCTTTGCCAAACGCAGACAAAATTTCTCAGGAAACGTTGACATGCTTTCCTCACCTTCTCTGATTCTCAAGGGTGTTCAAAGTTGCTGCAGAATCCCACCCCCACTGATGCCTCAGTAGCGCCCCCTCTCTTCACCAAGGCCAAACCCAGGGGAGCAAGGGCCTGGCAGCCTGGCCTCCTGGTCTGACAGATGGCTTCATTTCCATGCCACCCCACAGAGCTGGCCGCAGCACACTTCCCATGATTTACAGCATCTGCCGTGGAGTCTGATGTGGTGCTTCCTCCCATCAAATAACGTAAGCAATGTGCAGAACAAATGCACTAACTTGGTGAACTCTGTAACCTTGCTGGGCCCACTGTCTTCTACGGCCAGAAGCTCAGACAGTGGGGTTTTCTCCTGGGACCCTGCCTTCTCCATCTCCATTTCAGACAACTTCCCTCTGTGGATAAACAGTGCTGATCTGGGGGTGGGCAGGGGGACGTACCAGGAGTGCCAGTCCATTTTCTTTCTCCTCAGAATAAAAGAAAGAAAAGCCACCAACTACAAGCTATGCACCACAGCAATGACAGGCTGTTCTTAGCCTCAGAACACAGCTTGATTCTCTCTCAGGAGCCTGGTGAGCCCTTCCACCCAGAAGGAAGAGAGAGAAACACTGCTGTCCAGATGGGAAAAGCCAGGACTTGGTGTCCAAAAATCTGGGTCCTAGTTTAGGTTCTCCTAGAAGCAGACTCTGAGACAAGGATTTGGGCACCAGTGACTAATCTGTGAGGTGGAGAAGAGCCAGGAGGGGAGTGGGGAAGTGATACTTGGAAGGGAAGGTTGCCAGTCGGCAAGCCAGTTATCACTGTGGTAATGGGCTTTTTAATCCCACTAGGGAAACTCTGAAGAAAATGCATAGATCAGGTACTTCAGTGTTATCTCCTCCTCCAAGGGGGTGAGGGATGTGGGGGTATACACCAGCTCCCAACTGTCATAGGCTCTGGGCTGCCCCAGGAAGTATGCATTCCTCTGACTATTGGTCTACCACAACGATAGGCAAAACACACTAAGGTGGCCAGAGAAAGCCATCAGGCAAAGTCATCACCAAGTGCCCTGATGGGTATGCGTGAAGAACATGGGCAGGGCCATGACAACCTCTGAATTCCTGTGTCCTGTCACTGATCAGGGCTGGCACTTGAGATACATCCCTTAACTTCTCTAGCGCCTAAGCAACTCCTCTAGAAAATGATGCCATTGTACCTACCCCCATGCTTATGGTGAGAATTAAGTCAGATGATTCTGTAAATAACTGTGCAATTTAGAAAGCCCTATGAAATCATTAACTCTCCCAAGCCTACAGGGAGGGCTGGGAGCCCACCATGTGCCCAGAGCTCCAGGAGAGATAAGAGCAGAGCACAGGCTTTGTTTCTCTGTGCCTTACCTGGAGCACCTATGGGGAACTTGACCCCTTGGTCAGGATCCTGTTTGTCGAAATGCACAGGGGAGCAGGCACTCTGCCTCAAACTTGCAGGAGTGTGAATCCAACCTGCTACACGAGCCTCTCAACTCAGGGGAAACATCTCATTTCAACAAGGTGAGGATTACTCATGCAAGACCAGAAAGAGAAGGCAATTTGAGCAGAGGGAGGGGCACACCCAGGTGACATCTGTGCAACATCCTGGGGTCAGGGGAGCAAAGAAACCAGGGGACTTCTGAAGCATGATGGGGGCTCCCTGCTTTCCCCTCTGACCATGAGATAAATAATCACTCCACACTTCTCCAACCTGAAGCCCCTTCTCAACCAAAGACATTGTGGCATCAAACTACTCACACTACCTTAAAAAATGATGGTGTGAGAGCTGATGTTAGTAGCTAGGTGACAAGTACATGGATAAACAAATCCTTACAACCGAATCCAAGTATCCAGCCCATTCGAGAAAAACTCAAAACGGAAGCTCGGAGATGTGCATAGACACACATCCCTCCTCCCCCCACTCTACCCTCCCACCACTTCTAAATATTTCACACAGTCTTGGCCTCAAATCAGGTCATCCCTCAGCAGACACCTTCCAACCCAGAAGCCCACCTACTTCCGAAAAATTATACAAAACAGCAGCTAAAGTTCTGCCTCCACCCAGTTTTCCTCTTTACCAGATTCCTCTAGGCAAGGTCTTCTTAGCCTAGGACCCAGGCAGTAGTGGTCTACTGAGTGGCCTTGAAATGGCCCTCAAATTCCATGGAAAATCTAAATCAGAATTTCAAGCTGCTGTAACCAGATCCTCCAAGTAGGCAGTGTTCCTCAAGAATTAAGAACCACTATCCTAGACAAACTGACACCTGGAAAGCCACGGAACTGGATCACGCTCTACACTATTAAGTACTCAGGTACATAAGGACTGTTCTGATCTCAATACACTGATAAACGGAGTGGCTTCTCTAATGTACCACCAGGTATCCCTGTACAGAGGAACGAAGGACAGGTATGTGGGTGACTGGGCTCTTGTAGAAAGTGGTTTAAGGCAGGCATGGAATCCATTCCGAGTTCTTATTATCCAAGTACCTATCTTTAAAATTCAAGCACATTTTACATGAACAGAGTAATATACCATTGTCTGTTTTGGCCTAAGAAATGGTTCTTCTTGCTCAAAACTTGCAGTAAATCTGATGCCTCAGGAGGCAGTCTGAGTTTATTGGCTTCATATACGCAATGAAAGATAGGCAGATAACCTTGGAGACAAGGGGTAGGAGAAGTTTTTATGGCATCAGTGGTGAACTTCAAAGGGTCCCCCAAGATGTCTCCAGCACTCAGGGAAGATGCAAGAGAGAGATCTACTGGGGTTCTGAGCAGTTAAGTGACCCATGCAAGGCTGGCAGCAGGTCTAGCCCATAGCCTCTGCCTGGGCCCTTGGCTTTTGCCCCTGTTCTCCCTGGTTTTCCTTTTGGAGGATAGAGGTCACATGGACCCATACTCTTATTATTTCAATAAGGGAACAAGGCCCAGAAATTTACAGTGATTTTCCAAAGCCATGTGGTAAGCTGAAGATGAAGTCATGACCATGAGTCTCTACTAGAGCTTTTCTCACAGAGGCCTATCCTCTTCTCTGAGAAAAAGTCTTTTTCTTTTTCTCCTTCTTTTTTTTGTTTTGTTTTGTGTATGTGGGTTTTTTTTTTTGTTTTTTGTTGTTGTTGTTTTTTACTTCTATTCCTCTATGATGTTATGAACTTTTGATGCCATAAACCAATATGGTGCACTGCTCTTCCCAGACTACCAGTCCCCAATCCAATTTCCCAGTGAGGTTCAAGAACAGCTCTGTCCATCCCAGGGCCCTGCCTTTGCAGAGGAGGTAACAATGTGGCTGATGCTGGCTAGGACAGATCAGGGATTCCCATAAGAGGTCTCTGCTTCTGACTTGATTTCCTTTGGGGTATGCTAAGGGAGAAATTAGCTTGAATAAGTCAGATCCTCTCTCAGGAACTAAACACCAGCAGCAAACAAAAACCAGACCAAAAAGCATCCGTTTGAAAAGACAAAGTGGGGCAAAGGCAGGGAGCCAACCCATAGGCCCCTGACCAGAGCTAACTGCCAGGATCTCCCTTCAGTGAAAAGAGACAAAAAAAAAAAAAAAAAATCACAAAGCTAAAGGATTTATTTCTTTCCTTTTTGGTAACTAAGTCAGGCATGTTCCCTCTCTATGTAATTCATTTCCCTTGTGGTCCCAACCAGCCCCAGGCCACCACAGGAAATGGGGAGCAGAAGAACTTTCCATAGACAGGTCCAAATATTTGCCTCCTGATGCCACCTGATTAAATCTGTGGCCACCACAGAGAACAGCGGAAATTCACTGGTGGTTCCCCATGTCCTTTGCTCGATGGTGCTGAGCACGTGAAGTGAAAAAGGCTTACATTCACTAATGTTTTCCTATTTCACCATGGAGACTCTTCTTTCCTGGTCTCAGTAACAGGGGACCACTGGGGGTCAGAGGAGGGGACCCCAATTTTCTCACCGTGGTAGGACTCCACCGCTAGTGAACAGACAGGAAGCTCCTCCCAGGTGGAGCTGTCTGTCCATTGGTTGATCTGTTTCTTTTTTTGTTTCGCCATTTTCATAATAAGCATACAAGGGAGAGAATTGGGTCTGCTGCCAGACAGTGCTAATGAGGCCAAGTTCATGGCCTTTCTTCCCACAGGATCCTTTGCTCTTGTTGCTGTTTGGCTTTGTTTTCAATGTGCTCTTTGGCCTCCCAGAGCCTCCCTCACTCTCATCAAGGGGGCCGCCATGGCTGGGTGAGACTGCGACATGACACTGAACAGGGTATCACTACATCACTAAAAAGCATGCTACCCAAAGGCTCTCCCATGTGAGGAGGTGTGGGGGGATGTTGTCAGGGTTCCCACCCCACATTTTGGGGACAGCTGGGATTATTCCTCATGGAAGGCACTGAGTGACATTTGCCCCTTTTAAGGAACTAACTGGAGAATCCTGTCCCTCCCTGCTTCTGCTGGTGGCCAGGGCAGAGTGAGCCTACTCCAAGATCTGGCTTAGAGTCCAGCCTATAATGCCCTTTGTCCCTCAAAGCTCTCAAAGCCTATTCCACGTGGTCTGGTGATTGAAAGGCAGCCTTGCAGACACTGTGGGTACCCTCCCCATACCTCCTCAGTCTCTACCATTTCAGTCCCTGTCAGCTCCACCTGTACCTACCAGCACCAGCATCTCTCTGTCCAAATGTGTGATGGACAGAGTGATGTGCCAGGAATAAAGACACCCCCTTCCCAGCATCCCTCAACCACAAGTAATGGGAGCCAGGGTATATGTACCCCTGCTCCCTCCTCCTAGGGGTGCAAAAATGCTCCCAGCAGGCTCTCCACTGCTTTCCAGAATCCCCAGAAGGGCACATTACCACCAGGGCTTCTTTTCTTCCCTGAGTCACCTCCCAAGCAGATGACCTACACTTAAGTCTTTTGTTCAGGGTCTGCTTCCAGGGAGACCCCCCCCCCACCAAGACAGACTGTGGGTTATGCTGGAAAAGACCTCGGAGAAGAGGGAAGAAACTCCAGGTTCTAATGACTTGATATCTCTGAGCCTCAGTTTCGTCATCTGCAATAAGAGTCACAATGTTGTCTGGAGCCCTGTCTCCAGGATGTGATAAAGGTCAGAACCACCATGGTGATCTGCCAGGCTCCTGACAATATGTGCTAACCAGACTGAAGAGTTGGGGTTTCTTTTTCTGTGCAGCCAGAGCCAGGGTGAGATCCTCACTCTGCTTCCCACAATGAAATATTACTCAGCCATCAAAAAGAATGAAATTTTGCCATTTGCTATGCCATGATGGAGCTAGGGTGCATTCTGTTAAGTCAGTCAGAGAAAGACAAATACCATGTGATTTCACTCATGTGGAATTTAAGAAACCAAACAGATGAATGTATGGGTGGGAAGGGGCAAGAGAAGAGAGGGAAACAAACCACAAGAGACTCTTAGTGATAGAAAACAAACTGAGGGCTGATGGAGGGCGGTGGGTGGGACATGGGTTAGACGGGTGATGGGTCTTAAAGGAAGGCACTTATAACACTGGGTGTTATAAGTAAGTGATAAATCACTGAATTCTGTGCCTGAAACCAGTTTTGCAGTGTATGTTAACTAATTAGAATTTAAATAAAATTTTTGAAAAAGAGAATGATCCTCATATGGCAACCATCATAATAATTTACTCAAGCAAAAATCATAAACTAGTACCCAGACTAGTGGCTAAATGCTTGGTAGGAAGGGTATTTACATTATCTTGGAGTATATCCCAATAGGATACTTATTAATGTCAAATAAAGTGGTAGTGTTACAGTGGAGGGAAGTGGGTTGACTGACCCCACCCTAACCAGTTGGTGATGGATGAGTAATATTTCATTGTGTGTGTGTATACATATGTGCATTTATCATTCGATGGACATTCGGGCTCTCTCCATAGTTTGACCTTTGTTGATAGTGATGCTGTGAACACTGGGGTGCATTTACTCCTTTGATTCTGTAGTTTTATATTCCTTTGGGTAAACAGTAGTGCAATTACCAGCAGTGCACCTAGCAGTGCAATTGCTAGGTCATAAGGCAGTTCTATTTTTTTTTAACATTTATTTATTTTTGAGAGAGAAAGAGACAGAGCATGCGCAGGGGTAGGGGCAGAGAGAGAGAGAGAGAGAGACAGAATCTGAAGCAGGCTCTAGGCTCTGAGCTGTCAGCACAGAGCCCAAGGTGGGGCTCGAACTCACAAACCGTGAGATCATGACCTGAGCTGAAGTTGGACGCTTAACCAACTGAGCCACCCAGGCACCCCAGGGCAGTTCTATTTTTAACTTTTTGAGGAACCTCCACACTGTTCTCCAGAGTGGCTGCACCATTTGCAGTTGTCATATGGGGATTTTTCTAGTTCCATCATTTCTCTGACTCAAGCGAAGAGTTATTTCCATATCATTCATTCATTCGTTCATTCATTCATTCAAATGTGGACTCACAGATTCTTATTTAAGTCTATAGATTATATATAACCTGCTCCTGTCATTATTTATTTTGATGTTCAAATTGTCCCAGATTTGGCCAGTAAGAGCTCCTTCAAGCTGGCCACTGTGTCCTTTCAATATGTCAGGACTGAGAAATTCTCCTGGATGCTGAGAAACTACGGGCCTCATTTTTGTTCCAGAATAGATTTAACTTTTGTTAAATGCTTTTCTTTCAATACAGCATCATTTGGCTACACTGTTGGTCACTGGAGCCAATGGTCATCACAGCTGTTTGCCCCCAGGGAGAAAGGTGAAGCAGATGGGCTGGGGCTGCACAGGGGATGCGGTGGTGCCCACTGAGTGGGAAGGAGGGTCACTGACAGGACCTCAATTGAATGCAGTGGCCCACTGCTAGGGCTGCTAGCCAAGAGCGTGGACAGAGGGCACAAACCAGCCCAGAAGCCAGAGCCAAACTGGAGAGTGCTGCTAGCAGAGACACCAGCCAAAGGCATGTGCCAAGAAGGACCATGATGCGGAGCCAACATAAAGGGGAGGGACAGGCAAGTACGGGTGCCAGGTTCCCAGAGAAGTCTGTGGACCTTCCCTTTCTGCTTTTAACTCTGTCTGCCCCATTTTCTCTTGGGCTCTACCCTGCCTGTTAAAGTGTCAGCATTCACTGTCACCACTTCTTTGACTATCTTCAGTAAAGAAACCAGCCAAGGTGGCTCCCGGTTTGAAAGGAACCCAACATTCCTCTAATAACAAAGTTTTTGTCCCACTTTCTGCCACCAATGTGTTACCTAAATTTTTACACACACACACACACACACACACACACACACACACACACACACTTGTTCTTTACTGAAATATTAATGCTTCCATAACCATCTTTTCTGCCATTTACTGCAAGGGTGCATATTTTACCTTTCCTCCTCTATGGTACTATAGGTTGTGGTAATAAATGATGCTTCTCCCAAAGCTCATAGCATGGAACATGGAGCCCATTACTCAGCACACATCCAGCAATGGATGCTGGCTGCCCATTACTAAGGAACATTCCAAAACAGAACCAGTTTTCTCAGACAAAAACTGCCCAAACACCAATGCCAAATGGTACTGGGGACAGGACTACCTGTGATCTTCTAGGCATTGGGATGTTTCAGGCACCTTCCATCAGACTCCCTCCCAAAACTGCCCAACAAGACAAATCAGCTAGTTCTCCTTCCTCTCTTCTTCCCCCTTCCCAAAGTGTGGCTCAGCACATGGTAAAAGAGAAGGCAGGCAGACCACCAGGTTCTGAGAACTGGGGCATCTAATTAGACAACTGTCTACGCCATCCTTTTCCTAGGCAAAACAAAACAAAACAAAACAAAACAAAACAAAACAAAACAAAACACAACTCTGCATTCTCACAGAGTTTTCTGTAATTCATCCCTGGCTGATGAAATGGGATTTTAAAAAGAAATTAAAAATGCAGGGCTTCCTGTTTAGTCCTTTGCTTTTATCCCAAGCCTGCTTGTTAATAATGAAGGGAGGCTCTGCTTCACCTCAGTGAAAATTTCAAGCCTCAATTATCTCAATTTCTTTGTAAAATGACGATACTCTCCTTTCTCAGCTTCCAGATTTAATAATTTGGGAAGTCCTCTTTGGGGAACCAGTCTGGTCCTTGTTACCACTGTCCAGTGGAATTATCTGGAGCAGGCACTGCCCGGGCAACTTCATTTCCTTCCCACCAGCTCTGTGCTGCCCAGCATGGCAGCCATTAGCCACATGTGGCCATTTGAAAGAAAATTAAATAGAAATTAAATAAAATTCAAAATGTAGTTCATTAGTTGCCCTAGCCACATGTCAAGGTCTCAACAGACACAAGTGGCAAGTGACTTCCTTACAGAACAGTACACAGAACATTCTGACACAGGGAGTTCTATTAGAGGGCATGACTAGTCAATGGACCTACCTATTTCAAAGGAGAGTGAGCCTGGGCTCAGAGCAGGTGCAAAGGATATACATCTGAGGGGTGGAGAGGCAGGGAATGGGAGGCATCTGAGCTTTCTCTTTCTTCTCCTAACCTTTTACCTTCCGAATACTTTCCACTCTTCATTTCTCCATAAGCTGAAACATTCCCCTCAATATGGAGGCTGTTAGTCCCTATATTTTCCTTAATTTTTAATAAAGTTAATTTTGACCATACCAAACGTCTCTCTGTGACCAAAGACTCCCACTCAGTATTATAACTCAGGGTTTCATGAAGAGGAAGACATAGTTTGGGGGCCCCTCCAGGGATGGAGAGTCAGTTTAGTACAATGATGTTTTCTGTAGGACAGAAAGAAGTCTTAGGACTCTGGTCATCAAGGTGGGTGGGGAGGCTATAGGCAAAGGGAGACTGGAACCCACAATCACGGTCAAAATCCATTAAAAGGAAGGAACTACAAGAAAAGTCAAGTCTCCAGAACTTACCTCTCAGTATGAAAGTAATTCACTTTGGAGATCATTATCAGCTTAAATGTATGCCACAAGCATGCAGTATTTAAAAGTCACTCTTTAACATAGTCACAGTAACTTTTACTTCTAGATGCCTGGGATGACTTTCAGGAACAATTAGCTGGAGATGAACTCACTAAAGGCATGACTATTCATGAGGGCCTCATGATGACTGTTTTGCCTTTAAAGAAGTTAACCTTCCACACAGAAAATCAGGACCCTTGGCAATGAAAGGGAAAACAGGACCCCCACACCCCTGTGCACACACACACAAAATCACCCTGTCAACCTGAAGCTTGAAAAAGTAAGAGCAGATCACGGGGTGAGCTCATCACAAGGGTTGGGCAGGTAAAAAAAAAAAAAGATGGATTTCCTGTTTGAAGGAGAGCCTTGCCAAACCTGGAAGGGGTTCGCAAAGAGAGAGTTATTTTTAAGACTCGCAAAGTTTGACTTGGCTTAAATATAGTCCTTGCCCAGAGGCAGGGAGCAACACCAGATAATAAATAATACCTGGACCCACACGTCAGGGAAAAGTCAGAAAGAAAAAAAAATGATCTTCATTTTCACAGGGCAGTGTTCTGGACAACACAGCAGGCAACCCCTGGTGCTGGATGTGTCCCTTACGGAGCCTCCAGGAGGAGCTGGGGGAGGGGCTCTAGCACCACCTCCCATAGACAAGGATTACTAACACTAGTCTTCTCCTTCTTACGTACAGCGTGAACAGAGGCAGCATTATAAAATCATTACTGCTCTTATTGACTTCTATCACTGAAGGATTAACCTTGTGCTCTTCTATATGGCAACTTCAAAAGAAATAATGCCCAGTACCCTGTTCCAGGTAGATCACTCCCCCAAATCTTCCTGAAGTTCCTCCCATATAGAAACCCCACTAGAGTCCATGGAGAGAAATGAGAATGGGAAAACACCCTACAGGGGAACCCCCCTCCTCAGCCAGTTTCTGCAGGACCCAGCTGGGGTCCTCTACACCTGTGGATCCCGAACCAGGAGCGTTAATCAGGCTCACCTGGAGGGCTCTGAAGCCCCAGATTCCCAAGCCCGCCCATAGAGTGCCTGATTCAGTCGGTCTAGGAGGAGTGGGAGAATGTATAGTTCTCACCAGCTCCCAGGGGTAACTGATGCTGGTGGTCCAGGAACTGCTCTTTGAGACATGCTCCC
Organism: Felis catus; assembly: GCF_018350175.1. Taxonomy (NCBI): domain Eukaryota; kingdom Metazoa; phylum Chordata; class Mammalia; order Carnivora; family Felidae; genus Felis; species Felis catus. The sequence continues at coordinate 44,359,899 of NC_058370.1, read as the reverse complement.
TTCCTAAATGATTCCTGCCATTCCTGGAAGGAGAGCCAAGCTGAAGGGGTCAGTAGGGGAATATCCTTCTCCTCCTTGTTCATCACTGGTGTCAAATGCAAGGCTGCTCAGGAGAGCAATGTGTCAGCACCCCGTGTGGCTGCACGGAGGAGCCCTGTGGTGGGCGTCCTTCTCAGCAGACAGTGAACACCAGCCCGAGAAGCCTTCTCTGTGGTCTACAGGGGAGCTGCCCCACACAGCCCTGGGTAGTCTGCAAGCTGGACTTTATCTTGCTACTTCCTTTTTCTCATTTCTCCTACTGCTTCTTCCCTGTGCCTACTCCCCTGTAGCCCCAGACCTCACAGGTCTTCAGTCCTGCAGATGACCACACCATCTACAGAAAACCGGGGACCTGGGCAGCACCCCGACTATGCTGAGGCAATGTGTGGTTTCAAAGTCAGCTGGACACCAGGCCAGGCTACAGGACACCAGGCCAGTGTGGAACTCCCATCATCCTGTTCCCCATTAGGTCTTGGACCCAGCTTCTCTGGAGCCCATGACCCTCATGGCCAGGGGCAAGGTCATTATTGCACCCGCAGCTCCCACTGAAGACCCAGCTGGGCCCTTACTAAAGACCGGAAACCTTCTGACATCAGCCCATCTGCCTGACCACATCTGTTTCCTCCCTGGACACTCCTTGCTTGGGAGAAAATGGCATCTTTGCAACTGGGCCCATCCGCCCCTCTCAAGTTGCAAACTGCCCCTCGAGATGTTTTCATTCTCCAGGAACTATTTTTCCTGGCATCCATGTAACATACAAAGAAAAAAAATCCTTTGCTTTTTTAAAACATCCAATACAAAATAAGCGATTGTTAAGGCTCCAAACAGTCTGTTGTAATTCCCTCGCATGCTCTAAAAACAATAAGCCCCATGAGGGTGTGTGTTCTTTGGCCATGGCTGCTCCCCAGGGGTTGGTTTGACTGTACTTTGTTCCTTCCATGGATTCTATCATGCCATATAGCACCCTGAGTGGACATCCCCCACCAGACACACATGCTGGGCTCTAGGGCTCTCCCTTTCAGCACTGACGGAGCCCTGGAAGGCTGATAGTTATTTTAAAATGGGCACTTTTGTCTTCCTTTATGTTGCAATTAAGGCCAGTAGCCAATTCTGGATGACAGACCTAAAGAGATGGGCAAATCTTTGTTAAAGGCTGTCCAAGACAACCAGGTCTGGGGCAGATTCAATGTCTCAGGGGAATGGTTCGGTAAATAACCCAATTGTTCTTTGACGGAGATGTGCGGAAACTCCACAGTTTTGGCCAAAGGAAGGAAAGCAAAGGGGAGTGCGTTCGCAAAGGACCCAGGGCTCTTTGGAAGGCCACTGCTGCCCTACTGACACACCACCACTGGCTGAAATAAAAACAGCAATGGACTCACATATGTTGGTTTGAGTCCTCCATTTACTCTGGCTTACCCATATGGTTAGGGGTCTATAGGTCACTGCACTTCTACAAACACCAGCCATCTTCTCTGGGGAATGTACATAATATTCATTCTGCTGCACAGAAAGTCACAGGGACTCCATGAAAGGAACGAGGCTGAGAACTCCACCTGATTAAGAACCCGCTATGGGTCAGTCTCTTTGATGTGCTTTGCCTGCATGACAGGTATCCCTCACTTTTCGAAAGTTCACCTTAACCACCTCCCGTTTACTAAAGACCAACATTAGTAGCTGTTTTCACTGAAAGAAATCCAAAGAGGATTTTTCACTTTATGAAAAAAGGTGAAAAGTGAAAATAGCATTTAGCATTTGTATAGGGGCAGTGAGCACCTTGAGCAGTGATAACAGCATCGCCCAGCACCTCCCCAGGGAACTACACTCAGCGTCTCAGCATCAAGCCGCCATAGCTTTGAACTGTGTCTGTGAGATCTGTGCTTTATCTCGATTTGTTTTGTGAATCTGTTAGCAAGATGTGTCCTAAGGTATCAGAAAAGCTGAAGAGAGGTTATTTCTTGGGTCTGGGAATGCTCAAATATTTTTTTCTGTACAAATAAATGGTAATTGCTTCTTCACTTTATGCCATTTTGGCTTACAAGAGGTTTCACAGGAATGCTCTACTTTCGGATGGGAAGCAAAACCCATATTTTATTTATGTCGTACAAGAAGCCTTTATTTTAGGTATCATCGTTCCCACTTGTCACATAAAAGCATCAAGCTCAGGGGCGCCTGCGTGGCTCAGTCAGTTAAGCGTTCGACTTTGGCTCCAATCATAATTTTACAGTTCGTGAGTTGAAGCCCCACATCAGGCTATCTGCTGTCAGTGCATAGCCCACTTCGAATCCTCTGTCCCCCCTCCTCTGCCCCTCCCCTGCTCACGCTCTCTCAATAAATATATAAAACATAAAAAAAGAAAAGAAAAAAAAAACTTTCTAAAAAAGCATCAAGTTCAGATCAAGAAAATGCCTCCATGGTCACACACTCAACAAATGGATGTACTAGACAGAACCTAAAGTCAAGTGATTCTAGTCTCCAAATCCTTTCCTTAAAACACTGAGATAATACACATAAAAATGCCCTGAAAATTCTGAAGCCACATCAAAGGTAAGATGATGTGATCATCCACTAACTAGAAATGCTTATTAAAATGACATCTCCAGAGGCACCTGGGTGGCTCAGTTGGTTAAGCATCTGACTCTTAATCTTAGCTCAGGTCATGATCTTAAGGTTCATGAGATCGAGCCCCACATCAGGTCTGTGCTGACAGTATGCAGCTTGCTTGGGATATTCTCTCTCTCTCTCTCTCTCTCTCTCTCTCTCTCTCTCTCTCTCTCCTTTTCTCTCAAAATAAAAAAACAAATAAACTTAAATAAAATAAAATAAAATAAAATAAAATAAAATAAAATAAAATAAAATAAAAAGATATCTCATGTACCAGCATTGTTAGGGAATGTATGATCTCTCACAGGCAGGATTTTCCAGGTATCTTAACTTTACCCCTAATTAAGAACTGAGCTCTTTTTTTAATGCAAAAAATTTTCATGGAAAATTTCCAAAAGTAATTACATTCTTTTTTGGTGTCTTAAATACACATGGATCAGAATTTTAAGATTTCTAAAAATAATCCAGGACATTAATGAATATCAGGCATGAAAACGAGATACAATTGGGCAATGTTCTCAGAGTCTGTGATGTGGGTAAAGCAGCCCCAAATGGCCAGACTTGTTAGTTTTCCAAACCTACTTTCTTCCAGAATACCTTATTAGGAAAATGTTTAAATATGCAGAAATATTGAAAGAATATGCCCACCACCTAGATTCTAATATAACACCGTAAAACACTTGTTTTATCACACCCATTTCCATCTATCCATTCTTCTATCTACCTATCCATCTGTCCTTTCAAAAATGCATTTAAAATACACTGCAGATATCAGCACACTTCTCTCTGAATAACTTCAGCATGTGTATCGTATCATTATTTGTTTATGGTAATTTTTCGGTTGAGATACATTTACAGACAATGAAATGCACAAACCCTAAGTGAACATTCACTGAGTTTTGTCAAATGAATACACCTGTGTAACAAAACCCTTCCAAGATGCAGACCATGACTACTGCCTCAGAAAGTTCTCGAGCGCCCTGTCCTACTCAATTTCACTTGTATTTCTGGGGAGCCTACTTTCTATAGGTCTTCCTTTTCCTCCCCGTGCTGTCAAATGTCACTTTACAAATGTCAGAGTTCTGTTTCTAATCTGTGACCTCATTTTACCTGCAATTACCTGGGTGGGATTGTGAGCGAAATTCTAAAGCCATTTCAGGAAAGTGCATGGGGCTTAGGGTTGTCTTTTCCTTGAGGCTGAGAGGCATTCCCCTCGCCCTGCCCTGCAAGGATTTGGGAGTATCTGGCATTGCCAGCAGCCTGATTTCCATATAAATAGAATGTTAGTGGGCTGTTATAAAGCTTCAGCAGCTATCTCTCCATCTGTAAGATGCAGTGCTGATCTGTAAAAGAACAGAATTACTACAGGAGTAAAAATTTCTATGTGCTAGTATTTCACCAGGATTCTGAGGGACTGACTTTAAGAGGAAAATACAGGCATGCCTATGTTTATAGAAGCATTATTTGCAATAGGCAAGATATGGAAGCAGCCCAAGTATCCATCGATTGATGAATAGATAAAGATGTGATATCTATATACAATGGAATACTATTCGGCCATAAAAAGGAATGAAATCTTGCTACTTGCAAAGACATGGACGGAGCTAGAGAGTGTAATGCTAAGCGAAGTAAGTCAGAGAAAGATAAATACTGTATGATTTCACTGCTATGTGGAATTTAAGAAACCAAATTAATGAGCAAAGGGAGAAAAAGAGAGAGAGAGAGAGAGAGAGAGAGAGAGAGAGAGAGAAACCAAGAAACAGACTCTTAACTCTAGAGAACAAACTGATGGTTACTAGAGGAGAGGGGGATGGGTGGTGGGTGAAACAGGGAATGGGGATTAAGGAGTGAACCTGTCGTGAGGAGCACTGGGTGATGTATGGAAGTGTTGAATTGCTACATTATACACCTGAAATTAATAGTGTATGTTAACTAACTAGAATTAAAATAAAAAATTTTTAAATAAATAAAAAATAAAAACACCAATTTTTTTTTAAAGGAGGATACTGGCTCATTCACCTCTTTGGAGTTGTGGTGTTGTGATATTCACACATTGTGATGTTGAGATATTCACATGTTCTGATACAGACAGTCACATGTTGAGATGTCAAGGCACTTGCATGTTGAGATGGGAGAATCAGATTCACAGGTTGAGATATTCATATGTTAAGATGTGGATACATTCACAAGTTCATATGTCAAAATATCACATGTTGATATGCATGTTGAGACGTTGAGGTACCATTCACACGTTCAGTTTTGTGTCATTTGCATGTCGAAATGCTGAGACATTCACATGTTGAAACATTAAAACATTCACAGGTTCAGATGTTGTGACATTTGTATACTGAGATGTGGAGACATTCCCATGTTGAGATGTTGAGACATCTGCGCAATGAGGTGTTAAAATCTTTACAAGTTCCAATATTAAGGCATTCACAGGTTGACATATTAAAACATTTGTGGATTCAGATGCTGAGCTTCTCACAAACTGGTAAGGAGAGACATTCACATGTTGAGATGCTGAAACATTTACAGGTTGAGATGTTACCTTCTCATTCATATGTCTGACTTCAAACATAAGATGAGTTTAGCTGGGCCTAAGATATGGATACTTAGCAATATCTGATAAACTCTTCTTCTACATCCCTTTGCCCATAGCAAACAGTGTTGGCACCACTTGGAGGTCTCCATGGATGATTTGCATCCAATGGGCCTATGGCATCCTGCGTCTCTCTGCCTGAGGACATTCTCTGGCCCCAAGAGGGTGCTCGACTTCTATACGGGCAGACAAGAAATGCCAGGGAGTTTACAGCGCAGAAGTGACCCTCAACTATCACAGGATGAGATTTAGGAGGTAAATATTCCAGTTTCCTCACCTTTCAGTGGCTTAATACTATCTCCCAGAGGGTCCTGACTGCAACTAAGTCCAGTTGTTTTAGTGGTAATGTCTCTTACTGGTGTTTCTTGAGATCACCTCCCAAACAATATACTTGCACCCAAATCTGTGTTTCTGACTTTGATGGGAACCCAAACTAAGTGATCTCCAAAGCACCAGTCCTATCTCCAAATAGTCAGAAAGCAGAAGGTCAGTACATTCATACCTACTACAGAAGACATACCCTCTTCCATAGGTTTCCACGTTACTGGCTACTCACTAAGTTTGCTAAAACAGGTGGAGGTCAGGACCTGCTCCTTGAGGACTAAAGGACACCAGATAAGAGAAATCTGTGGAAGTACCTCATAGTCTCCCACCACGTGGCAATCTGGAAGGGTCCCTCCTCTCCCTCCAAATCCAGATGCCCATGTGAGTCAGTGGCACAGGGGTTGACTATTCTCTTTGAGGGGGATGCTCCCAGAATGGTTCCCTCAATGAGTAGAGAAGGTTCCGGAGCCCCGTACAGGCTGTTCAACACAAATTTCTCCTTGAATCACTGGGTAGGCATAAACGAAGGATGCTTGCAGAGACAAAAGAATCTTAGAACATGGGCAATATGAAAGAATAAGAATTTTTTTCCATGGAAAAACAATGCATCATGAAAGATACAAATGGTACAACCACTGTGAAAAACTGGCAGTTCCTCAGTTAATTGACCATAGAGGCATTCAAACAAAAAACTGGACACTAATGTTCAAAGAAGCACTATTTACAATAGGTATAAGGGGAAAACACCCAAATGTCATGTCCATCAACAGGTGAACAGATACACACAACGTGACACATCCACATGATGGAATATTATTCAGTTCAGCCACAGAGAGGAGTGAAGTATTGATACATGATAATATGTACAGTTGACCCTTGAACAATGTGAGGGTTAGGGGTACTGACCCTGAGCAGTTGAAAACCTTTGTATAACTTTTGACTTCCCCCAAACTTAACGAGTAATAGCCTCCTGTTGACCAATAACATAAACAGTTGATTGACATACATTTTGTATGTTATAGGCATTATATACCATATTCTTACAATAAAGTCATCTAGAGAAAAACACAGCAGTAAGAAAATCATAAGTAAAAGAAAACATATTTACAGTACTAGACTGTAAAAAATATCCACATATAAGTGGACCTACATAGTTCAAACCCATGTTCTTTAATGCATATATGAAATAAATATATATACATACACACCTTGTAAACATTATGCTAAGTGAAATAGGCCGGACACAAAAGACCACATATTATGTAATTCCATTTATACGGACTATCCAGAATAGGCAGATCCACAGATACAGAGCACAGACTAGGGTCTGCCAGGGGCTAGGGGCAGAGGGGAGTAGGGAGTGGCTGCTAATGGATACAGGGCATCCTTTAGGGTGACGAAAATATTCTGGAACTAGAAAGAGTGATGGTTGTACCACATGGCAAATAAAATAAATGCCACTAAACTGTACAATTTACAAAGGCGAAAATAGTAAATTTTAAGTGTATTTTACCACAATTTTTAAACAGGAAGACAGAAGTTTGTGAACATGGACACCTTTGGATTTCTGAAGTGCTATCAAGACACTTTTATGAGCTCAAATGCACCTTAAGAGATAAGTTGCCCTGTAATTCAATTTTAAAACTCAAGAAAGAGGCAGAGTAGTTGATGACTTGGTTAAGGTTGCAAAGGGAATTAGGAGTCGTTTCATTTGATGGAGGTTCTACTTCTCTTTTTCCCAAAATCACAACAAAGTTTACATGGTGGTGGTCTCTAACAATCCATCAATGTGGTCCACAGCCCAAGTGTGGTAGACAGGGGGATGTGCCCAGGCGTTGGGGGCAGGTGGGAGGAATGTGCCCAGGTGTTGGAGGCAGGTGGGATGTGCCCAGGTGTGGTGGGCAGTGGGATGTGCCCAGATGTGGTGGGGGACAGGGGGATAGGTGAGATGTGCCCAGGTGTGGTGGGCAATGGGATGCATGTGGCCAACACCAGATTTCAGGTGAGATCTACCCCCACGTGACCACCCCTTGAGGTTGTACCCCCACCTCCTCCTTCTTACATCACCTGCCTAATCCTGAAGGCATTCAAGGTCATGGCCCCTAGTCTGGATTATTGGCAGCAAAAAATGAAATGGAACTGTTACTACTGGAACTTCAGGCACTGCAGATAATAAGCAAATTGATGATACGGTTGGAGCACAAGGAAGGAAAGAAAGAGCAACTCCTTGCTGAGCAGGAGGGAAAATGTACCTTGCTTGGACCTATAGTGCTGGTAACTGAGAAGCAACAAATGACAAGGGATGATTAAACAGGGCAGGAATGGGGATGCCTGGTTGGCTCGGTCAGTATAGCACATGACTCCTGATCTCAGGGTCCTGAATTGTAGCCCCACCTTGGGTGTGGAGCCCACTTAAAAACAAACAAACAAACGAACAAACAAAAAGGGCAGGAGTGGGTACAGCTATGAAAGCTGAACATAAAAATAATGTGCATGGCCATCTGGAAAATCAAGGCAGGCCACACCCGTGTCCAGGCCAGCAGCCCCTGGTGGGCTCACTGGAATGCCTGTGAGGCTTTGCTGGTTGTCTGAAGAGGGAAGTGCACTTTCCCAGCTGGGGTCTCTCACCAGAAAGAGGGCTTCTAAATAGCAGGAGGCATTTACAAGATAACATCAGGATATGTATACATCTCATACATCTCTGGCCCCAGGGTGGTAAAGGACTTTCTAAACAAGAAAAAAAAAAGATGATGCATTTGACCACCTTTAAGCATAAAACTTCCGCATATGAACAACCACTGTCAAACAGAAGAACAAGCCATAAACAAAACCTAACACTAACAAAGAATTGATACCCAGAACTTGTAAAGCTCTCTTATAGTTACTAAGAGAAAAAAAAAAAAGGCAAGGTTTATGACTAAGCAATTCACAGAAGAAACCATACAAGTGCCCAATAAACTTGTGAATGGAGGCTGAACTTGACCAGTGCATTTGTGTCCTGGGGCTGCTGTAACAAATTACCAGACACTGGGGGCCTTTCACAGCTCTGGGGACCAGAAGGCCAAAGCAAGGTATCAGCAGGGCCACAGTGCTCTGGAGACTCTCAGGGAGAATCTGTTTCTTGCCTTTCTTAGCTTCTGGTACCTGCTGGCATTCTCCAACTCCTGGCCTCATTGCTCTAGTCTCTGCCTCTACCTTTGCCATCACCTCCTGCTCTGTGTACGTCTGACCTCCCTTCGCCTCTCTTACACAGATACCTGTGATGGCATTTAGGGCCCGCTCTAATAATCCAAGGTAATCCCCCCATCTCAAGATCCTTAACTTAAATCATATCTGCAAAAACTTTTACCGCATAAGGAATAGTCACAGTTTCCACGGGGTTAGGACCTGGTATCTTTGGAAGGCACCATTCATCTTACTGCAATCAGAAACCAGGGAAATGCAAATTAATGCCACACTGAGACGTATCATCAGATTGACATTTATTAAAAAGTCTGACAATACCAAGTGTAGAGCAATAGGGACTCACATCTCCTGCTATTGAGAGTGTAAATCTATCGGTACGACCAAGCTGGAGAACAGTTTGGCAGAGTCCCCTTTTGAAAAACTAAGGATGCATGTATCCTAGATCCAGACATTCCATTCCACAACTAGAGAAATGCATCTCAGCAGAAGACACCCACAAGAGTGTTCAACGTGGCACAGTCATGCTGAAACCCTGGAAACAATCCAAATGTCCATCAACAGGTGGATAGTTAACTAAACCATGGTGTAGTCAGGCAATATACTATGCAGCTTTGAAAAGAAGCGAATGGAGTCTCATACACTGACATGGGTAAATCTGATCCATATAAGGTCAAGGGCGAAAAGCACATTGCAGGACTCACACAGTGAGAAATGATTCACACCGAGTTAAAAAAAACATGCCACTGATACTTGATGTTGGTTATGGATATGTACATTTGTGGTGGAAGCCTAAAGATATATACGGGAACCACAAACACCCAATTCTAGACACAGGTTGCCCCTGGGAGGCAGGAAATGCAATGCAAATGTGATCAATGAGATGTCCAAAGGAGATTTCAAAATGTATTTACAATAGTCTCTTTCTCGGTTGGGTGATGGGTATATGGAGCTTCATTATATTATTCTCTATATGTTTTCATGTCTGAAATAGTCACTTTTTTTTCAATTTAAAAGGTGATCTATACTGCAGGCAGGAATGGTGACAGATGATTCATCTCAGCAGGAGGGCCTGGCGGGAGGGAGAGTGGCTTTGGTCACCAGGGTTCTTAACCAAGGTATCTATGGGTAGAATTGGAGGGCGGGGGGGGGGGGGGGGGACCTGTAAACCACAATGAGGAAATATATATTTTTTACCAACTTCTAACTGAAATGCAGCATTTCCTTCTAATATGAATGTAGGTAGAAAGCAAGCCACATGGTATTATAGCAATTTCTTTGACTTTATCACCCATAGCTGTCAGGTATTTTACAGCCCATTACAGTGTGGAAGATACCTCAGGATAGCATTTATGCTCATCAGCAATTCAAAATGACAGTGGTTATTAGACCCACCACCAGATCTTGCTATTGAATGCGAGAGTAAAGAAGCACATGGATTTTTACTCCATTGCCAGATTATTTATTCGCTATACTGATAACTGTATTTCAGTGTAGTTGAAATACTTTCTGTTGCCCTTTTGTATTTTATCCAATGTATTTAAAACAACATCCTTCCCCAGACTGCTGGGGGGATTCTGCAGCCCTGGAGGAGGAGAGGGACTAGGGGTTCCTGTGGAGTTGGGTCAGTGGCTATGGAAGGTCCCTGGGGGTCCCCACAGCTCCAGGCTGGAGACGGCAGAGAGAGGAATCAGATCTCAATTTAAGGAAGAGAGGCAAGTTGCATTCGTTTATCTTAGCAGATGTAAAACACAGAGCCCAGCAGATAAGCTGAGCTATTTTCGAGCGTGCCATCCTTCTTACCCTATCTTCTCTGCCTTGTTTCACTGGATTTTCATCAGGGGCTAACCTGTGAAGCGTTCTGAAACCCAGATCAAAATGTGACACAAGAACTAAGCTACTGGATAAAGGCTCGGAGGAGGCCTCCAAAAGAACAGAAACCCAAGTCAAGGCTGAGTCTGTACTCGGTGACTGGATCCACATGCAGCCTCCTGCCTACGGGCCAGAAGGATGCCCGGCAGGGGAGCAGAGGCGTGAGGAGCCAGCTGGTTTCCTGACTCAGCCCGGCCTGAGGTGTAGCCAGGCCTCGGGAAGTCCGAATGGAGGCAAAAGATGCCAAGATGGAAAACAGAACGCAATGGCTTTTGGCAGGAAGCAGCCTTGTCTGAGGAGGGGGGCTGGGTCAATGTTTCTGCCCTCCAGGGAAGGCCCTGGGGAGCCAGTGGTGGAAGTGAGGCTGGTGAGAAACACACACACACACACACACACACACACACACACACACACACACACTCTTCATGAAGTCCATTCATCAAGCACTTGTGATGTGGCAGGCATGCTGTCAGATGTTTTAAAAAATCAACTTTACTGAAGTGTAATCTACTTGCAATAAATTGCAGCCACTTAAAGTGTACAATTCCATCACCCCCAAAGTTACCTTGTGCCCTCTGTGGTGGATCTCTTCCACACCTGACCCCATGTAACCACTGATCTGCTTTCTAACTCTACAGATTCGTTTGTATTTTCTAGAATTTTATGCAACTGGAGTCATCTAGTACATATGCTTTCGCATCTGGATTCTTTCATTTTGTGTGATGTTTTTGAGATCCATTCATGTATTTTCAGGGTTCATTCCTTTAAATGCTAAGTAGTATTCCATTACATGCATGAACCCTTATTTGTTTATCCATTTACCAGTTGATGGCTCTCTGAGTTTTTCCAGTTTGGGGCTACTGGGAGTAAAACTGCTATGAACATTCAGGCGTGCATCTTTTTACAACCAGGTGTTTCATTTCTTTTCGGTAAATAGCTAAGTGCGCAATAGCTGGGTCACATGCAGAGTGTATGCTTAACTTATATGAAACTCCAAACTGTTTTCCAAAGTGGCTGCACCATTTTATATTTCCATTAAGCATGTATTAGAGTTCCAGTTACTCCATATCGTTGGCAACACTCGGCATTGTCAGCTTTTAAATTTGAGCTATTCTGGTGAGCGTGCACTGGTATCTCATTGTAGTTTTACACTTTCCATCACCCTGATGACTAATGATGTTGAGCATCCTTTCAAGAGCTTATGGAGTCATATATTTTTATTACTCTGGTTAGGGTGATAAAGGACTCTGTTCAAGGAAGGCTCTTGCTCTTGTCTCTTGCTTCTGTTTTAAGTTTTTAATGATGCAAACCCCATATGGACAAAGAGCCTGTATCAATAGTCTTTCTATCTCTAGGACAGTACCTGACACATGGTAGGTACTCAATACAGGTCTGTTAAAAAATGAGCAAACAGGTGCACCTGGGTGGCTCAGCTGGTTGAATGTCCGACTTGGGCACAGGCCATGATCTCACACATCATGGGTTCGACCCCATGTCAGGCTCTGTGCTGACAGCTCAGAGCCTGGAGCCTGCTTAGGATTCTCTGTCTCTCTCTCTCTGCCCCTCCCCTGTTTGTGCTCTCTCTCTCCCAAAATTAATTTTAAAAAAAAAAACATTAAAAAAAGGAATTAAATGAGGGGGGCACCTGAGTGGCTCTGTCAGTTAAGCATCCGACCCTTGAGTTTGGCTCAGGTCATGATCTCATGGCATGTGAGTTCGAGCCCCATGTCAGGCTCTGTGCTAACAGCACAGGGCCTGCTTGGGATTCTCTCTCGCTGTCTGCCCCTCCCCTACTCATTCTCATTCTCATTCTCTCTCTCTCTCTCTCTCTCTCTCTCTCTCTCTCTCTCTCTCTCTCTCCCTCCCTCTCAAAATAAATAAACTTTAAAAAATACATGAGGAGATGGATGTGAAGGCTCCCCCCACACACCTGCTCACAAGAGCCTTTCAATAAGTGTGAGCTTCCTTCTTCCTGTGTAACACTCAGGGTAACTGCCGCCCTTGGTGCCAGCCAAGATTTTCTACAATAGCTAGTACTGTGTCTTCCCACTGCTGGGGCTAAAGGCGGGACTTTGTCCACAGAACTGCCCCCTGGAAGTCTAGGCACCCCCACTGTCCCTGGGGGTGTTCAATGAGTGACTGATACAAGGATAAAAGCTAAGGCCCCTTGACTCAAGCAGGGACAATTATGGGTATGGTTTTGGCTACAGAACTAACCCTCTCCTACACTGGTCAGGTCAAGGCTAAACCTGCCTTAGAAGACATCCTTTCTGGCCCCTTCCCCTGCCATGTCCTGCTTCTCTCCCTCTTTCATGGATTTCTCCTGAGAACTCTCCCTCAGTAAAATACCTGCTCATGGATCCCCATGTCAGGCTCTACTCCTAGGAACCACACTGAGGGACTCATGGGGCACCGTTTTCTTCCCTTCCATTAATGACACAAAGCATAAGATTGTTTTGAAGCCAAACACCCTGGTCAATGGAGTATAAACAGTCACAGAAGAATTTTCCCTTGAATTCTGTGCTGTCTCAAACCCACGGAGTCTCTGGAGGTTACGGCATTCAGCCTGTCCTAAACCAATCACCTGGGGCAACCAGGCACCCTAGCAATCGAACAAGAAACACTTTCGGAAGCCTTGGGATGGTACAAAAGAGAGCTTCCCAAAGCCAAACCTCTACTCAGAGTGTCAGTGGCATAAAAGACACTAACAAGTACCCCAGAGAAAGGAATTCTGGGGAGGCTGTGAGTGACAAACAGGACTACCCCTGCTGATACACACACGAGTGATGAGAAGCTTAATTACTGAGGTTGCACCGCACACCCTGGAGAAGCTCTCCAAGTTGTTTGTCAAGCTGGGACATAAGGACAAGTAAGCAGGAGAAGCCAGAAAGGGTCCTAGTAGCCAGAGAGTCAGAGTTAGAGAGAGAGAGAGAGAAAGAGAGAGATCCTGTTTAGTCACACATCCAGACTCAGAGAACACACAGCAGCTGAACCCCATGGGTTGGGCCATGATACAGAGATAAGATAGAGAGGGAAAATAAAGAATGGCTTTGACTTAAGAAATGTAGGCAGGAGAATAAGTGATCCCCACACATCTAAAGGAGTTAGCTCACCCCTATGGGTGGACTTGGCAGAGCAGCAATTCGAGATGTCCACATCACCAAGCCTGAGTTTCTGGGGAAGACTGATGAGGCATGAATGTGAGGAAAATTCTCTGCCTCCCTCGACAGACTCTATGGAGGCCAGCCCTGAACCTGAGTCCCTGAAGACCATCAGAGAGCCAGGTAAACATCAAAGCATCCAAGGAGGGGTGTAGTCAATGACCAAGGGACCTAGAAGATAGTTTATGGGGAATGCCAGTGGCACTGAAATGTGCAAAATCAATGGGAGGAAAGAAAGGGCAAGAAGCCCATTTGTACATACCATGAAAGGTCTTTATTAAACTGCCACTGGGGTTCCGAAAGAGGTGAATGGAAAACTCAGCTTGTGGTACTTCTCTTTCTTGGGGCTCCCTCAAGCTAATGAAAACTTAGCAGAGGATTGTACCCAAGACTGATGTACAACCCACAGAACCCAAGGAGAAGCTGTCCTTGAACAGTCCTTTCTTCTGACTTCTAACAAAGGATGAATGAAAAGAGCAGGTATATCAATTATCTGTCTAAACTGGTCTCCTCAATCTAATCATTCATATTAAATTATAAAATGTCATTTCCTATGCTAATACAAATCACTTGGCAATGGCTTCCACGAGCTCTGGATTGAGAAGGGCTCTGTGATTGATTATTGATGTCTGGCAAGAGCAGTGGTAGATGCACCATGGGTGCCACAAATCTGTCCTTTTTGTTTGTTTGTTTAGAAAATTATAATGAGTTCAAATGCTAAACAGATAAATCAAATTATCTGCATATGAATTTTTAAAAACACCTTAACATTGCCTAAATACAATAGCACAAATAATAATGATAAAAAGAGGCAGGAAGAAAGGGAGGAAAAGAATAAAAAGAGGACAGGGGAGTAGAAATTCAGATCGAAATAAGCCTATAAAAGAAACTTCCCAAAGTAACTTTGATATCTTCCTATCTTCCACCAAATTCTTTGTTTTAGAAAGCGGGGGGAGGGTGAGGGAGAGGGGGAGAGGGAGAGAGGGGGGGGGAGAGAGAGAGAGAGAGAGAGAAAGAGAGACAGCACAAGAATGCAAATGCAGGAGAGGGGCAGAGAGAGGCAGAGAAAGAGTAAGAGAGAGAGGGAGAATTGCAAGCAGGCTCCATGTTCAGCACGGAGCCCAATGCAGGGCTCAATCCCACAACCCTGGGCTCATGACCTGAGCTGAAATCAAGAGTCACATGCTCAACTCCCTGAGCCACCCAGGTGCCTCATTCCACCAATTTATTCTAACTAAATGCTCTTTTTACCAACTACAAAACAACATTATATATAGGGTTACAAAAGAATTTCCCATTTTTCATATGTAAACACCCTAGCTATGAATTCATTCCTTATAAATAGCAGAGTTGGTAACTCTCAGTAATCTCTGGCTTCAGACAGAGCTACTATAGCCAAGAACGTCTCTGCATCCTTTTCTCCAGAACTCCTGGAGACCCCCAATTGTTCCCACATTCTCAAGGCAATTTCTTCATCCTGCTGAGTCCCTGGATGAACATATTACTTATAAGGATTAGTCCTGTGACATAAGTAAGGCAGTCATTCCAGCTCAAATCTTAGGGGTGTTTGCCTGACAGGGTGACAAATTGTACAGACAAAACACGAACCAGAGCAAACTGAAGAATGACAAAACCAAAGAAGCCAGAGTGTCAGCAATGAAGCCTATACTGCAGTCATTCGATCTTAATTTGGGTTCCCCAGAAGCAGGATCTGAGACAAAGATTCAAGGATAGTTAATGGGAGGTAAAGGGAACCCAGATAGTGAGAAAGTGGAACAGGAAGGGAAGGCAGTGAACAAAGGGTTAAATTATCAAGCCAGTGACTCTGTGGGAAACTGAAGGCCATCCTCTAGCGAACCTCTGGGAAACCATCCAAAGAATGTACCTGAGAGCCTTCCCACCTGATGGAGTGGTAGCTGGGGCATTTATACACCACCTCTCAGCCAATTCTTGGCTGAGAACCATTCCCAAGGATATTCATCCCCTGGAAACTTCTGGCCGACTCTCTGGAGCAGAGTAGTCTTCCTGGGCTTTGGGGAACCTCCAAAAAGATGCGGATTCAAGCCATGAGAAGCTTGGGCAGTACACACAAGTATTAAAGCCTGAGGGACACAAGCTGGGCATCAACAGTGGTACACGACACAATCCCTTTAGCGTGCAAAAGGGGGCACATGAGCAGTGTGTCTAAAAGTTGGTCCAGAGGCAGAGAGATCGGGGACTAAAGCAGAGATTCTGCAAAATCTCTCTACGTGGAGACAGTGTAAGTGTGCTAGCTTGCTCCCGCGGTAATTTAGAAAAGAACATGGAGGAGTGACTTTGGAGAATGTTTCCTGACAGGAGGGTTTTATAATTCACCAAATATGTATTGCTCAGCAAAGTACCAGGCTAGCATACACAGATTAAGAGGGTAGACGGCTTGTCCTTAAATGGGTGTATTTTCTGGGCGCCTGCGTGGCTCAGTCGGTTGAGCATCCGACTTTGGCTCAGGTCACGATCTCACAGTTCGTGAGTTCCAGCCCTACATCGGGTTCTGTGCAGACAGCTTGGAGCCTGGAACCTGCATCAGATTCTGTGTCTCCCTCTCTCTCTGCCCCTCCCCCACTCATGCTCACTCACTCTATCAAAATAAATAAACATTAAAAATTTTAAGGGGTATATTTCCAGGAGGAAGTGAGAATGGGCAATGCAGACAGATGATCTCCTATGAAGCAAGCTGTGCTGGGTGTCACAAGGAAGGGAAACCTCAAGCATCTCCTTGAGGAAGAAATCGTCTCTGCTTAGGTGGGCATGCAGGACTTCTTTGAGCAGTGATATCTGAGGAGTGTGCCACACAGTAAAGAAGACTTTGATGAGGGCAGATGCAGAGGAAGGAGCTCACTCCAAGAGTAGAGAGTGAAATGACACCCAGCACTGAGGCATGGACAGGCTCCCAAAACACCAAGAGCCTGGTGCATACACACCGCACACCCTGGGCACAGGCTGGGGAACAGGAGGAGATTAAAGCAGCACAGGCTAGCTGGTCTCCCAGTAAGAGCCTGAGGACCCAGCAGAGGACTTGCTCTGTCGTTTGAGAAGCCAGAGGTACAGCATTACACCAGACTTGCTAAAGGACAACTCTACTGGTATGTCAACATGGTCACAGGCATTGAGGGCCAGAACTGGAACAGCAAAGTACAGATGCATGCACCGCATGAGGGGAAGCCAGTGAGAGAGACAGAATATTCCGTACCTGTGCTATGCAACAGAACTCTCTGAGATGATGGAAATAATCCATTATCTGCACTCTCTCATGCAGTGACAGCTGACCCCCTACTACCTACTGATCACTCATCCAGGTTTGGCTATATACGCACATATAGGAGAATCTACCTGAGGTGCCAAAATGACACTGAACAGATCCTTACCATCAGCTGGGAATTCCCAACTCTCCTTGTAGAAAGCAAATCATCCTCAAGAGGCCCATGTGAAGTGTGAAACACCTTTGCCAGCCCATAAAGAATGTTCGGAGTGCCGCAGTTTGAAACTGAAACCCCACACAGGGAGCCCTTGGCTTCTAGCAGAGCCTGAACAGATGTCTTAGGGGGTGGGGAAGCAAGGTCAATTACCACTCTGTTGCA